>NC_034596.1:24027505-24077697 GCF_900095145.1 Mus pahari
CACACACACACACACACACACACACACACACAGAGAGAGAGAGAGAGAGAGAGAGAGAGAGAGAGAGAGAGAGAGAGAGAAGAGGAGATACTGTCTTACAAAATAAGGTGGATGTGTCTGTGAAACACCTGAGTCAGGTCTCTGACCTTTGCACACATGCATGTACACACACACACACACACACACACACACACACACCATACAGAGGGGGAGGAGATACTATCATACTATCTTACAAAGTAAGGTGGATGTGTCTGAGAAAAACATCTGAGTTAGGCCTCTGACCTCTGCACACATGTACACACACACACACACACACACACACACACACACACACACGGGTAGGGTGGAGTGGTGAGGAGAGAACCTTCAAGACCAGCTTATTGTTGTTCATTACTAAGGAAACCCAGTGTTTTGTAGCCTACAAGGCTGGATTTCACGCCCTGTTGGAGCTGCTTCTCTGCTTAGGATGGCAATGAATTTTCAGCACAGCAGAGCGGAGGTGGGTGTACCCCTCACTCCGAAACCCTGTCAAATGCCACAGGTGTGGCAGGCCAAATCTTTTAATACCATTTCCACTCCTGGGAATTAAATTCATTCTCTGTGAACAGGGATTCATAAATCCTAGCCTTGCCTTTGGAACAGCCGTGTGATTTCACCAGGGTGATAAATTGCTCCTATCAAAACAGACATCGAATCTCCCAGGGACATAATGGGCTACCACGGTACAAAGTGTCACGTCTTAAGTGCCTGTGATCAAGACTGGTGCTGAAGCATCAAGTCTTGGGAAATCAATGATAGTTTTTTTTTTTGTTTTTTTTCTCCTTTGAGCCTCTCTTAAGTCGAGAGAGGTAGAGAAGAGTGGGTGAAAGGTATGCGATTGAATTAGGAAAAAAAAAAAAATCTCATAAAAATGTTCTCCAGAGCCCATCAGCTGCAGGTTACAGGGTGAGGCTGGGGTTTGGAGGGTTGGAGGAGAAGTGTGGGGTTAGCTTTTACCGTCTCCCTGGATAAATGTGAACGGTGGGTGGGTGAGGAAGTATGCTGTCGGGGGAAGGTGATTTATGGAGGCCCAGAGGTGCTCCCTGACTGAGAAACTTGCCTGCTTACCAGCCCAGATTGCCTGCTGTTCCCCTAGAGCTGAGGGGCAGAGGCAGAGGCCCCGGGACAGCAATGCAACTGTCACCTGGGAAGAGAAATGCATTAAGCAATCCGCAGTTCTCACCCTTTTATCTTAAATCACAGCCCCTACATTCCTGGCCCCTTGCACTGACCTACAAGTCAACGGAAGCATGGACACCATGCCCCTTACTTCCTTGTCAATTCTTGAGTCTCACTTAGACTTTTGACTTTGCGGAAAAGGACACAGCTTCTTTCCCCAAATCATATTAAGTCTTGCTCGGAGTCTGCGTTGGATGCATTCTTTAGGATCTGACTGGCTTGTCACCTCTCTAGGAAGCCTTCTTGGATGCTAACTGTGGCTCTCCCAGCTCTCACGGGAGCAGATGACAATCCTTCTGGTGTATAGATGGCTAATATCTTTTCATGTATTCACTCAACAAACATTTATCAAGTTCCTACTATGTTCTAGGTGCCGTGCCAATGTATGTGAGAGTCAAGGTAGGTCTTATTCTAGTAGATTCCCAGGTACAATTGCACCGTGAGCCTCAGGGAACCTGAGTTCTGACCATTGTTTTCTGAAAGCCATGGGGGAGTGTAAGAGTGTAGAGAAAAGGGTTTAGTGGTAGGGGGTCCGCTTTCCTGGTGTTTG
Source organism: Mus pahari (assembly GCF_900095145.1). NCBI lineage: Eukaryota > Metazoa > Chordata > Mammalia > Rodentia > Muridae > Mus > Mus pahari. The sequence goes on from NC_034596.1 coordinate 24,029,277, forward strand.
CTCTTTATTAGTGGACTGACAATGTTGGGTAGATTATACTTCATGTTTTGAGACTTGTATGAATTGGAGTAATCTAAAACAACAATCTGATTTTCAGAAATATCCTTTGTATTTTAGAAGTCCATATAAAAAGAAAGGAAACCATTCTTTGTTATTCTACCATTTGGAATTAACCATCATGAATGCGAACCTCAGTAATTAAACTTCTCTTGTGCATAGAGTCCCCAGAGAGACCGAGTAGCTTCTGTTTTATTTCTTATTTAATTCCCACAGGTTACGCCTTTTTCCAAAAAAAAAAAAAATAATAATAATAATAAAGTTCTTCTTCCTCTTCTGCCTGAATTTGATGGTTTAGAGTAACGACCGTGGTCATTATTGTTATTACTCATATTGTGATATAGCATTTATCAAGTATTTACACATTGCTGGGCACTGGGCCCGGTAGTTTAGAGTAGAGGTCTTTAAATCCCTGCTGAACAGATTAGGTAGGTCCTGTGATTCCTGTGATTTTCAGATGCAGCGGCTGATAATGCTTAAGCAAATGATTGCAGATCACAACCTCGACTGTTGTCCCTGTGGTGAACCCAGATGTCCGGGGATTCCCCAGCAACCCATGGCTGTGCCCACCCGGGAATGTCCTCAGTTTAAAACTCATGCTAAAAGTTTGTAATGCTCTGCTCTCATTTTTTTGCTGGATCAACTCCTTAGAGGTGGAATTCCATCATGGAGGACTTGGCTAACTTTCATACCTACGCTGCCAAACCACTATTTCTGCAACCAGAGGCTGCGACGGGAGTGTCCCTGGATGATGTAGATAAAAGGAAGGGAGGGTATTCAGAGGAAGAGAATCAAAAGGGGATATTCTGGGAGGGATTAATGATGAGTAGAAGGGGTGGGGTGGGTGTCAGGAGGCAAGTCATGAAGGGTGGCTCCACTTCTGAAGTCCCAGTCAGCCCAGAGACTATCCTCACTCCCTGGGGTGCTGGTATATCCATAGCAGGCAGAAACCATAACCTTCTAGGCTCTGGGTTGGCGGCGCTATAGAACTCAGAGTTAGTCATGTTAAACAAACGCTACCCTTCCGTTTCCCTTGGGGGAAAGAAAAAAAAAAAAAAACACCCACAAAAAGCATGCCTCTGTTGTCTTCGTCTGCTAGTTCCAACCAAAGGCTTGTGCCAACTTTTCCCATGTAAAAATGTTAGATGAAATTCCAGTGCCATCAAATGAGACCTTTCTTCTCCCACCTGCACATTATGACTCTAATAAACTCGTTATCAGCTCGTGAAAAATGATGGCAAACAGCTGACTGAAGGATCTGATAAGTCAGCAGTAAAGATTAACAGTTCTTTTCGGAGAAAGCCGTGAAGAGGGTTCCCTATTTAAAACAATTGTGGCATGCGAATTCGCAGCACTTAAATCATTATCGGCAATTAGTCCTTGTCAAAAAGGTTGCAGCTGGCTCCAATTACAGGTAAGATTTTTATAATTTGAACTTAGTGCATCTGAGAAGTCCGACTTGGAGGAACACTTTCAGGAGAGATTTGCAAATTGAGAAAAAACTTCGAGGCATTTCAGAATTTAAATGTTCATTATTTCCAGAGGGGCGCTTTGTTATTGACATCTATTAATAAGTTTCTAGAACACTTCCCATAAACGTCATCCTTCAGCTGTCTCTATCCTAACAGAAAAATTAATGCTGATTTAAAAGATGTTTTTAAAAGTAATATGCATTAAACAAGAAAAGGAACAAAGAAGGGTACCAAGTAAAAACAGTCAGATATCCCCCTCCATGTCCACAGCGATAAGCACTTTTGTTTTAGATTCCTCTAGGAGATACCACCATCACTTTGCTTAGAATTGTTTTTGCTTTAAACTCTTTATGTGCTTGAATTCTTCATTGAGTTTCTAAGCTGGGCATGGTGGCACACACCTTTAATCCTAGCACTGAGGAGACAGAAACAGGTGGATTCCTCAGTTCAAGCCAGCCTGGTCTACAGAGAGAGTTCCAGGACAGCCAGGGCTACCCAGAGAAACCCAGTCTCCCAAAACAAAAACTAACAAATAAAAAAAGAACTTACAGTCTACCTGCCTCCCTTGTCTCGTTTGTGTATGTTGATTATTTCTGATTATATATTTTAAAAAATCCATTGGTAGCCTTACAGATTTAAGTAATATTACTTTTTTTATCCATTGATTTAAAAAATCTGCTGTAAGGTTAATTAAATATTCTATCCAAGATGCTTTTAGTTACAGTGTCCTATCACAGCACTAGAACCCAGACTAAGACATTTGTAGAGGAGACAGTGCATCTTTTAGATGTCCCAGGTTCTTAGTCATACACTTCATGCACCTGTCTTGAAGACATCCTCCCACTGTCCTTAGCTTTCCCTTGGACTCTGCCCACAGCTGTGCAGGCACACTGTAGAGCTGGCAGCCTGGCCAGTCTCCTGCTAGGATCACTGTGAGTTCAACCTTACAGTGAGACAGGTCTCGAACTAAACCCGGAGCTTACACATTCCATTATACTAGCTGTCCGTCAAGCCTCTAGGTATCAAACACTCTCTTCTGGGACATGTCGCTGCTTTCATTCCTTATCTTGATTCATGCTTTAGTTATTTGTCCCATTTCTGTGACAAAATACCCATCAGAAATAGCTTGGGCTAGGTCTCACCTTGAGATCCAGTGCATCATGATGGGGAAGGCATGGCAGCAGGAGCATGAAGCAGCTGGTCATACTGCATCCACAGACAGGAAGCAGAGAGAGATGGATGCTGGTGCTCAGCTCACTTTCTCTTTTATATTCAGTCTGATACCCTAGCCCATGAAACATGCTGCCCACATTTAGGGTTTGTCTTCCTATTTCAGTTAATCCAGTCTTGAAACTCTTTCACAGGCAAGGTGGTGCTAGATTCTGTCAGGTTGACAATGCCACCACACTGTGTGTGCTCTTGTCGTTGGGTGTGGTGGGAGCACTTAAGTGGCTTTATCTTTTCCCCTTGGGTCATTCTTGCCACCTGCTCCAAGGACTTAGAGCACACATTATGACAAATCTCCAAATCTCTTTGAGTCATACATTTGGGACTGAGGGAATGTCCACTGTGGGTCTGTGAACCAAAGGCACTCTGAGCTAGATGTAGCCAGGTCTTTCTTTAAATCATTCCCTGCGTATTTCCATCTTAGCCAGGGATTCAGTCACCAGTGGCATCACATAATGTCTCGGGTCTCCAGCCGCTGGTGTCCTCTCAGATGCTGTGCCTGGCAGTCCTCAAACTGTCCGCATCACCCCTTTCCTCAGGATGCCATCGCCTGCTTAAATGACTGTGGAAGATCAATGAAAACCATCACTATATACCCTTGCTGTGGCCTAGGAAATCACTCCTTTGTGGACTTCCCTCTCAGCAGATTCTGGGTCTGAAATCTGCTCAGGTTCAGGCACCAGGTCCAGAGTTGATGTTTGACTTTTTATTGGGCAGATTTTTAAGCCTTTTGACCATTTCCCCCCCATTGGAAAAACGTATTTTGGGGTATATAGATTTGAACAGTGCCTTCTTTGGCTGTCCAGATCATAGTCCTGGGTGTGCCTATGTGTTGTTGTTCCTCCTTGAAGGGCTTTTCTGACTACCACTCCAGACTCCGTGCCCATTGTAATGGTACCCTCTTCACTTCAAAGTAAATGTGACACTGGCTTCCATTAGAGATTTTTGTTCTGTAATGCCAAATGGCCAGCACTGGTGGTGCCTTCTTGAGCAGTGGCAGCTTCTTTACCAAGTTCATAAGTGGAGTGGTTTAGGACACTGAAGGACACTCTTGATGTCTGGGAAAATGAATCTGAATTTGATACCCAGCGCATCATTGCTAGGTAAGATGGCATGCGCCTGTGATTCTCATGCTGAGCAGTCAAGGTAGGGGGAATCCCTGGGGCTTGCTGGCCAGCCAGTCTTAACAAGTCAGTGAGCTCCAAGTTCAGTGAGAGACTCTGACTCAAAAAATAAGACGGAGTGCGATTGATTGAGGAAGACACCCGCGGTCAGCCTCTGGCTTCCACACGTGTGCACATGCACATCCCCACACATGTGGGTGCCCCCATCCTCATACACAAAGAACACACTTTGTTTTCTGACCTACAGTTTTCACCTACAGTGAATGTCTGCCCTGAAATACTATGAACCTAGGTCCTTTCTTCTTCTATTGTCTGGATGGCTTCCTGGTTTCTGCCTTACCCACTGGACCTCATTGCTCTTAGCTCTTCCCCAGTTCTTTGTTAGATACTCAGTGTCATGCAGGAGACCTGCGTTGATCAAGTCTCCCTGTCTCAACCCTTATGATCTTCCCCTCTTGACCCAGTGCCCTCAGCAGCCTTGCCTGGTCTGGGTGTTGCTCATCTTCTCAGCCAGGCCTTCCTTGAAGGCTCTCTCCCTCCCCCTCCCCCTCTCCCTCTCTCTCTCTTCCTCTCCTTGTAGGAGGTCCCAAATCAACATTTGTTCACCCTAATTTGGTAGTTAGAAATGTAAAATAAAATAAATTCCAAGTTTTCCTTTCCTAGCCCCGGCTCCCAAAATGACCACTCTGAGACTAATTATTTATTATTAAGTGCCTAGGCCATAAACTCTGGCTCATTCCCTGAATAGCTCATAATTTATTTAAGCCATTCAAACTATTCTATGTCTACCACTTGGTTAGTTACATCTTCTTCAGTAACTAACCATCTGGGACTGAAGTTTCCTTAGCATCTTCTTGAGGGTCTTTCTCATTGTCTCCCTAGGATCTTTCTCAGCATCCCTTCCTGTTCTTCCTTTTACTCTCTCACTATTTCCCAGAATCCTCTCTCTTCGTGCCAGTGTCTTACCTTCTATTTCCTGCTTCAGCTCACTGGCCTTTGTATTGGCAGGTGCTGCTTATAAGAGACTGTCTGTACATAGAAGCTCTTGGGCTTTTTAACCTTTTCTAGTGGATGAGCCACTCTAGTCCTTAGGATGACCTCTTTCCAGCTCTTCACCAACATCCAGGGGGTCTTGTTCTCTGCCGTGTGTGTGTGTGTGCTTCCTCCTCTGTCTCTGGGCTCCACTTGTCCCGTTATTGGGAAGTGCTAACAGTTGTCCTCTGCAGCCAGATGAGGGTGTCCAGTATGGCATCTCACCTAGCTTTGGGGTCTTTGCTGGTATTGCCCTATATACAATGCCATTGAGATGGCAGTTTCTACTTGTCTCCCAAAGGGAAGGGCTGGATACCTTAGAATTATGAAAAAGAGGCCTCTACTCAGACCTGTTCCGGTAAAGAGACCAGGATATGTGGGCATTCTATTCTCCAACACTGCTGTGAAACCCACATAGGTCTGTGGAGAGCTGGGGGTGTCTCTTGCTTGCCCTGCCGAGGGGAGGACTTGCCTGAGATTTGGCAGGTGTGGAGAGCTGAGGCTCAGATCACTAGCCAGGAGAGAGGAGCCTCTCAGGAGCTAAGATCCTAAAACTCAAACGCACTGTTTGAAAAGACAGAAGTAGCTAAACCATTAAACAGAGATAAAGACACAAGTCAAAGAGCCAACTAAGTTGATAAAGCCGTCTTGTCTCAGAAATTGTCATTTATTCAAGAGATTTTTAGAAAGCATACAATCTTTATTTCTCACCAACAAGTTAATAAATAAGGCCACACTATCATCTAGCCACTTAGTTATAAGATATCTTCATATTCTAACAGGACACCTGTCCATTCTACACCATTCTTCCCTTCTCCTCCCCTTCCCCTCCCTCCCTCTTTCCTTCCCTCCCTCTCTTCTCTCTCTGTTTCCCTTCCTTCTTCTTCCCTCTATCTTTCCTTACCCCTCTATTTCTCCCCATCCCTTCTCTCTTTCCCATCCCCCCCTCTCCTTTATTTTCTCCCTTCCTTCTTTCCTCGCTTTCCCTTTCCCCCCTTCTCTCCTTTTCTTCAGTATTTATTGATTCCCCACCCCATGGCAGGCTTTAATTTAGGGAGCACAAAACAGGAAGGGGGCATTTTGTCTCCTCGGTGTGGGGTTGTCCATCAGAGGCTGAGATTTCCAGGTGTGCCCTGTCACATGCCTCTCTGTACCTCCAGGCTTCTTCAGGGGTCCCCCTGCACATGTGAAAGACCAACAGGCTTCAAGGTCTCGGGATGCTTGCTCTGAGATGTGTGTCTGTAGACAGCTTTGCTGCTTTGAGAGCATCACAGTTTGCATTTTCATAAACTAAGACCCTATGGCAACAGTTCTCAATCTGTGGGTCTCCATCTCCTTGGGGGCAGACTGACCTTTTCACAGGGATTAGCCTACCACCATCAGAAAACACAGACAACTACATTAGGATTCATAACAGTAGCAAAATTACAGATAAGAAGTAGCTATGAAATTAAATTATAGTTGCGGTCACCACAACATGAAGAACTGTATTAAAAGGTCACAGCATTAGGAAGGCTGAGAGCCATTGCCCAATGAGGTCACAGCTAGTCTAATGTTCATTGAGATGTCCTTATGTTATTCAAGGCATTGCATATTTACATTAATTTTAAGAATAATCGTTAGTCAACAATATGAACTAACCAGTACCCCCTGAGCTCATGTCTCTAGCTGCATATGTAGCAGAAGATGGCCTAATCGGCCATCATTGGGAAGAGAGGCCCCTTGGTCTTGTAAACTTTATATGTCCCAGCACAGGGGAAGGCCAGGGCCAAGTAGTGGGAGTGGGTGGGTAGGGGAGCAGGGGCGGGGGTGGGGTATAGGGAACTTTCGGGATAGCATTTAAAATGTAAATAAAGAAAATAAAAAATAAAAAAAAAAAAAAAAAGAATACTAGTTAGTATTTTCTAGTGTGTTGTTGAACAAGTAGAGTGTAAATGAACCAAATGTGAATTTAGATTTGGATACATGTTCCTGTGTCTCAGTGATTTCCAGCATGTTGCCTGCTGATGCATTGTGGGTATGAAATGTTACCAACTGCATATGTTTCTTTACATTAAAAAGATGCTTCATTATGGAAAACTCATACTTTTAGCTTTATCCTTTCTACAGGAAATCACAGAGAAGCAGGCAGGGGAGCTGTTTCTATACAAAAGTCAATGCATATAGTAATTAATCTTTTGTTTGCCTGAAACTTTCACACTCACAATGTTTAATTTCCACATCCCCATCCCTGTTCCTTTGTCACGGAACAGTGGTGCTGCCACAGTTAATTAGGCAGCCTACATGCAAGTTTGGGAGACAGTCTGGCTACCCTCTTCTTTTAAAGTGCTCACTGGAAGCAGAATTCCTGTTTCCACTCATTCTGAACTCACCATTATGGTCGATCTCATCCTTTGCTTTCTCTTCAACCTTGGTCCCATGTCTGGACACCACAGTGTAGGCCTGGGTCCCTTTAGGATTCCTAAGGTCAGGATTGATGTTTGTAAACAGTCCTTTAGGGCCAGATTTTAAAAATGAAAACAACAGACAACAGAAGTGTGGTCCAAAGGGTCTCCCTTGGGTGTAGAGGTCTGGCCACATCGCTCAAAATGACCCCACAATGTCCAAGGCTTTTCTCCCCTGTGTTTCTTCAAGATTTGCTTTGGAGCACAGTCCTTTAATTAAGTTTGCCCAACTCTAGAGAGCAGACAAGCTTGATTGTCATCCTTGGGAAAGTAATGACCCAAGCCAGAACCAAGGCTCCTCCCCAGGGTAGTTGACTCACGACAAGATGGGAGCCTCACATCCCAGTGTTGGATGTGGGTTGTATATTTGGGGCTCTGATGCAAACTCAAATACATAAGCAAAAACAAAACCAAACAAAACAGAACACCCCCCAAAACCAAAAGAACAGCCAATTAACAGAGAGAATGAGTAAAAAGAGGTGTATGTAACCTAGCACTGAGACCTGATGGGATGTTCATCCAGTAGGCTGGGATTTTACTCCAACTTAATGAACTTCCATATAAGGACTCTAGCCTTTCCTTCCCGAGGATCAGTCTGCTTCGGTGTCAGTGACTTCATCCCAGTGGTGACAGAGGCTAGATATTGTTGGTCATGAGAATAATCACTTAAAGATAAATCATTTAGGGATGCCGTGGTTGGTGGAATACTTCCCTAACACACAGCCTTCAACCTTCCTGATGCTGTGACCCTTTAAACACACTTCCTCATGCTGTGGTGACTTCCCCCAATCATAAAATTAGTTTCATTGCTACTTCGTAAGTGTAATTTTGCTACTGTTGTGAATCATAGTGTAAATATCAGCATTCTCTGACCGTCTTAGGTAACCTCCATGAGAAAGTCATTTGACTCCAAGGGGGTCACAACCTACAGGTTGAGAACTACTGTCCTAGAGTCAATGTTAAGCACCACAAAACTGGGGATGGTAGTACATGATCATTATTGCAATGACTGGGAGGTGGAGGCAGGAGGATATAAAGTTCATGATCATCTTTCTCTATCTAAAATGTTTGAGGCCAGCATGGGCTACATGAGACCCTCCCTGTCTTTCAGAAAAAAGAGGAGGAGGAGAAGGAGGAGGAGGAGGAGGAGAAGGAGGAAGAGGTGGAGGAGGAGGAAGAGGAAGAAGAAGAAGAAAAAGAAGAAGAAGAAGAAGAAGAAGAAGAAGAAGAAGAAGAAGAAGAAGAAGAAGAAGAAGAAGAAGAAGAAGAAGAATTAAGTTTCTACCGCTGTCTTATTAAATCACCCACCTTGGTAGCTAAAATCCTCAATTGGTTGTTACTTTGTCTCAGTTCTAAATATCTAAAGTCTGTGACATGTGCCAGTTATCAGTAAGGATCAAGAGCTGCGTGTTTTCAGGAGGCTCTTGGTGGGACTCCCTCCCAGACTCCTCCATCTTCAGGTGGCAGCTGTCATTCCTTGACTTGTAGTTGGATTGCTCCAGGCTCTTCCTCCATAGCCACATCATTTCTCTCTAGCCTCATCCGCCAAATCTCCCCTCCCACCCTCTGCCCTGCACCCTTCTTTCAAATGGTCACCTGAGAGAGCATTTAGGGCTTTCACTGATAACCCTGAATAAATGCCTTGTGTCAGGATCCTTAATCACACCTGCCAAGTCCCATAGAAGGTGACACTGGGACTGGAGACTGTTATGGTGAGTTTGCTGAAGAAGACAACTGGCCTGGTGGGATTGGCTGTGTGTGACTCTCCACATGAGAAGCTAACAATATTGTATACAAAGGTTCTTCATCTTCTGAAGCACTTCCCTAAACATGCAGTCTATAGAAAACACATGGAACAGATCACCAATGAGAAACTGGATATGGTTAAAGCAGAACCAGATGTTAAAAAATTAGAAGACTTGCTTCAGGGTGGTGAAATAGAAGAGGTGATTCTTCAGGCTGAAAATGAGCTAAGTCTAGCAAGAAAAATGTTGCAGAGGAAGCCATGGAAGCCATTGGAGGAAGAGCCTCCTGCCGACCAGAAAAAATAGCCAAGATGATCACAATGTTTGGTGGTTGATGTGAATTAAATGTATAATTAAATGTTCTGTGATGCTAAAAAAAAAAAAAAATGTGACACCCATAGCAGCTAGGAACTGAACGTAGATGTGTTTTGTGGGGTGGAGAATTATTTTGCCTTCTGAAAATGGCTCACACTGTTGGTGTTGACACCTCAATCAAGAGTGATGAGGAGCTTATGGTCTTTATTACAGTTAATGCTTTTATTCTGGTGGACACTAAAGCAGGGCTGTGTGTAGGGACCCTCCTTGGAGTGTCTGCAGGAAGGACAACACTGGCTGTATCTACTGTGGTAGCTCTGTGCTCTGATGAACATCAACTCTTACAGGTGGCATTTGGAAAGTTGTCTGCCTTGCTTGCTGTGTGTGGATGGATGGGTGGGTGGGTGGGTGGGTGGATGGATGGGNGGGTGGGNGGGTGGGTGGGTGGTGTTTGGTGCAGCTGTCTCTGGGTATCTCTCTTTTACCTGCTTTCCACATTTTTGGGCCATGGATTGATTATGTGTTGTTCTGTCTTCTTTAAGGCTTCTGGGTCTTTGGGAATTTTTGGATGCTCAAAGGCTAGCCCCATTTTGGGAGCCTCTCAGCGTCATGTCAGCAGTTCCTTTAGGCTGTTTAAGGACTCATCCACTGGGAGCTACATGCCTAGTCCTTTGCTTGCTGGGACACTTTCTATGGTGGTCCTTGAGGTTCTCCTACTTGAACCTCTCCTGACTCTTGTTTTCTTCTCATTTTCTTCTGTCTTATGGAGTCTAGAAAGTCTTTTGTCTATCCCGATGTGATTGTATTCCAGGCTTTTAAATCACACTGTGTTCCATAAGATCTCAAAGTGTATTTTCATAGATAATCCACAAGCACTTGTTCCTTTCTTCCTCTTTACCTTCCTGAGGAACCAGTCCTGCTGGAAGATATGGCTGCCTCTGTATATAGCCACTTGAATCAGGAGAGCTTTATGAGGAATGCCATTGGAAGCCACTGTGGTTAAACAGAAGTATGGGGAGAGGAAGTCTCCCTGGCCATCATGTTGATCTTGACTGTGTATTTCATGAGAGTCCCAGTTTAACCTCTTCTCAGTCATCTGATTGCATCATCTGCTATCAAATGTCCACACCCGAGCCACTTGGGCCAAAGGAAACCCTTCAGTGTTTGGCATGTGACTTTCTGTTATCTGCACCTGGAAGGCCTGACTACACTCTCATCCTTCTTTCACAGGCACTAGCCCTAGTTTCTTTGCTTTTGAAAAAAAAAATCAGTATTTATTTTTGAAACTACTATCATGCATGGTAGAAACCAGCAGAAGACCTAAGAGGCAATATGTGGCTCATAATTTCATAAAAATAATGGGAAGCTTCTATGTGGAAGAAGGTTAAGGCTTCAGGAATGGAGGGAGAGATACCATTTGGGGATTGAAATAGTGACTTTGTGAAGCTAGTTCTCTTTCCAAATAATCCCCTCAGCAAATGCAATCTAAATCCAAGTTATTTTGAATATGGAGTCCCTAAACCACCACTGAAGTGTTATGTACAAAAAAGACGATGGGGAGGAGAGCTAACGAGATGATAGAGGAGGAGGATGAAAAAGGTCTCCACACCACAGCTTCAACCTTAAGTTCACAAAACAAGAATGCTTTTTGATAGAGTGGTGCAGTAAGGCTGAACAGGTGAATGAAACCCAGAGGAAACGGATGTGAAGGGACAGCAAAAGAAATGCTTAGGAGGCCAGTGCAGAAGTTCTGACTTGCAGGGCGTGGTGGCACATGCTTTTAATCCCAGCAGTCGAGAGGCAGAGGCCAGTGAATTTGAAAAATGAATTAAAGGCTAGCCCATGTTGCAAAACAAGTAAATAAAAACAAAACAAAACCCAACCGACCAAACAAAAATTTCTGATCATTCACCAACATCTTCTTTTTGGAAAATACTATCACAATGAACTTAGATCACACAACAACTATCCCAGAAGGATTTCATGCTAGATCTAAACAGAACACTGTAGAACTTGACAAGAAAACATGAAGAGAGTTTTCTCACATAGGTAAATATCGAGCACAGTCAAGGTCATAGCCAAGACTAACCTCTTAGTGACTATTGAGGTTATAAAATGCTAAGTTTGACCAGCACCAAACATTCTTAAGACTTAACAAGTGGAAAAACCTGCAGGTTGAAAAGGAGAGAGAGAGAGAGAGAGAGAGAGAGAGAGAGAGAGAGAGAGAGAGAGAGAAATGGATGGATAAAGGACATGAAGGAGTGGGTAGACAGAAAACAATGTCTAATAGTATAGACATTGGTGTTCAGCTTCACTAACAGAATCAAACTATTTAGGAAAGTAAGATTAAAGGTAATGTCAGAAGTTGACAAAAATTTAGGTATAATGGCTTGTTCACATTAAGGTGGGGAGATGACACCAATTACCCATTAGATTTGGAGCATCATTGATCATTTTCTTTTTCTTTTTCTTTTTCTTTTCTTTTTTTCTTTCTTTTTTTTTTTTTTTTTTTTTTTTTTTTTTTTTTTTTTCGAGACAGGGTTTCTCTGTATAGCCCTGGCTGTCCTGGAACTCACTTTGTAGACCAGGCTGGCCTTGAACTCAGAAATACGCCTGCCTCTGCCTCCTGAGTGTGATCATTTTCTAGTAATGAAAAATGCACTCTGCAGTATCATTTCTAGGAATATAGTTTGGGAAAACACTGCTACATGTGCATGAAGATACAGGGATAGAGAATTGATTGCAGTATTATTGCAATAAAAAGTTCCCTTCATGGTATGTGTGTGTGTGTGTGTGTGTGTGTGTGCATTGTTGTTGTTGTTATCAGATGGAAACCTACACAGTTAGTAAAAAGGACTTCAGTAGCTCAGTCTATGTTAAAATGGGGACATCTCAGAACCAAAGTTGCAAGAGGACAAGAGAGGAAAGTTGATCAAGATGCTTAATGTGACATCTGTGCAACAAAGCCCACATAAAACAATGTCTTCTATTGTTTATGGAGACAGATGTGTGTATGTGGCCAGATGAGGAGTTGTTTCCCAGAGAAGAGTTGGGGTGATTGGATGGAGAGGGGTCTCTACTCATGTACAAGTAATTCTTCCTGTTCTCCTCTTTCTCCTTTTCTCTTCCTTTAATAAGAACAAAAATCTAAATGCATAAAAATTTCAAATATGGACAAAATATTGATGCTAATGTTAGGTGTCAAGAATTTGGGTGCAGTATATGACAATCCCATTCTGAACACACCCCCATCCAATGTCATCTTATCTCTAAGCCAATCAAGGCATAGCTAGCCATGTAGTTGGGAGAATATGGTGTATCTGTAATGTTTCTTTTACTTTTCACTATTTTAAGCATCCTTAAAACTAATAGTGCCAGGAACACTCACATAAAATAGGGTGTGTGTGTGTGTGTGTGGAGAAATCTCTTGAGAAAAATGGAGCTGTGACTTGCAATTGTGTTACATGTGTCTCTCTGTGCATGTTTGTGTGTGATGGTGTACTTTTGTTTGTGAACATGTATGTGCAGGTACATGTACACTCTTCTGCACATGAGTGTCCTGCTCTATTGCTTTCTACCTTATTACCTCAAGATAGGGCCTTTCACTGAACCTGAAGCTCCTGTTTCAATTACTGTCTGATTGGCAAGCTTCTGGGATTCCTACTTCTGCCTCCCAATCATGTACAGTCACACCTGGCTGTACATGATTTTTACTTGGATGGTGGGATTCAAACCTAGGTTCTGATGTTTGAACAGTGAGTGTTCTTACCTGCTGAGCCATATCTCCATCCCATGGCTTATAGTTTTAATGACAGCTGAGTCCCTGAGCCTCAAGTGTCCTCTGAGCTCTGCGTTTGCCATCAGTCTCTCTAGATATCTGTTCCTCCTGGTGACCCTATACACTATTGTCTAGGATGCTATTGTCTTGTGTAACTTGCTTTGTCAAAGGATGTCTACAAAGCCTGGGAGGTTAATCTATCCTCCTCCCAATAGATGTTACGTCTCCATCAAATTCCTTCCACTGCCAGGGCTCTGCTAGCAACAGCAGTGAAGGACTGCTCCCAGTGCACTGATCTGCAGAGCTCCTAGAACCCCAGAGACCCCCTGTAAAGAACAAAGAAAATCATAGTCATCAAGTGAGGTATGCAATGCATTCTGTACACACAAACACACATCTGGGAATCTACCTCTCTGTGCACATAGTTCTGAGTGTATAAAGCCAAACGTTTCCTAATAAAGCACACACCAGACTGAAGAGCACACATGTTGGTTTGGGATGCCCCTTGTTCAGATGTCTATGTCAGGGTGCGGAGGAATTTAACTCTTGTGAGCTGGGCGACAGGGTCCAGCAGGGTCCTCTGTTGGGACTTTACTGGAACTTCCAGTCATGGAGTGCTCCGTGATGTACCTGGCCAGTCTCCTGGCTTCCCTGTGTTTCTATTGTCTGACATCACCCTTTGTTGTCTCCCGATTCAGTGCCCAAGAAGACAGAGGTGTGTGGATCCCTCGAGGCAGACACGGGGGCTAGAGTGGTGAAACAGGTCATCAGGCCGTGGATGGAACAGGATTCTCACTGTGGAAACAGGTGATCAGGTCTGATCTGATCTGATTTCATCTGTGGAGACATTCTGGGGTCCATTCTATTGAACACCAAGCTCCAGCTCTGACTCACCTTAGGGCTAGGTCCCACTTCCTTTTCTGCTTTCACCCTGGTTCTTCTCACCACGGTCCGACCTGTGTTTTGACCACACAGCTTTGTGACTCTGTTCACACTGGTCTCTTCTTCCAGGATAGGACATCTGTTTGCCCTTGGTGCTGTGGAAATGTTCTTATCCTTTGGTAAGTCTCGGCTCTCTGCTTGGTTCTTTTTATCTTGGCAATGACAGTGAAAGCCTACTGTGATATGTTTGTTTCATTCCCTGTGAAGTGTTCTTGGAGGTGGGCATGGGCTTACAACCACCCATAGTCCCCTGCAATGTTTGAACACACAAGGGCCCAACATTCCCTTTGATGCTGTTTGGGTTTGATTTCCATTGTGGATCACCATGCAATTGAAGAGATACTACATAGGGTCTGGGCTCAGAGCCTGTTGCCCCCATATATCTAAACTGTGTGCCATAAAACCTTACCACACTGACATGATGGGGAATACCCAGGACTGTCAAGAGGGGCATATCTTATTACAGGTCCTGTGTATTTGTATGTTTGTGAGTATGTGTTTGCATGTGAGATTGTATATTAGTGAGTATGTATGTATGTATGCATGTATATTTCTCTGTGTGTGCTTTTTATTATATTTTGTATATTTGTAAGTATGTATGAATGTATTTGCATGTTTGTTTGCAAACACATTTGTATGTGTGTGTGTGCATCTACTGTGTGTGTTAGGTTTGTGTTTGTGAGGGTATTATTGTGTGTGTGTGCTTACCAAATTTTAACAGGTAACCATAGTAGTTGGATATTGTACCTACAGGAAGTCACTCTGTCTCCAGTTATCCGGTACTCCTGCTATTTTGTCCCCTCACACTCCCCTCCCAACCCCCGAGGGGCTAATGATAAATATAAGAGGCAGAAAGACGCTCTTCTGAAGTATTCTTATCAGTGGTGCCATTTACAACGGATTGTGTGAAGCATTTTCAGGGCGAGCTATTTTAGGACACTGTCCTTTGATGTAGGGTACCCTAATCACACCCCTGGGCATTCAGCCCTCATCTCCAAGCACCTCTCATTTCTAGTGGTGTGATTATATCTTCCACTGTTCACAGTTTCTTTTTCTTTCTTCATACTGGTGTAAGAAAATCAATTATTTAGGGTGATTGCTTTGATCAGCAGCTGTGGGTTTTCAATGAAAAAAACCCTCAGCTGTGCAGTTCCCTGCCAGCCTTTGCCCTCTCAGCATGGAAGCAGCCCTTCTGAGGGCCACCTTGGTGTCTCTGTGTTCTGTCACCTCCTGTCATGAGCAACAATCAGCCAGGCTCCTCACTGAACACAGCCTGCTGTGATTGTGGAATTCCCATAGTCCCTTTCATCTGACAGCACTGCCCAGTCTCTGTTAAGTGGCCACTCAAGCTCTGAGTGAAGACTCTTATTCTAGACCTCTTCAAAGAGGCTGGACAGTGGAATCGTTCCCTGCCTGCCCTGCACGGGCATCTTCGTGGTATTTCCTAATACGCTGCTTTCCGTAGTTGGGTGGAAAGAATCGGAGGTCGAGAGAATCGGAGGTCGAGAGGGAGCTGTGTAAATTTGCATTTATGTCATATTAATGAGGTGCTAATTGCTCTTGCAACCTTTTAAATGCAAATGACTCTAGTCTGGTTTTCATTGTCCTGTACTCGGCCTCTAGCCTTCCAGTCTCTCTACTGTTGTCAAAGTAATTATTAATGTCCCTGGTAATAAAGAACAAGTTTCATGTCTGGGCTGTTCACTGCTACATGCAGGAGATCCTGTGAGGTTAACAAGGTCATTTCAACATTGTTAAGGTCATTCCAAAAAAAAAAAAAAATCATGGTGTCTCCAAAAAACCAGGGCCATTTGCAAAGGATGCTGTAGCCAACAGCTGTGTGCTGAGTAAGGCTGGAAAGGGTTAACCCACAGGAAGCTGTGAAGTCACTAACGCATCTAATGTTCTCAAGGCTCCGTTTTTCTGGTCTCTTTTCTGCAATAGCAAAATGATATGGGGTGGAGGGTGGAGCCACATGCTGGAGTTCAAGGCAAAAGGAAGAACGCGTGAACGCTCCTTGTCATATCTTAACTCGAAAGGGAGAAAAAGAACAGAAGTTCTACCATAAACACAAGTAGCTAGGAAGTTCAGCATTGTCCATTGTCACCACTGTCACTGCTGCCAAAGATATCTAGAATGGACACAAAGGCCACAGGGGCCTGGGAACCACACTGATTGAAAACCCTGGGTCACAACATTGGGTTACCAAAGAAGTAAATGGCAAACTGTGTTAGTCCTGACGGAGAAGCTGATGGTTTCCTCCCCTTGGGTTTTTCTGCATTATGTTTTCATCTTTAAATGACACTTGATTACAGAGATTGTCAGTTCCTCCTTAAGTTCCATCTTGCTCGTGTCACCATCCTAGCCCTGAGTGACCTTGTGGGTGGTTGTTGATTCCGTCATGAGGGTTTTAATCCTGCTATAGATGGCCCTGCTGTAGGAGCTGGGGTCTTGAGTTTTTCTTGGACTCATGGTTTTTATTTTATTTTTTCTTAAGAACCATAGCTCCCTCACTGCCTCTGAGAACTCTGGCTGGGTAGCTGGTGTCTGAGTATTTGTGGATGTGGCTGTTTCAGGTTTTCCTAGGTATAACTGGGCCAATGAGAATAACAAATAATTCTGATGATTAAAAAAAAAATGGAATTATTTGCTATATGCCAAGCCAAGATGTTGATGTGGGTTTTGGATTAAGAAAGTATGTGGGTTTGTTTCGCATTATCATCAGTATGTGTCTGTTATGTGTGAAGGTACATATACATGTATGTACACATGCATGTGGAGGTTGACCTTGGGACTTATCCTTTATAACTCTTCTATCTTATTCATTGTGATGGGATCACTCAATCAAACCCAGAGCTCACCTCCTGGCTAGTCTTAGTCGGCTTGCTCTGGGGATTCTCTTCTAAAGCTGGGGTTACAGGCAGGCCATCACACACCTGACATTTATGTGGGTGATGGATATCTAATCTCCATACCTTGTGCTTGACCTAGGGCTTACCCACTGAGCTATCTCCCAAGGCTGTGTGTGGTTTATAATCAGGCTATTTTTTTTTTTTTTAAGCTTGGTATTTTAAATTAAATTTCAAATTCTTTGGTCTCTGTTTTCTTAACAGCTGATGAGAATAAGGTGTATTTGGAAGGGGCTACAAGGATGACAGAAAGAGTCTGTGCAAAGAAGCCTGCTCACACGGGAACCCGCCCATTTGCAGTTCCCCTCTTCCTGGGAAGAAAACCCTTATTTTCACAAACATTTGCTCAATTCGGTGTTCCCCAAGTTGAAGAACCAATGACTGCCAAGTGTGGTATTGAGTAAGCTCGAATTTAAGGTTAGGGTTAGTATGTTGTGTGTGTACACTCATAGAGGTCAGAGAACGACTGGGCGTGGTCAGTTCTCTCCTTCCACCTTCACGGGCTCCTGGGGACCAAACTCGGGTTGCTAGGCTCACATGGCAGGCATGTTTGCAGGCTGAAACATCTCCTCTTGCTGGCCCAGCATTAAAGTTTTATTTGATCTCTCTCTTTTCCAATTAATTACATCATTTCCCTGTCCTCCTCCCAAGTCCTCCCAAGTTACCCCCCCTTGCTCTCTTTCATGCTCATGGCCTCTTTTGCTTTAATTGTTGTTACATATATGTATATATGTGGATATGTATATTCCTATATAAAAAACAACCTGCTCAGTCTGTATAATGTTACTTGTATGAACATGTTTTTAGGGTTGACCACCTTGGTATTGGATACACAACTGGTACGCTCTTCCCTGGGGAAGATTATTCTACTGCTCTTAGCGTGCCTTGGTTGTCTATAGTTCTTTGTGTAGGATTGGAGCCTCTTGAAGTTTTATCTTTCCACGTTAGCACATCTATTGGTGCCATCTTTGTTTGAGTCTTGTTTAGGCAGCCACTTTGGGGAGATGTCATGGGTTTAGTTTCTGACCTTTCTAGGAGACATAGTTTCACAGCAAACTCCCTGTTCTTCTGACTCTTACAATCTCTCTGATATCTGGTCTGTAGTGAGCCTTAGGAGTGGAAGCTGTTTTGCAGATGTATCAGTTGAGACTGGGTTCCACTCCTTTGCATTTCAATTGGCTGGGGTTTTCTGTAATGCTTTCTGTGTTGCAGATAGAAGTTGCCTTGATAAGAGGTGAAAAATATACTCACCTGTGGGCATGAGGATACATATTTAGAATGTAGCTAGAGATTTTGCTGGGTCAGTAAAGTGGCAGTTGTAGGTTGTCCTCTAAGATCCAACACTTTACTAGCCCCGGATAGTCTAGGCTTCCAGTACCAGGCATGATGTCATTCTTGTTGAGTGGGCCTCAAGTATACTTAGAGATTTGATGGTTACTGCCAATGTATGCATGCCACTGTTACACCCTTTAGGATTATTGGATCATAATGATTATAGCTGTGGTTCATAAGTACGATATCTAGGTAGAACTCTTGTTACTTCTCCCATTTGTACAGCCCACTGACAGACCTAAACAAGACATTTCTTCCTGATTCCTACCCACATTGCAGAAGCACTGGCTCACTTCATACCATTATTCTATCCATGCCTCTCCTCTGCTAAGACACGGATGTCACGACACCCATATACTCTTCATGACACTTCACAACTTCTCTACACTCAGGCACTTTGCAAAAGACACCTTTAACGGGGGGTGGGAGGAGATCCTTTTATTGTGTTTCTTCCTGTTGTATGAGACTATCCTCCAAGTCACCACCTTCTAGAATTCAGTGGGAGTTGTTACAAAAGATCACCATAGCTGGACTTGTCAACATTTCCTCATAGAAGGAGTTGTTGGAATTATGGAACTGTTACTTGAGTATCTAGCAACGTCTCCCAACTAGTTGTGTGCACTTCTGCTCTGATCACACTTGCCCTCTAGGACTCTGGGAAGGTTTAGAACATATAGGTCAGAAAGACTAGGGGAGGGGGTCTCATCTATACATCTGTGGGGTGGTCATCATCCATGCTGGATTCAGACCTTCCAATGTGGCTGCTTTAGGTCACCTGTATCCCCTGGCTGTATTCCCTCACTGTGAGCCTAATAATATTTCTGCTTTCCCAGAATAAACTTAGCAGAACTGCACCTTAATTTATCATTGGCACTAAAAAGAGGGGTAGACTTACTGATGTCTTCTCTTTGTAGAGCTTTTTAAATACTTTGCCATGTGGATTTAGGTGGGTGCTTCAAACAATTTCCCAGCTATACCAACTAAGGATTTCACTATGACCTCAACTATCTCTCTGTTTTTAAGTCAGACTTGAGTTTTGAGCTCATGTGTGTGTATAATCACCCTCTGCCTTTATTTTGCCCAGATAGCAGGTCAGTGTGGTGTTGAAGTGTAAAGCCCTCAAAGAGTGCCTGAGTGTCAGTCAATGGTTTACTCTGGCAGAGCACTGCCCCTGCCCATGGCTCTTTACCCCATAGCTTCCTTGTGTATCCCTCTGCACAGGCTTTGTGGCAGCTGTCCAGGCTAATCTCCGAACCTCTTCCTGTGTTGGCCCGCAGTTGTTTTCACAAGAAGCAAGCAGATGTATGGAGGTTTAAGAGCAACCCCAGAAATCTTGGTATGGATAGAGAAAGAACACCTTATGTTGTTCTCCACCAGTGTCTTGCAATCATTAGAATCCTTCTCAGATGACAGCAAGTTGGACTCAAGTATGAATTTAACAACAGGGATTCATTAGCACTCAGTAAGCCCCTGTCTCTCGTAGGTAATGAGTTAGGAGTGGTATCTGCTTCCAAGAACTGATAATTGATTAAATATAGATTTAGAGAAGAAGAGATGATATGGCTTAGCTACATAGTGAGCTGGGTGCTAGTCTCTGGAGACTCATCATGCAATCTTTATCCTCCCATACACACATCCCAGTGGGAAAGATGTTATTATTATCTCTGTTGTTATCATTATTACTTTTTTATCTGAATAACTAAGACATAGAAGGTTGGCACTCCCTCTCCGAAGTTCTATGGCCAGCAGTTAGGAAATCCAGAACCCAAAGCCATATTTGATGGCGAGAAGCCTATGATCTTCCCATGCATGGGAAGTGAGTCCAGGATGTGGCTGACCCTTTCATTGATTGAGCCAGGCCCTGTTGGAGAGACAGTGGACACTATGTACATTTGGTGTCTATCAGGCCCCTGATTCAACTTGCTTTTCGGTCTTTTGTGTGTTTGAGACTCTGGGGAAGGGCAGGGTGGTGAGTGAGTGAGACTGGCCATCTCTTGTTGGTGGTAACACCACACACCACAGACAAGCCAGCTTCCTACATGTCAACTCCAGTTATTGATCCAGAGCACATGCTGGCAGGGTGAGACATTTTTAAGGACATGTTTTCTTGTCACGTAGATCAGAATCAATGTGAGTCAGAATGTGGAAAGTTAGGACTTATCCAAGATTAAGAAACAGATCAAACCTTAGAAGTGAGATGGATCAGGCATAGGAAGGTGTAGTGGTTTGTTCATAACTTAGAAGATAGGGGGGCAGAAGGGGATCCAAATCATCATTATGTTTGGATCTTACTTGCATAATAACAAGTTGATTTACCTACTAATGATAGAGCCATTCTTCTGCTTCTGGGGGCAACGACCTTGTGCCTAATCATTTCTTAGAGTCTAGTTCCTCACATCCAACAAGCAATGAGCTCTAGGGAACACATTCAAACCACAGCACGCTCTGGACTTTGTAGTGGTCTTGCCTTCCTGCCTCCCTCTTGAATCTCCTGCGGGGCATGGAGCATGCATGGATGGGACATAGAGGGATGGGAAGTTGTTCAGTTCCTGTAGAAGAAGTAGCCCCAGCCACACTCCTTATTGAGAGCTCACGGAAAACACTTAAAAATTAAATCATTAATGCTTCTTAGACACATGCTCTTTCAATTTCAAATTGAGCAAGGTGGCTCTCGTTTGAGATAACCCAGGGAAGCACACATCTAAATGAAGAGTAGACTGAACGTGTCACAAGAAATATGACTAAGATAGTCGCTGTGCCTTTAGGGAACGTTAGTTACTGCATATTTGATGGTGACTATTTCCTGTAATGGTCATCTGTGAGTGAGTTCCTGGGGTGTGTGGTAGCTGCACTCACTGCCATGCTTGGGTGCTCCCCCACCCCCACCCCCAATATGCTGCTTTGTTTTGTCAACTTGATATGATCCTGAGACTGGGAAAAGGGAACCTCAACTGAGGAGTTGCCTCCATCAGATTGGCCTTTGCGCATGCCCATGGGGACATTTCTTTAATTAATTAAACACTTTAAATTAAATTTGATTTTAATTTAATTAAGATTAATTGATTTCAACAGTACAGGGGGGTTTAGCCCATCGTGGGCAGTGCCATCCCTGGGAGCCATAGAGAGTCATAGAGAACAAGTCAGTAAGCAGGTCCCTGCTTCATTCTGGCTTCTAGGTTTTTCTCGATGGCTTATTATAAACTGTAAACTGAAGCAAACCCTTTCCTTCCCAATCTAATTCTGGCCATGGTGCCTGTCACAGCAACAGAGAGCAAAGTGGGGCACGCCCCCTCCCCCAGTGCTGTTGTCAGTTTAAATTGCTGCATCAGGGAAAGGTTTTCCAAGTAAAGCCAAACTTCAGCTTAGTGTGAACTACTCCAAATTGGTGTATTCCATGGCGATGTCATGTTGCCCCCCCCCCATTTCCTGTCCCTGTCAAACACTATGTATGGGTAAGTGGAAGTGGAGGAGGCAATCTTTTGGGGACTAATGGACTTTGTGGGGGCAATGAGTGAAAAGTGGAATTAGAGACCTCATTTCTTCTTTGATGGCCACACTGCTAGGTGCACATTCTGAAAGCCTGCTTTCAGCAAACTTCTCTTTGCTTGGTCTCTCCATCTGAGGATGTAATTCAGCTAGACCAGGTTTTCAGGCCTATATTTTCTTTGCTGCTGAAGGATACAAGAAGAGAAAAAAGTTGGAGGAAGAAAAATACAAAAACCAACCAACCAATCAACCAATCAACCAACCAAACAAACAAATAAACCCAACCCAACCAACCAACCAACCAAAAATCCAAAAGAAAAATGACTGCAAAAACCCTCTAAGTTTGTTTACCTTTTGTGCTATTCATTAAATTTGTTTGTTTTTAAATGCTAGCTGCAATGGCTTCAGATTCCTCAGGGACCTTTTCTCTGAAGCAGGCCTAGACTTGAAGGGTGCCCTTCTCAGTCGTGACCCTGAGGTAACCACTACACCATGGAATTTCTGAAGACCCCAGTGACATTTCCTGACAGAGCTGATGCATTCCGTCCTCTTTCTCAACTCCCTCAGAATCCACCGCTGCGATATGGATGACTTTTGTCCTTTGGACTTCACCTCTCTGGCTTCTATTTCAAGGGAGGAAAGTGGGGTGTGGCAGGTTCTATGTGGGAGCTTCTTTTGAGTCTCCAAGGGCAGTGAGCATGCCGCTTGCTGAATGTTTCCTGCTTTGCAGAGCATGCTAGCGTGTTGAAAGAGTTTCACAAGGGTTCTGGTCCATTTTTCTGACAGTCCTTCCCATTTTCATTGCCTGCTTTTGCTGATAGCAGATGCCCGTGTGAGGAACTGGGTGTGGTGGCACATAATTGTAATCTGACTCCTAGGAAGCACTCAGAATGCAATAGGTGGGAGGATTAGGAGTTCAAGGCCAGCCTCTGCTATAACTTGAGCTTCATCTGAGACCCTATATCAAATAAGCAAGCCAACAAAGGACAGAGCTTATGCGATGTGGGTTGGGAAAAGTCAGAAGTAAACTGAGTCTGGGGAGGGTGATATCTGAAAAAGTCTTGGCATTTGAAACTTCTGGGCTTCTCTTCCCGTGGGATCTGCTTCCCCATCACGAGGTACCTCATTCACCTAGAGCCTGGCAGTGTGATTTGTGCTGGGTTGCCCAGATGTTATTAGCAACAACTTCTATTCTCACATACAGCCTGGATTGGACCATCCTTTACCTAGTCCTCCACTTAGGGCCCACCCCTGATGCCTCTGCTCACAGCGTTCTGCAAAGCTGAAATTTTCTCTCATTTTCTACACACAGTGGCTGCTCTGCATCCTTGAAGGTGCACCTTTCTGATGGTCCTGGGAGAGGAAGCATTCTATTAACTCCAAAGTCATCTGTGGTAGAGTGGCCAAAGCTTTAACCTTAGGCACATATATGTTCACATGCACATACAGAAACATATATACATATACACACATACAGATAGATACACACACATGTATACACACACACACACACACGTACACATATACCCATATATGTATAGTAGTGCTGGTTAACCTTGGTTAACCACGTGACTGGATCTAAAATCAACCAAGAGACAAACTTCTGTGAGGGCTTTTATTGGTCAGGCTATTTGAAGTGAATGATACATCCTAAGTATGAGAGGCACCTCTCATTGCTAGCTTAGATAAAAAGAGATGCCCTGGGGAAAGTTCTGGGGTTTGCCTCATTCCTATAGTATCTTGCTGGTGAGTTTATCTACCAGGTCACTGCTGTTGCTGCCACCGTTGTCACTGCTGCAGCAGCAGCTACATTTCTTCATCAATCTCAGAATCTAAATCCATCGCCTTCCAAGGAAGACCGAAGGCAAGGGGCTCTCCAGGAATCTGCCAGGTTGGGACAGCAGAGTCATCCAGTCTTGTGGCCTGAGTTCTAAGCTTCCTCCCCAGTGTGCAGACAGCTGATGTTAGGACAACCCAGACTCTGCCCCATGTAAGCCAATCTACAGGCTTATTCTGTCCCTATAAAGAACCCTAATGCATGTGTGTGTGTGTGTGTGTGTGTGTGTACAGTGTGTATGTGTATATGTTCATATGAGCATGTGTATGTGTGTACTCATGTGTGTACACACACGTGCACCTGTTTTTTGTTTCCTCTTGAGTTTTGGCTGCAAACTTAGATGGGAAGTATGCTTCTTAACTTCACACTTTGCTCCTCCCATGTAAATGCCTTTTGTTGTTGTTGTTGTACTTTTTGTTTTGAGGCAGCATTTCAATTTAGGGTTTCACTGTGTAGCTCTAGCTGGCCTTGAATGTAGCAATATGACTGTCTTTGCTTCCTGAACACTGGGATAAAAAGCTCAAGGTGGCAAGTGCCATTGGCTAAAACTGGTTATTTTGTTTTTTTTTTTTTTTTGTTTTTTTGGTTTTTTTTCTAAAGAGCATGTTGAAGGATGTGACAATACCCTGGGTTTGGATGTATTCCAGAGGCCCTGTAGCCTGCCCTCATGCCCAGCCTAGCCAGATCTCTAATTAGTCCCTGGACTGGCAGGACCTACCCAGGTGACACAGGTATCTCTTATGCCTTTGGGATGCACCTGGCTTGTCTGCCATGTGAAAAAAAAACAAAGACAAAAACAAAAACAAAAACAAACTTCCATACAGTATGTATTCCTGGATCCCCTGAGGCCAGGAACCTCATCGAGGTTGTCCCAGGGTCTCCCACACATCACCTGGTCTGATGTGGGCATCTGTTTAGGATGTAGATGCCTTTGGAGGGAAGGGTCAAATGCCACATCTACTGACTTCTCAGGGACTCTGGAACATGATCCATCTTCGTGGATGTGCACTGTGTCACCATGAAGCAAGAGTAGGCTTGCTACTTTAGATTGCCATCTGTCGCAGTTTTCTGACGCTATTTCTCCATATCATGTTAAAAAGCTCTCTGGGTGCCTGGGGTGGTGGGGCACTTCAGTCTCTGTCTCCCCTGCTCCTTTTGCCGTTCACTGGTGGGTGAACTTTCCCTGGCTGCTCCCACTGCCAGCACTGACAGATTCCTGGTGGGTATTGGTGGCTTTCCTACCTGTGCTAATCCAGACCGTTCTGAGGCAATTATGGTCCTTAATCACCAGGAAAAGTTGGAATAAAAGGCAGACTCTAGAGCCCTGCTCGTGAGCCTGAGGAGGAAGTGAGTCTGGCAGAAATAAAGGGAAATCAGCAACCCAAGCCTGGCCACGCCCCACAAGCCAACGTGTGGCATGTTCTAGGAAGTCCTGGGGAAATAAAACCTGAAGGGAAGTGAGTGGGCGTGTAGATGTCCCCACTGCTCCCGGCATTGTTTATATGTCATGACTGGCATTTGCCCCCCTCCCCCTTCCAGGTTAATTCATTGTTAACAGATATTGATATCAGACTGAATTGGGGGGGGGGGAGACTCTGGGAGGAATGTGAAGCCATGGTTGGCTTAAGCAGACTGTGACCCACATAGAAAGAGCAGCAAGAAGTGCTGTCTCGGCAGAGAAAGGAGGCATATTTAATGTGTTTACTTTGCAAAGAGGAACAAACAGGTCTAAGGACCCCACACCGCCACCATCTTTGGAGTTCTTATAATAAGGTTGTTTAAATAGGGCAAGAGGTCCCTATTTGTCATTAACCAGTCCCGGTCAAGGTGATGGAATGGAATGAAATCTCTCTCTAGGAGACAGGCTGCCCCTCTAGCTGGCACCAGGCACTGATGGTCCTTTTCCTTTTCCAGCATGAGACTCCTAAGGGAGTTCAGTTCCTCCGGGACTATGATTTCAGTAGTCTGATGGCTAAAGGGAAGGACTCGAGTGTTCCTCCTTAGAGTGGATTCCATCCTGCTAGGTGGTTACACTCACAGAACAAGGAAACTGCATCTCAAAGTGACCCCTCTATCCTAAGGGGGCACCAGATGCTGCTCCAGATGTGCTGCCTGTAGGCTGCCTGCCTCCTCTCTTCAGGCTTGCTGCCAAAGGCACCTGGCTGGGCTACCTTGTCCAGCTCCCAAGACTTCTATCACGGCTCTCCTCCTATCTCGGGAAGTCGGAGTCCTGGTCACCTTGAAGGCTCCTTGAAGATTTCAGTTTCCCTGGAAGCATCTACAAGCATGGAATGTGTAAACAGGTAATTCACCGCATACCTCTTCCCCCGTGTCTTGCAGTTCTAAGAGGGTGAGAACTCCGTGTATTTACTTGGATCCAAATCAGGAAAACAGGGTCTTAGATACTTTTTTTTTTGTCCTCCAACTTTCCCTTCAAAGAAACATTTCCAAGGGAACCTCTTTGCAACCTGTCTCTCAGTTCCTGTGGTTCTTTTTCTCCTCCCCTTAGACCAGGCTGTTGTCAGTCTGCCGGACACTATGTGAAATTGATCTCTCCGTGTCTCCCATTGGACTCCAAGTCTTTGGGGCCTTGGCTCTGCCTCTGAGTGCCAAGTCCAGCGCCTGGTACATAGTAAAGGCTAATGAGAGGCAGCAGGTGGGAGGCAATGTGCGTCCCTCTGGGAACATCTCTAGCCTCCTTTCCCTCTTTCCACCAGACCTCCACTTCTCCCTGGGCCAATCAGCTGTGGCATCTCATCTCATGCTAATGAGGGGAGCAGGTGGCCCAGCCACATTCCTTGTCCCCTTTGTGATGCTTCTTGGTCCTCCCAGCCTCCCCTGCTCCAGACCCTCAGGATCACACATGATGTTAGGATGATATGGGCTTTGGCCATGATCAAAGCTGAGAACTGCAGCTGAGACCTGAACCGGCAGATAAATTAGCAAAGACTTATTTCAGCCAGTTGGGCCAGATTCTGCAATTGTGTGAAGCCAGAAGCCCGTGCCATGGTTCTGAGGCAGAGCTGCCTTAGCCATGCATTAAAGAGCTATGCATCACAGAGGCAAAGGGTATAGTGGATTCTCTGAAGGGCTCCCAACATCCAGAGGGGGGAAGGGGCAACTGATAGCCCTCCAACTTGCTTCCATTCTTAATAAAAGATGAAGATGAATTTATGAGAGGGAGGGATGGAGGGAAGGAGGAGGGAGGGAGGGAGGGAGGGAGGGAGAGCCCTGCATGTTTTTATTACTCATTTTCAATATAAACATGACAGGCGAACTCATTAGGGCAATATTTTCAGTGGAAAGATGTATGTGTCTCTGCTGGACACAATGCAAGGAATTTTTTTTTCTCTCATGGAATTTTCACTTAACAACAGAGGAAAAAAGTTATTTTCGTGCAGGCAGTTTTGGCTCCAGATATGGCTTTGACAAGTGTTTTCCCCAATGCCACCAGGACTGAAGAACACAGCTGTGATGGAGATTTTAATGCTCTCCAAATAACCCCAGACGCATCAAAGATCACAAAGTCACACGTTTAAATTGTGCTTTCTGTTGCCTCCCGAGCATTGGCCATTTGAAAATCTCAGGGATTTTGTCTGAGGAACCTCAAACAGGTTTTAAGTGGTTGGACTTTTTGTCCTTTCATTTAGCATCAAGGTGACAACAAGTGAGCTGCCTGTGTGGTGGGCGGGCTTCACATCCTAGTCACTATGAATTTTACTTTCTGTTCTCCTCATGTTAATGTTTGGGTTTTCTGAGCAGAAAGAAATGATTGAATATGAAACTTACATATCCTCCGTGTTACCTCAACTGAAGTCACAGCACTTGTCACCCAGCATTTGTTAAGAGCCCAGCACTGTCCCTTTCCTCCTCTCAGCTATGACTTCCAGTTAGTCCAATGACATCACAGTAATGTGTGTCATTGAAGTCAGGAGGCTGTGTTTTCCACTGTACTTGGTGGCATGGCCAGCTCACCTGAGTGACGCTGATCCCCACAGGGCAGAGGTGTGGCTGGCCAGTCTATAGGAGAAGAGGTCTCATGGACTGATGGATCCCCTGTAGCTTTGCTGGGGACTTCCATAGTCCTGAAACTGGCAAACAATTGAGTCAAAATGACTCCACTCTCTTATGACTATTTTTTTTAATTTTTATTAGATATTTTCTTCATTTACATTTCAAATGCTATCCTGAAAGTCCCCTATACCCTCCCCATGCCCTACTCCCCTACCCACCCACTCCCCCTTCTTGGCGCTGGTGTTCCCCTGTACTGGGGCATATAAAGTTTGCAAGACCAAGGGGCCTCTCTTCCCAATGATGGACGACTAGGCCATCTTCTGCTACATATGAAGCTAGAGACATGAGCTCTGGGGGTACTGGTTAGTTCATATTGTTGTTCTATCTATAGGGTTGCAGACCCCTTCAGCTCCTTGGGTACTTTTTCTAGCTTATCCATTGGGGGCCCTGTGTTCCATCCATTTCTGTATTTGCCAGGCACTGGCTTAGCCTCATACGAGACAGCTATATCAGGGTTCTTTGAGCAAATTCTTGCTGGCATATGCAATAGTGTCTGTGTTTGGTGGCTGATTATGGGATGGATCCTCGGATGGGGATGTCTCTGGATGGTCCATCCTTTCGTCTTAGCTCCAAACTTTGTCTCTGTAACTCCTTCCATGGGTATTTTGTTCCCTATTCTAAGGAGGAATGAAGTATTCACACATTGGTCTTCCTTCTTGATTTTCTTGTGTTTTGCAAATTGTATCTTGGGTATTCTACGTTTCTGGGCTAATATCCACTTATCAGTGAGTGCATATCAGGTGACTTCTTTTGTGATTGGGTTACCTCATTCAGGATGATATCCTCCAGATATATCCATTTGGTCAAGAATTTCATAAATTCATTGTTTTTAATAGCTGAGTAGTACTCCATTGTGTAAATTTTCTGTATCCATTCCTCTGTTGAGGGACATCTGGCTTCTTTCCAGCTTCTGGTTATTATAAATAAGGCTGCTATGAACATAGTGGAGCATGTGTCCTTATTGGAACATCTTCTGGGTATATGCCCAGGAGAGGAATTGCTGGATCTTCTGGTAGTACTATGTCCAATTTTCTGAGGAACCACCAGACTGATTTCCAGAGTGGTTGTACCAGCTTGCAATCCCACCAGCAATGGGGGAGTGTTCCTCTTTCTCCACATCCTCACCAGCATCTGCTGTCACCTAAATTTTTGATCTTAGCCATTCTGACTGGTGTGAGGAGGAAGCTCAGGGTTGTTTTGATTTGCATTTCCCTGATGTTGAACATTTTTTCAAGTGCTTCTCGGCCCTTCGGTATTCCTTAGTTGAGAATTCTTTGTTATGACTATATTTTTTAAAGTGCGTTTTCTTCATTTAGGTTTCAGACTTTTTTTTTTCTCTTTCTCTCACTTCCTTCTCAATGATCTTAGTTCAAAATGTGAAACCACTGCTCAATACGAAATTGGCTTACATGTTGAAGACTTTTTTTTTAAGCTGACTTTCTCTTACCCTGCTTTAGTAAGACCTAGCAGGAAAGGCTCATGCCACCACTCAACACTTGTAGCCTGGATTTTGCATCATTCTCCAAGGACTTCCATGACAAAGACTTGATGCTGTTGGGAGGTGGAGGAGCTTTTAAAAGGTGGGGCTTAGTGGGAGGCCTTAGATAATGGGATGCACCCATAAAGGGGACACAGGCCCCTGATGATTGCAGGAGTATAATCCCATTTTTTTGTTGTTGTTGTTGTTGTTACTTTTATAGATAAATACCTGTAAAAGCCTCTCTAGTTTGTGAAAATGATGTCCAGTCAGCAGGAACGACTCTGATTTAGGGCCCTTAAGTCTCAGTTGCCACCGAATATATAGTTACTATTAAAAACAAAACTCTGGTTCTGGGAGGGCTCACGACGTGTTTCTGTGAATGTATACAAAGTGTGCCACCAGGAGAGAAGAGCTCCTCTCTGGGTATCGCATCTCCAGTGGGTACAGTCTGTGGGTTGTCTTCTGCTGCAGGGCTTGTACTTCTCAACAAAGTTTTGTTCATATTTATGAAGAAGATGCAGTGTCCCTTTGGTGTCAAAAAATAATCTAAATGAACATGGCTAGTGCTACTGGATCTCCCCAAGCATAATCACTGTTTGGGGGTTGGCAAAATTTGCAAAATAAATCTTAGCTGATGCCACAGGCTGGTGGCACTGTTTATCTCGGGACACAGTGCTGACTTCAGCAAACAAATCTCACAGCTTAGAACTAGATAGTTTCACAGAGATGCTGTAACTTTGTTTCCTTATAGCAGGACAGAATTAGGAAGGCAGACAATAAAAAGCCTGTGGAGGCTAGCACAGAATACACGCCACTGAACATCATTGCAATAATGCCAACCTAACTGGCAGCTGGGGATGAGTGGAGTTTTAAAATTTGGGGCTCCTTCGGCTCTGCGCTTCTCTGCCAGAGCACAGGTCATTTCAATTTCCTGTTCTATTGCACAGTTGTGGAGGGACATGTGTTTAATGGCCCGTTTTTACCCTAAATGAACTCTAAGAAGAACTGTACCAGTGGAATCTGATGGGATATTTTGGAAATGGGAGTATGTGGTCCAAGAAGATGGCAAAGATAGATCCCTTTCCTAGAGAAGCTGTTTGCACAGGGATGGAACCAGGGCCATCAGGCTCCTGAGTTTATGATCGGCTGTAGACGGTGCCTTATTTCTCCCCTTTTTCAGAGCAGCATGAAGAAGCTAGTAGTGTCTCCTGGCTCTGTGTCTTTATAGATTTGCCTCAGCATGTGGCCAGCGTGAAGGCTTTCTGTATTGGAATCCTGGAGAGTGTGCTGTAGGATTTTGCAGTCTGGAGGGGAAAGTGTGGAAGGAGGGAGAGAGGAGGGATATGGAGGAAGGGGTGGGGGGGAGGAGGAAGGAAAGAGGGAGAGGGCTGATGTCTATAAGCCTTTGCTTGGCAACTGAGGCAAGATTCTAAGGTACCATTGCTTCTGAAGGTGGCTCCTGTCCATGGCTTCTAAGGGACTCCTGAGGTATCTGTTGGTCCTTCAGAGGAAACCTGCCCCTGGGGTAGTGCAACATCACAACAAGACCAGCACACAGGCTCACCATGGCTTACAGCTCTCACCACAGCACACATTCAAGGCTTTCTCAAAGGAAGCATTTACTTGGCATTTCCATATTTAGATTATGAAACCAACTCAACGAGGGAGAGAGAGAGAGAGAGAGAGAGAGAGAGAGAGAGAGAGAGAGAGAGAGAGAGAGAGAGAGAGAGAGAGAGAGAGAGAGAGATTCTGATTTGCAAGTGTAGTTTTCTTGTAGAAAAACATCAACTTGTTAGGGCCTTTCTCTGGGGTTCTTCAGGATTTCAAGTATCTGTGTTTGCTAACTCAACAAATCCTTACTGGGCATCTACTACAGGCTGCTGGTAGATAGCAGAGAATGAGAGGAAAGTGAGATGCAGTCTTATTGGCATGAGTTTCTCATCTAGAAGAAACTCTAAGTTGCAGCCTCATGCCAGTCAATGGACAGTAGTTTTCCTCCCAGGAGGTAATGGGAACCTCAGATCTGTTAAATGCTGTCTATGATAGAGCTTACCCATGCTGCTGTGTGTGGATTGAGAGAGTTAATGTGTTGAGGTTTAGAATAGCATCCATACCATGAGCGGTCCCTAGATGCTGTAATTTATATAATTTTCATAGCCTTGTAAGATGTGACTTTGATCAGGATTTTACATGGAAGAAACCTGAAACCCAGAGCAGAATGTTCTGCTTGCCCGTGACAGCCTCAGCACTTTGAAGCCTCCTGTCTGCCTAGCAGTCTTTTTGGTGTAACATCATCCTGGCAGAGTGCTCTCTAAGAAAGCACACCGGTACACAACTGTAATGTGTCGCCAGCCACTGTCTTCCTCAGTGTCTAACATGCCCCATTTAAGTATTGGCTGCACCGTCAAGACATACATCAGCACTGGGGACCCCAACCTACTTTATGAAGACCTTTTTTTCCCCTTCTATATTTTCCCTTCAAATAAGAAGAGTGCTGTCTTCTCTATTTAAAAGTTTAATCTAGTTTCTTCCCCAAATACACCTTGTAGCCTACTTTAATGTCCTCACTCCAGAAGCAATTATACCCTGGACCATGAAAGCACAAATCAGTCAGAATAAGGAGAAGAGGATCCACACCAATAGGCATGACTTTAAGCCATCCTCCCCTTCCGGCTGCCTCAGTGATGTACCCTCATCACTCCTGAGTACTGCTGTCTCCCATGGTGTTGCTTTAACTCTTGGATTGCTCTGAGGTCTATTGGCCTTGGCCTTCTCCCCTGAGAAAGGGAGACTGACAGGTCTAGCAGGTGTCGAAGCACCAGAGACTAGGGAATACAGTATTTATGACAGTTACTGTTTTGTGGCTATGGTGCTGTGAGCAATGAGTCATCTCTCTGTCTACTATGTTTAAGTCCAAGCAGAATCTGGGTCCAGTCTATACCCAAGACTTCCTTCATATTCACCCTTACAGCCCCAGTCTGGGACATGAAGAGGCAATGAACCAGTTGAGTCAGGTAAAGGAGTTAAGTTGCAATGATGACTTCCTTTTGTGCTAGCTTTCCCATCATTCCCCCCTCCCCCTTTGGAACTTGCTGAGGGTGGAGAAGCCCTAGAGGCTTACCTTGTAATAGGGGTCATGATTGATCTCTGGTCTCTGATCCCAGGTCCAATCCCATGATTGATAGATCCCAGATCATCTTGCTAATATCTCTCTGAGAAACCAGGTTACACATACTCTTCTCAGTCTCCCTCTTTCTGGACAGAACAGCTGAACTCTCCCTCCCCCTTAGAGCTGTAAGCAAGAGATGCTTCCCTCCCCATCACCCAGACCCAAGGCACCCTTGAATTGGAACTCCTGTCAAGTGCTGTACCTAATGCACGGTAGGTACAGTAGGTCACACGGTAATGGAACTTAGCTCCCCCTTCAACAGAGGCCTGCAAGAGCAAGTCATTGTCCTTGTTCCTGCAAAGCTGAAGGCTCCTTCTGTCTCCTTCTAGACCCCATCATATTGTCTGTGATGCAGTGCTGTACCTCCTAACCTTTACAACCAAAGGGAACTGATCTCTCCCGCTCAGCATCACTGTCATGCTAGATATAACAACTGTCCATATCTATTGCTCTCCTACTTCAGACTCCCTCCATGGCTGCCCATAGCCAAGATGCTATAACTCTTCTAAACTGGTTGTTTTGAAGAAGAATTTCATCTCAGCTTTGTACCACTGGTAAGATCATCTGAGTTAAAACAGTCTCCACCACTCTCCTACAGGTCATGAAGTACCCTGCTGAGAGAAGTTGGGGAAGGACTAAGCGGATGACTGTGCCTGAGACTTGACAACCCTCCAGCTTTTCGGGTGAAGTGCCAAGGTCCTTCTGTTGCATCATGACCACACTTGTTTTAATTTACTTTTTTTGACACAGGGTTTCGTGTACCCAAGGCTGCCCTTGGCTGCTCTTCATAGCCAAGGCTGACCTTAAATGTTCAGTCCTCTGCCCCCATTTCTGTGGTAGGTGAGCACTGGCTGAGCAGCAGTCCTGTCCTATTTCTTCTAATCTTAGCAACCACTAATTTACGTAGAAGACTGAGTCTCAGATCCCACTTTTCCTGGGAATGCAGAAAGGTTTGGCTGTGGATCTTTGCCTGGCAGTGAGGGTAGAAAGGGATCAAGTTACAAGCCTTTGGAAGACCCTACTTCTGTTTATAGCGGAGTGGCGGCTTCCCTTCATTAGAGGAGGAAAATTACAGTCCACAGTTCATGTCAGGGAAGTCACTCTGCAGTCCTGCTGTATCCCTACGACCCCTTTTCTCTTGCATTTTTCCTGTTTATCTCTCCTGATCATTCCATGTTAAGAGTTTTCTCACCATCAAGAGTTTATATCTGCACCTTCACAGAGTATTTGTTTGGATAGATTTAGGACAGACAGAGATCTAAAAGTAGCACAACTTCTTTTTTTTTTTCTCTAGACAAAGACCCAAGGCAAATTTAATGAATAGCATGTGAGGCATTGCCACTGCTGGGTGCCTAGCTTCCTTTTCTTTCTATGGACCTCAGAAAACCTAGGTCCTGTTGTTTTTGAGACATGGTCTCCCCAAATAGTCCAGACGAGTCTTGAACTTTCAATCCCCCTATCTTACCTTCCCATTCCAAGTGCTGGGATTATAGGCATGTGCCCAATATCTATCTATCTATCTATCTATCTATCTATCTATCTATCTATCTATCTATCTACGTGTGTATGTATGTACATGCATCGGTACGTGTGTGCCGTGGTACGTGTGTGGCGGTGAGAAGACAATTTGTGGAAGGTTGTACTTTTCTTTTACCATGTGATTCTTGGGGATGGAACATTCATTAGGCCTGGCAGCCGTTGCCTTCTCCTGATGAGCCGTCTCACCAGCCCCTCAGGTCTTTGACGGTAGAGAAGTACAAAGAGGTAAAGAAGCTGTGAGCTCTCGAGTGAACGGATGGGTCCTTGACTCTTCCTGTTGTATGGAGATGGAGGCCATCGAGCTAGCAGTTGGGAAAAGGCTCCTGAGAGAACACAAAGAACTTTGCCCCAAGTCTGTGTGAAACAGGTGAAGACGTTAGTTAGTCAGAACCCGTTGCTTTCAGTCAGTTTCACAATGGCTGCGCTCTGCCAGGGAACTTCCTCTACTAACCTGTCTGTGGTTGCAGGTGGCACTGAGTGGCCGGAGAAACTTGAGTCACAGCTCACCACTGTGGGCCCTTCCAACAACCACCGGGCCTGTCTGGACGTGCAGCTCCAGGTCTAGTGGAAGTGAAAGCTGACTTAGGGTCCACCCAGGTCTATTTTGGGGGTTCGGTCTGAGCCCACCCCTCACCTATCTGAAGGGCTGGCTTAATGCGGTTTCCTTTCTACCTTTCTTTATAGAAATTAGCAAAGGCTTCCTCATGGCCTTACCATTTGGTCTTCAGAAGCTCTGTGGACGCTGGGAACCTCCACTGCTTTCCAGAACTGATATTTCACTTCAAGTCTTGTGGCCACTGCTAGAGTGTCTCCGAGTCCTGGTCTTCTTGCCAGGAGGTGGCCTGAGTCTCAGGCTCTTGGGAGTTTCAGAGACTTGGGATCCTGACCTGATAGGATCTGGTTCCTGGGTCAAGTCTTCCCCGTTTACCAGTGCTCCATGGTACTTTCTGCCCCCTCTTGTCTCCCTCCTCTGTCCTTCAGGAAGGGCAAAGCTATAGCTGAAGCAGCTGGGAGGTGATTGGAATATTTAATCATGACTTCTATTTCTGTTTTTTTTGACTTTTCTTGCCTGAGGTACAGTGAGAATGTAATACAAAATTTGATTAGAGGAAAGCTAGTATAACCGGTTCAGCCTCTTGAGATAAAAATGTGGTAATATTACTTTTACACTTCTAATAAATGTATTCCACTCACATACGCCCTTGCAGAGCACTCTCTTGAAGGTCTTCCATGATATGAATGCACACTTGTGGAGGGGAGTTGGTCCCTCAACATGAAGGTTCAGTCAATATTAAGCCATACAGGGAAAGCATCTCAGTGCCTTCTGCTGTAGTTGTGTATCCTTCCTGCTGGGTGTCACTCTTGGAGGTAGATGGTCCTGCACTGCTCCACAGTGGCCACAGTACCAAGCAGCTGAGGTCCCATGTTCTCCATTCCTGTAGAGATAAAGATGATAGCCCATAGTGACTACACAAAGATACGTTCTCTCAGGTCTCGAGTTTTACCTGAAGTAGGGCTCAGTATTGGGGCTATACTCAGAGGAGGCATCTGGAGAAACTACACTTATAGCAGCCTGGCCAGGCTGTCTATGTAGGCTATGTGAGAGCCACCACGGTGGGCTTCAGGCTTTGGATTGAGCCCAAGTTGATACCTGGCTCTCTGGTGTCTTCCTCTTTGGAACCCACAGGGTTTTCCTCTCACAGGCCTTGGGCCTGGGCTTCTTGGTCCTTTTGAGTGACCTTCATTTTCAGTGTCTGCATCTGTCTTCCTCCCTGACTTCTCTTATGAATCTGTGAAGCTCTATTTCAGTATCCATTTTTCATACCATGGAGAGAGGCTGTTTGCTTATGTTCAATACAAAATATTCACTGGGTCTGGGGTGGGGGTCCCTCCAGGGAATCTTCCCTGAATGAAGAAGGGATGTTTGAAATGATGGTATCTATCTACCCTGACAAAGTGTGTGGCTGTGACTGCAGCTGGGGGAGGGGGTGGGTGGCAAACAGTCTTTGGCATTCAGTTCTGGGAAATTCAAAGCCCATAGACTGAGATTTGCATGCCACATTGTCCTTGGTCTGTCTTCAGACCATTCAAGGCCAAAAATCTTTCAGTCTTCACTGGCTGGAAGGTTGACTTATGTCTCTGAAATGCCAAAGTTGGTTTCTGGGGTTGAAGTCATTCCTTTTCCAAATGATTCAGAATTTGAAGGACTATTTAAAAATTGTATTTGAAATTTAATATTAAAGACTAACACATTTAGGTTAAAGGACAGTTTTTGAAAAGATTAAAGTTGTGACTCATATAAATACAAATGGATACCTAAAAATAAAAATGAAGCTTTAGTTCAACTCATTAATCAAAGGACCAATTAGAGGCTGCAACTAATTTAAAAAAGAATCCAACATATGTACACACACACACACACACACACACAGAGAGAGAGAGAGAGAGAGAGAGAGAGAGAGAGAGAGAGAGAGAGAGAGAGAGAGAGAAAGGAGAGAATCATTACAGGGATTACAAATAGCTGTGAACTCTCAAGGAGCCATAGAACACGACCCCAAACATAATCTGCATGCCTATGGGTATGAATCAGGTATTTTTTAAATATAAAGGTGAATTTTCTATCACACATAAGGAAAGGGAGCCATAACTTGGAACACTTTGGCAAGACAAAGAATAGTCTCTGCTTAGTTGTTGTCTATTCCAGAGTCTGACATGGTTTTCTTAGATACGCGTTTGTTTCTAAGTCCACATGAGGGAGGATGGGCTCCTGGCAAGCTGTGTCACGAGGAAGACACTTACAACTTACACAGACTCGCAGCCCCTTGTTTCAGGTTGTTCTTAGGACCTCACTACGCTCTGTTCCTCCTTTTTTTTTTTTTTTTTTTTTTTTCTTTTGTTACAGTGCGATGCAGAAAGCCCAGACCTGAGAACAGGGCTGTGTTCTCAGTGCCTGACTGACTTTTACAGAGCACCTCCGGTCTGAACTTCAGTTCTCTCTGAAAGGACGTAGGTCGTATTTTAGAGACCTCACCGTGTCTCTACCTCATGGGATAAAGGAAACTCTCCCTCTGGCTGCCAAGAAGCTTCATGTTTGCAAATCCATCTTTCACTTTAGAGTACACAGGGTCTCACCTGCACTGCTCTGGGACGCTTTCTTCACCGCACACAGGCATTGACTGGCTCCATCATCTATTCAGCGTCATCATCCAGAGGCCCCCAGTTCATGACGCTTCTCATCCTTCACATCAGCTCTAGCCCAGCTCTTCTTAGCTTTACTTCCAATGGGCCTGTCCTGCTCAGCATCCTCAGAGTTTCCAGTGTCACTACTGTGAGCCAGGCCATGCCAGATCTTTCCTGGTTTACTCTCAGCATCTCTGGAGCTCATGGAGTCTTCCTACATCCACTCTGGCCCTCTAAACTTCCCGCAGAAACATTCAGGGTGACCTTCTAAAATATGCATGTCAAAGTGTAATATCCTTTGCTTAAAATCTCTAGTGGGTTTGCACTGCAGCAATAAAAACTCAGCATCCCTCTTGTACCCTGAAATGCCGTGTGACGCGAAATGCCGTGTGACGTGAAATGCCGTGTGACGTGTGTGGTGTGGCTTTCCTCTCCATCTCTGTGCCCTCCAGCCGGCAGGCTCCCTGGTGCTTTTCTGTTCCTGAGGGGGCCATGCTCATTCTTCCTGAAGTGACACAGGACACCCTCAGTCTAGGGTGAACTTTCTGGGGACTCAGGTCCTCAGCTCAATGTCACCTTTTCAGCAGCTCCCCCCCCTCCCTTGACCTCCACTGTGAGTTTATCATGCTTCTTCTCACCGTCTTGGCTGCATCTCTGCTTATTTCTCACACCGTAGCCCCTTCTCTTCTGCACCCCTGGAGACTCTTACTGGCTTTCCCTGTTTTCGTTCCTTCTCTTATTTAGTAGACCACACCACACGTCTGTACCTCTGTGGCTTGCCTAATGTTGTGTCTTTTACTGAGATAATTTTATATGCCCCATTCTTGATGTCAAAGTTGATGGACATGCTTATTTGTATTTATCTCTAAAAAGCTGCACACATCCAGCCGAGATAAATTGATGTCAGCATGTTCATAGCTCTGGTTGCATGTATCTATAAACCTATGGTTCCTAGTAGAGGCAGAGAATCTCTTTTGCTGTGCTAGATACATACTTTGTTCTTATCCTTAAATCAAGAAACCCCAACACCAGGCTTTTATGTGATTAGAGAAACAAAATGAGTTGTTTTTTTTTTTTTTTTTTTTTTTTTTTAAATAAGAACAGAATGTAATACACCTCATGAGTTCTTCCATGTGACCTATTTCCCTTTGTTCATATCCACACTGACACATTTTTTCTATAGTTTTTATCTTCTCCCCTAGGAAGATAAAACAGCCCTTCATGATACATATTAATTTTAGAATCATTAAGTAATTAGAAAAACCAGGTGCGATAAATATAGAAGTCATTAAAAAGTTCATAGAATAGTTTGACTTTAGAAGGACTTTGTGCTTAAAATGTTTCATTCTAACCATGAAAAATTGACTGGATCCAGATGACAGAAAAGGAAAATGGGCAATAAAGGAAGGTGGGTGGTGTGAATGGGAAAAGTCGCCCTTGCATGGCTAACACAGACCCTGGCTTATATTCCACTGGGTGGTGTTACATTTTAGGTGTAAATTATCCCTTGTGGGCTCTTGTGCTAAGCTTGGTTCCCAGCTGCTACCGTTTTGACAGGTTATAGAGCCTGTGGGAAGTGGAGCCTAGCTGGAGGAAGTGGGAGATGGGCCTTGAGGTTTACAGCTGAGCCTCACTTCCTGTTCTGCCATGCTTCCTGGTGTGCCCACATGCAGTGAGCATCCTTAGGCTCCTGCTGCTCTGCCTTCTCCACTGTGATGGACTGTGCTCGATCTCAAACAGTGAGAGAGTCCAAGATGGCTTTGGTAGCAGACAGACTTTACTCTAAGAATGCACTGGAAGCAGGGGCAAGGTAGGACCACACCAGCAGTGTCATATAGGAAATGATAGGGCCCAGACCATCAGAAACCATTTAAGCTAGAGATTACAGTCATCCTCAAATCTGAATTGACCCTCAGGTGGGTTCTGCCTGCATCCAGCTACCCTTGTGCTCTGACTTGCTCATTCTCAAATCTACAGGATCTGTCTTGAACTTGAAGGAGGGAAATATGGAGGGAAATATGGCTGGGTAGTGAAGGCTACCTTCCTCTCAATCAACGTTCACAGAGCCAAGGCTTTGTTTTCCTGCTCATGCAGACTGGAAACTTTAGTCAAAGGGGATAATTCCAAGGAATATGTAGTGCTTTTATATGGGTTATGTTAAATAATGCACAAGACACGCCTGGCACAGATGAGGTAGAATGCTTAGGATCTGACCATGGCCAGATGCGAGGGCTGTTCTTCTATTGTCATCCGTTTTCTCATTTTCTTAGCAAATACTGTACTTATTCATTAGAAAATTAAAAAAAATATTTATTAACTGGGGTCCACTGGTAACCAGGGGGTTCTCCAATCAGGATTATAAATTAAACAATTTGTGGAATTATTTCCTACCTTGCCATTCCTATAGGGCCGTAGTGCCCTGAAGGACAGGGAAGGTGCAGAATAAGCAGGTTTAATGTGGACTGTCTCATCTGGAACCCGAGAACAAGGACGGGAAGATCGCTAATGCTTATTTGGCTTGCATCTGTATTGTTTGTTTACAAGGAGCAATGCTTCTTTGTAAGCTAAAACCTTTATAGAAAGAAACAAGAAGCCTTGCAAAAGCTCTGAGCGTTCCAACCTTAGACATTTAGCGCATTCCCCCTAAGTTTGACTCAAAACTGGGACGTGGCCTTGTCGGGAAAACATTCCCTAATGGATACCAACATTTTTTGAGTATATACCTTTCGGAAGAACATGTCTGCTGGGCTAGAAAGGCAATAAACTATGACCCTGCTGTCCTTTAGCTGGCAAAACAAAGTACTCCTTCAAGATTCCAGTGGCTCGCCTCAGAGGGTACTATAGGGATAGGTAGAGATCCTTCCTTCCTTCCCTCTTTCCCTCCTTCTATCTTTCTCTCTCCTTTCCTTCCTCCCCAGAGCCTTAAGCACATGCTCTGTGATGAGCTCCACCGTCCACTTGCTCTGACATGGAGGTTCTTCTGAACAATGAACAGCATCAAAGCTCAGCACTAAAATTTCAGGAAACATGATCCTCCATGCACCTTTGAAGGATGTAACCAGCTCTCAGCCAGGCACAACATTTGGACTTCAATCAGTCATAGTGGCTGTTTGGATCATGTTTCACACTAAGGCCAGCCCAGAGCTTGGACCAGTGGAGCATTCTCCACATCCCATTCTCTTTCCTGTGCAGGCATCCAGCCTCTAAATGTGGTCTGCCAAATCACTGAGCAGAGTGTCTGATCTACCACTCTTGTTCTATGTGTGGCTCAATTCTTAATTCTTATTTCATCGAGATTAACTTTTTAAAATCTAATTCGTGTGCAGTTTTTATTAAAACCATCCCAAGATGACCAATAATGGCAAGTAATGTATGCTGCTGTGTATGTCAGGAGTCAAATGCCCTTTTGCAATGTGCGAG
This sequence comes from Mus pahari, assembly GCF_900095145.1. NCBI lineage: Eukaryota > Metazoa > Chordata > Mammalia > Rodentia > Muridae > Mus > Mus pahari. Next base: position 24,069,839 of record NC_034596.1, read on the forward strand.
GTGCTAGGGTAGGCTCCATTATAAGCAGCTGGACTTTTAGAAAGATGGTAAATCTTCAAGCCTATGTTCAGGGACGTGCTGTCCCTAATTTAGGCTTTGAGTACATGGCATTGACCTTTCTCTTGAAGGTCTCTTCTTTTTAGGAAAGGATGTGGCCTTTGTGGGCTGACCTACATCTTAGTCCCCACAAACACAAGCTGTTACTTCTAGATACCCTCTGCCTGGTTTCTGAAGGTCTATGCAGTTGACATGGGAAATGTGTGACCTTGAGCTCCTCTCCCACAATTCCCTATGGAGTATGTCACAGGAAGGACCTTGGCTATTAGCCAGCCTCCTCTATACAGTGACAGAACCTGCTGTGATTCTGTGCCCCGGGCCTCTGATTCCATGCACAGCTCAGGTAAGTCCCTAACCGGTTGTAGGGGAGGGTCACAAGTGACACATCTATATTCTCCCCCACCCCCAGGCAACACAGTATGTAGGGAGCGAAGCCAAAGATTTCAATTTGACACTTCTTAATCTACAAAACCAAGCCAGAACACAACTGGGAAGTCCCCATGGGAATGGCTGGGAAGAACTGTGGAAGATGGCTACGCAGCCTTCTATGACAGGAAGTCACCTTACATCATCTATGAAAGGTAAGTGCTGGTACCGTTCTCAAGCCTGAAGTACCATGCTGCCGGATAATTTATAGCAGAGAGACTGGCTATAAATCAGTCTCCTTTGTTTTAAGGAGGGGTTTTCATGCAACAGATTAGTTTTCATACGACAGGAATTAGGGAAAAATTGCAGCGTGTCATATTGTATGCAATAGCACAGAATTAGATTTCAAATTCGAACAAAGGGTTTTCACTGACAGCTTGCCCACCACTTCACGATGAGGGCCCTTGTGTGGAGCTCTTTGTGAGGCAGAGATAAGAGTGGGTGGCTGGATTGTGAGGTCAGTGGGAGCCCTGGGTGAAGGGCTTCCATGCTGGGTATTGAGGAATTAATGATGTCATTGTGACTAGACACCCAGTGCTCAGTGAGTCAAAAATCTTTGTTGGTCATTGCTGTTCCTACTATATTTTGTCTTTGGAGCATTGCGCTTTCAGAGTAGCATACATGGGGGGGGGGGAAGAGGTTGGATATGAGGGAAGAGCTGTCTTAGACACACTGGGGACACTGGTTCTAACACTGGTTGTAGTTGTTCATTTGATGATGTCTATGTCTTAGTCACTCACAGCTATTTCATGTATGTCAACCTGTGTAGGTCAAGATTGGTGCCCTTCTGAGCACAGAGTGAAGATCTGTGGTTCTCTTGTTTTTTTCTTCTTGACTCCTGGCACTTTGAGGACCAACAGTCTTAGATTGTACTTGTCAGATCATGGAACGAGGGAAACCTGGAAGGGAAAATCCAAACAGTAAGCTTCTGTAAAGCCCAATTCTCCAGGATTAAATTTTGCTCCTTTGGTGGTTCATCTTGTCAATTGATGGGATTCAGACTTGATAGGTGTAATGGTCTGTATATGCTCAGCCCAGGGAGTGGCACTATCATAAAGTGTGGCCTTGTTGGAGTAAGTGTGGCCTTGTGGGAGTAGGCATGCCACTGTGGGTGTGGACTTTAAGACCCTCATCCTAGCTTCCTGGAAGCCCGTATTCTGCTAGCAGCCTTCAGATGAAGATGTAGAACTCTCAGCTCCTCCTGTACCTGGCCTGCCTGGATGCTGCCACCTTGATGATACTGGACTGAACCTCTGAACCTGTAAACCAGCCCCAATTAAACGTTGTCTTTTATAAGAGTTGCCTTGGTCATGGTGTCTGTTCACACGAGTAAAACCCTAACCAAGACAATAGGAAACAAGCCTAGTTCATCTAGATTAGATTAACTGAAGTAGGAAGACCCACCTTAGATATACTTGGAACCAATTTATGGGCCAGCATCCTGGGCTAAATAGAAAGGAGAAGCTAGCTGAGCTCTGACCTTTGCCACTCTCGGCTTCCTGATTGCAGAGGAAATGTGACCAGTTGCCACAAGCTCCTGATGCAACGCATTTCCTACTGCGAGGGATTGTACTCTCATGGTACCTCAAAGATCCTCTCTCTCCCCTCAGTTGCCTTGGTGACCATCTTAATCACCCTGACTGGGGAAAGTCGTCAGGTACTTCCCTTTTACTTAAAAGCCTTTCACTTTTTTTTTTTTTAAATACCGCTAACATAAAAGAATATGATGCTAAGGCTTCTGTGTGCTTCTCCTGCCTCTGGCTCTGGAAGGGTGAGGACCATAGGAACGTGCTTAGCACAGTACAGAAGGGACAGAGGGGAGTGACCTAGGGTGATGGCTCAGACAGATGTCTCCTTTTTCCTGAGTGTAGACTCACAGTCCACAGGTCACAGAAGCCTCTTTTGGGAATGGTTTCCCAGTGGGGCAACTCATCTCCACCATTTGCATATGTGGCTTCTCATCGGTACTCATCAGGCTTTCAGGTTGAACTTAAAAGAGTCTGGTCTTCAGGGGACAGAAGGGGATTCCTCACAGTGAATTGACGGTAAACCTCAGGGCCAGGGACCAGGCACCAGGGAAGTCATCTGTGTGCACTGCTGCAGATTTGGGTGTTTTGGAAAATTTCCATCCCTTTCCCCCTTTAGTCCTTTAGATGAATGCAAATGTTCCAATTCTAGTAGAACTATGGAGCGTGCTATGGCCCCAGACACCTCTCAATTCGTCACATGGACTAGGTCTGGAGGTTTCTGCTGACAGAACCTAGACTATGAGGTAGAGATGGTGCTGAGTAGATTTGGGGATGGATGATAAACACTGAACACATCCCAGAGGATGTAGAGGCTGAGCTGCACTCAGGGAATGCTGGAAACTTTTGGAACTGCTCATTCGTGATCACTGGATGCTTAGAAGTGCTTGTTGTGATGGGACAATGTAATGGCACTCTAAGTGACCTGGGGTACCCTCCTGGGAGAGAGATTCTAGAGACTATTTTCAGGACTGGAGAAGATCCTCCAGGTCTGGGCTCTGCACCAGCTAACCTGGGAACTGGGTGGAGGAAGGAGGGACCTGGGGGTATGCTTCTGAGGAGAGGGCGGGGCCCGCTTTAGACTGACTTGTCCTTAGTCAAGGAAGTAGGAGGAAGTGTTAGGCCTATGTAGATAGATTGTAGAGAAAATGTCTGAGTGAGATGCATTTTCTAAAAATGTAAATAAGATGCAAATTAACCTGTTTGATTTACTGACTTCAAAAGTCAATTAGTGGCACCCTGAGGGAGGCTCTGGGCTGTGAGTTGTGTGGAAGAATGAACTCTGACCCCCTTGTTGTGTAACTCCATTGTGAGCACCATCACCTGGCACAGAGAGGAAGCTAAATTTGTGTTTGTGGAAGAGTCATTACATCTCAGGCTTTTCTTCTTTGATCTCATTTAACACAGAGCAGTTAGTAGGATTAGAATGATGTGACTAGTTTGTAATTGAGTGGGAGAGGGACGGAGGGTGAAAGTGACCAAGATTCAGTATATAGATAAACGAAACTATCAAACAACAAAAATAGCATCACTGAGAGAGCTGCTGTACCTGGGTCCACAGGGCTCTGGGCTTCCCTTTGCTGTGAGAGCTTTTTATGAAGTGCTAACCACTATACTGACTCAAGAGAAGGAAGCTGAATTTTTCTTGTTGGAGAATGAGTAAGTAGCTTGGGCTTGAGCCTGAAACGGAGACAATCCGTTGTGTCAAACTCAGAGATAGACACGGGTGTCTTGTCTTAGTATCTTCTTACTTTACTGTATTAAGAAAGCACAAGTGGGGTGTAGGGAGGCACGAGGCAAGCAGGGGCAGCTTAGTTGGGTATACCTAAGATGAAATGCACAATAAGCACATGAGTACACGTGTGTAAATGACCCAATGGAGCTTATATTTCATGCCATACTGGGGAATCACATGACTAGTCCTTTGTCCAAGGACATTTGAGATGGGGAACATAGCTCACTTGATAGAATGATAGCCTATAGGATGTACGAAGCCCTGGGTCGAATGTCCCATACCACACAAACCATGCATGGTGGCACACACCTGACATCCCAGCACTGGGGGAACAGAAACGGAAGGGTCAGAAGTCTAAGATCATCCTTGACTACACAGCTAGTCAAGGCCTGTCAACCTAAAAAAATTATTAAAAATGAATATTGACATATAAAGAGCTTTGCCATGATATATAAAGATTATAATTTGATTTTTCCCCCTTTTGATATCATTCGACCTCCAGGTTAGAAAAATCTCAACAGGCATACTTTCCCTTCACTTATCTTGGCGTACCCCTTGGCGTTCTCTAAGAATGGCTTTGATTATCCTGCCCACAGCCTTACAAGGTGGGTCATGATGGTCTGCTGTGCTGAGTGAGGACTAGGCAATGTGAGGACTAGGCTAATGAATTTGTGTTCCCACCTAGTCAGTGTCAGCTGAGCATGGCCTTCTGGGAGTCTGGTCACTGCAGACAAGGGCTGTGTGCTAACCATTGTCCTGCCCTGCCTCTATGCTGTAGACAGCAACCAGCTATCCCTTCCCAATAGGTTTGAGACAACTTTCTCTGACTTCTCCCTTCTCTCTCTTCCCTCCCCTCCTCCCCCTTTCTCCTCTCCTCCTCCATTTTTTTTTCTCCTTTCCTTCCTAGTCTTATTTTGGTTGCCTAGCTAATCTTGGAAGTGGTAGAGTTGGCCCTGCTGTCTGGTCAGTCTAGTAGGGGTCACATCACTAAAGAAAACCGACTTTCTCTCTTTCAGTGGCTAATAAAGGCCCATATCTCCTCAGCGTCCCCTTTCCATGCTGTCGTTTTTTTTTCTGGCTGGAGCCTGTGCTGCTTCTGTGCATGCCCTTACAGAGGCACCAACCAAGACTGTGTTTCTTGATGTTGTTGAACATCTCTGGCTCTGGCTCTTGCAATCTTTTTGCTCCATCTTCCACGAAGATCGCTGAGCCTTGTGGGGAGGATATATGCACACACACACACACACACACACACACACACACACACACACACACACACACACTGTGTTAACTGCCACGGGCTGAGGGAGGAGCTTCTCTTTGAGGGATGCTCTGATCTATGAGTCAATAGGAGCCATTTTAATGCTATGTGCATTTATCAGAATGATAGAATTAGGGCATCCCCGGGGGTCTATGACTAATCTAGCCACAGGTCCTTGGCCTTTTTAGCAGTACCAGGTCATGGAGTAGTCTTTAGGTCCTACCAGGAAAAGGTTGTTTATCCCCACAATATTCATGCTACTACTGTGCCAGTGGGCATATCTTATCAGGTCAGGCATTGCTGTAGCTTGCAGAGTCCATGGATAAATGAAGAGTGAGTATTTTTCTCCTCTAGCACCATGTGCAGCACCTTTCAGTAGCGTTATTCTCCCCTACCCACCCCCACTTCTCTTCCTTTCCATCCTTTAGTTTTAGAGTGGATGGGGTCTTACTATGTACTACAAGGTGGTTGTGAGCTCACTGTGTTGGGCTCACTATGAGTGCTGGATAGATTTATCTCGACTTGACATAAACTATAGTCATCTGAGAGGAGGGAACCTCAGTTAAGAAAATGCCTCCATAAGATCCAGCTGTGGGGCATTTTCTTAATTAGTGATTGATGGGGGAGGGCCCAGCCCATTGTGGGTGGAGCCATCCCTGGGCTGGCGGTCCTGGGTTCTGTAAGAAAACAGGCTGAACAAGTCATGAGGAGTAAGCCAGTAAGCAGCACCCCTCCACGGTCTCTGCATCAGCTCCTGCCTTGTTTGAGTTCCTGTCCTGGCTTTCTTCAGTGATGGACTTCAATGTGGAAGTGTAAGCCAAATAAACCCTTTCCTCCTGAACTTGCTCTCTGGTCATGGTGTTTCATTGCAGCCATAGACACCCTAAGTAAGACACTATGTCACTATGCAGCCCAGATTGGCTAGGAAGTGATAAACCTTCTGCTTCTGCCTCCCAAGTGCTAGGATGCCAGGTATGTAGCATCATGCTAGGTCGTTCTAATTTAGATTTCATTGTAGTTATTTTGTTTGTTTGTTTGTTTGTTTATTGTGGGCCAATGCATGCTATCACTTGCAGGAGTCTGTCCTCTCTTTCCAACACACGTGTTTCAGGGATGGAACTCAGGGTCTTCAGCTTGGTGGGAAACACCCTCATTATTTGCTGAGCCATTTCCCCAGCCCCTAACTTTTTCTTGACCGACTAGATATTCACTCCTTTTCTATTTTAAATATAATGTTAATTAACCTTAGATAAATATCTATACAAACATGTAAATTAGACATTTTAAAAATAGATGTATTTCTAACTCATTCACCTAGCCTTATGCTTAAGGATATTTATTAAAAATAGTTGTTAATATGTAAAATGTCCACATCATATATGGAAATGATTATTTGACTTCTAATTTTCACGTAGCTGTACAAATGCTCTGTGCTGATGGATTTAATAATATTTAGCCATGCTTGTATTCTGAGATTAGTATAATATATACTATGTAGTAATAAATACGTAATTTTTTAAAAATTTGAAGCACACTCTTATTAAGTTCCCCAGACTTGTGTTGAGCGCACTCCGTAGCCCAGGCTGGCCTTGACCTTGTGATACCCTTGTATCAGTCCACTGAGTGGTTGGGATTTCAGGTGTCCGTCACTAGAACGGATGCCACAGTGTTGTCTTAACACTTGTTAAGGGGTTTGCACTTTTACTCCACATAAATGAAACTTCCCTTTTCATACTAGTCTGATAGACAGTTAAGAGCCTCTTCTTTCCTGTGATCTACAGTAATTTGAAAGAATATTGAAGTTATTGATTTTGTGAAGATTTGGTAGATTTCTATCAAATCTATTAAACACGTGGATTTTTAGGGAGGCATTACGTTTGGGGGCACACTTTAACAATATTCTCTATTTACTGACCAGAAACTGACTTAACATTGGATTCCTATTACTTATGTGAGTTTTGATAATTTCTATTTTCCTCTAATTCTGTCTATTTATATTTTTAGAGCTGCATGGAACTCAGGAACTGGGGTCTCATGATCTCCCAAATGTATCCCTTCGCATCCCTTATGGTGCTCATGTGTGGGTTTGTATTTTTAAAAATCGCATTAGATAATACTCACTCTCTGTGTTTATGCATTCATTTATTCATAGCCTTTTGATTTATCGTGGTGATTCTTCTCAGGTTTTGAGCGATTAATTTCATATTTTATGTTTATCAGAGCCACGTCTATTATTCTCTTCCCTATTTTATCCATCTTCTGTAATCTTTCTTTTGATGAGGGATTCACATGTATGCTTCATTTATTAATGTGTGTGCTTATGGCAGTTCATTTCTTCTCTGATCTACGCTCTGAATATGAGCAATCAATTCGTTCCAGTGCAGAGCATTTTAGTCACTACTTTTGTCTATTTGTAATACAATTCCAGCTTGGATTTTTCATCTGTCTGTGAATTGAGAAAGGGCCTTTAAGTTTCCCAATGGTGGGGTTTTTAGGATTCATTTTTGCGTTCTAATTTCCTTATCAATTTCTGATCCTGTTCTGTCAAATTTCCTCAGGGCTTACATTTTGCTTCTGTAAACTAAAGGCTTTCATTTCTGAAAGGTATAATGCTCCCTGTCTCTGCAGCATCTCTGTTTCTGTGTCTTTTCTGTAGGTCAAGGTCCTTGTCTGTGCCATTCTGTCTCCATCTTTCTCTGTCTTTCTGTTTCTCTGCATCTCTGTCTCTGCATATTGTATCTCTATCTCTTGGTCTCTGACTCCTTGCTTCTCTTTCTCTCTCTCTCTCTCTCTCTCTCTCTCTCTCTCTCTCTCTCTCCCTCCCTCTGTCTCTCTTTCTCCCTTTCTCTCTCTC
>NC_034596.1:24077818-24118057 GCF_900095145.1 Mus pahari
TTCTTCTTCTTCTTCTTCTTCTTCTTCTTCTTCTTCTTCTTCTTCTTCTTCTTCTTCTTCTTCTCTCTCTCTCCCTCTCTCTCTCCCCCTCTCTCTTTCTCTTTCCTCGTCCCTCTGCACCAGTCTCTCTGCTTCTCTTTGTCCATCTCCCCAATCCTCTGTGTGTCCCTGTCACTATCCACCCCTGTGTTCTTCTCTGTCTCTTAGCAATTGGCTGTGGCACACAAGCAGGGCACAGAGTGGCTGCTGTGCTCTGCCTCTCTTGCTTCCCCTTTTTTAGCCCTCCTTAACCTTCTGCTTATTTCCTTTTCCTCATGCTTCTCGTTTTTCCTTGGCATGTTTCTGCTGGGTTTCCTGCAGGCTGTCTGTATCCCGAGATGTTGGCAGTGTGGTCCTTGCTTCTGGATAGCCCTACCTCTCTCTTCATGTCTTTTCAAAGCTCTACTGCTTGTCCACCTTCTGCGGTTTCTGGGCCACGGCTTCCTGAGCCCTTTTCCCTTTGACATCCTGTCATGTCAGACCACTGTATCTGAATTCTTTCAACCGCACAGTGTTGTGTTCAAGATGATGGTTTTGTGTTTTTTCTATGATAACTTAAAAAAAAAAAAGTGAACTTAAGGGCTTTAATCCTTTGTACTATTCTGTAGTATAGTTTTTTGGTTGATCTGAGTGTGGTCTCGTTTTTGGTCACCAATCACATGTGGCTGAGGTAAATTCTCTCTGGTTTAGTTCATGGCAAAGCAACACAATGGAATGGGAGGCTATGGAACAGGTCAGCAGGATTTCTTCATATGCTACAGGCCTTCTTGCGAGTGTTCCTTCCATCCCTGACGGTAACAGCTTCTCGAGATGCTCAGCTGTCACTCTAGCCAGAAGCCTAAAGTCTCCTCTGCTGCTGCCTCACCATAGTCTGCACCCTGCCTAAGTGGTATGACTCACTGATTTTCTCTCTCCTTTTGTGTCACTTGGCTAGCGCAAGTTGTCCCTTCCCTCTCTTCCTTTACCTGCATCCCCAGTAAGGGAGGCTAGCCTGCCTTCAGAATACCAGCCCCCTCTGGGCTCTTGGCTCTTCCACCTGCCTGAGCTCTGCAGCTATAGCTGTCTCCTGCTTCAACATCACTGTGTTAGGTTCAGTTCCTTGTGAGGTCCTCAGTGCCTGTGAGGGTCCCTGAAGCTTATAGATGGCTTTACAAGATGACCGAAATATCTCCTTTGCTTTTCCATATCAAAACTCAAACTATTCATTGTACAATGTTATTTTACTTTTAGGGATTTTTTTTTTCCTTCTTCTTCTTGTGCTATACATACCAGGTGAAGTGCTCTGTGGCTGAGCTATATCCCAAATTCTCACTGCCCTTTATGACGCTTGCATTTTAAATATAGAAAAGTTCAAATTTGGGGAAGAATTCTGGCACCGAAGTGTGTGTGGTGTTTTCATGCTCTCTTGGCATATGTTACCTCACAATTCAAGAATTTTGTTAATTGTATAAATTACATATGGCTTATCGGTTATTTGTTGCTTAGGTTACTAAGTCAAAGAAGATGTTTTGTTATAAAGAAATTAATGTGATTTGTGAATCCTTTGCAATTGTTATGTTCATTTGTTTATTTACTTATTGTATGTAAGTGGAGGTCAGAGGACAGCTTGCAGGAATCGGTTATTTCCTTCTGCCATGTGGGTTTGGGATGGAACTCGGGTCCTTAGGCCTGGCAGCAATTGCCTTTACTCACGGAGCCATCTGCCTTTATCGGCTGAGCCATCTTGCAGGGCCATAATTTGTGAATTCTTAAACTCAGGTAATTAACTTTCATTTTCTATCTAAGTAGTTTTGGTTGATTTACATGAAAATCTGTTTGGAAATTTCAGTGATAAGAAAAATCAATGGTTCTTGCTGGAATCCCCAGCACGGCTTCTTCTGTAAGCATCCACACTGATAGGAAACTGTCATTTCTTTCTCTAGGATTCAAGAATCAGGGCTCCTTCTCACCTCCCACTTGTACCATGAGGTGGTGCTAAGCATGCCATAATTTTCATGGTAAAAATTTTCAGGAACACTCTCTCTGTGTAGTTGGAACTTTGAAAAGATGGAGATGATTAATTAATGGGAAATAAAAATAGCATTATGGCGCTGGAGAGATGAGATGGCTCAGGATAGCACTCGCAGAGGACCTGAGTTCTATTCCTAGCACGTGTCAAGTGGCTTACAACTGCCTGTATTTTCCAGCTCTTGAAGGATCCCACCACAACTCTGGCACTTGCTTTCATGCACATGTACCTATGCACATATGTATTGTTAAAAGTAATAAAAACAAAATCTTAAAATAGCATTATTAGAAAGCAATAATAGTCTTTTATAACTATATGCACAGTAGAGCTCTGGGAAGCATCTGCAGTCTCCTCTGTAAGGTACCATGTGCAGAGTGAGCCTACAGGACAGTAGAGGGCTGCTGAGGAGACACGGATCCCGAATCTAACAGATGCTCTACAGTCTACCTTTAGCATCGTATCGCTCTCTGGTACTTTGGTAAGAGTGGGTTCCCTTCTTTTGTTTCTCTCCCATCAGCATTTCTGATGTCTACATGTCCTATTTGATTGGGGCTCATTGGATTAATCTTGACCTCTGGAAGAGTGATGGTCCCTTTAATCTGCTTACCTGAAGAACCCAGATGAGGAACTTCTCATAACTGCCTCCTCGACAATTTTTTTTTCTCTTGCATTTACACGTCTGCTCATTATAGAGGGAGAAATGCAATAGACCTTCCAAAGGGGAGCAGGTGACTCTGAGTGTGTCTTGATTGAATTTCAGTGGCCAGACGGCACACTGAAGAGTTTGCCTTTAGCAGCGACATAATTATTAAATTTCTTTAGTGGGGGTAGGGGAAGAGAGGGCATACACTATTGATTTGTAAATCTCTAAGGAGTGCTCACATTTATTCAATAGTATATTTTCTGAGAGGGCTTTGTAAATACTCATTTCATATCCTCCAAAATGATGGCAGAGCTGATTGCAAACACTTGGTGATTTTTCATGATCTCATTTTAAATGGGTATTTATTCAACTGTTAAAAGGATTCCATAACCTTGCGATTCAGCAATCACTGTGGTGGGCCGAAAGTTCACCCAGTGCATGTTTGAAGATTGTAATAAAGTGTTTGTCTGGGACTTGCAGGAATTGCTGGAGGGAAAAGCATAGGTGTGAAGCAGAAATGTCAGTCCTGCCTCTCATACAGAAAGGCTTACAAATCATCTCTTTTCTGTCTTTTAATTCCCACACCCTGAGCCACTCCACCCTCTGGGTGCTGGGCATACCCAGTGGCTCTGATGTCCCCATCCTCTGGGCCTTGACAAGCAGTCTCCCTCCCTCTACAGCTCCCTCCCCCAAAACCTAGCACAGGCTAGTAAAGGCTGCTGTGTGGAATGATTCCTGGGGAGAGGAGGGCAAGAAATGGGGAAAGGAGGAAATAAGAAAAGCCAAGCACCACTGAGTCCCAGCTCTCTCCTCCAGGACATGGGGCATGGGTCACCTTTTACCTACATTTGGGTGTGGGCCATGCAGGATCAGAGGAAGCCAGAGGTGGGGACTCTGGGTCTACCTCGACCCTGTTATTTATTTAGTGGTGAAGGTTTTTTTCTTTCCTTTTTTAATCTCAGTACCATCCCGGAGAGGAGAGGTTGCACAGTGGCTTCCTGGCATCTTTTGAACCACACTCTGGGCATCTGCTTGTTGCTTAAGCTAATGGCTCTGTTCATCTGTTGCGCTGTGAGATTTTGCAGCAGGTGGACTGATGGAAGTTCCTCCCACAGAGTTTGTGACATAGCTCTAATGTCTGGGGAATGCAATCAAACCTCTTCCCAAGGCACAAGTGGATATGTGCAGGACTCTTTTAAAGACTCTAACCTGACACATGCTAACCTTCCTCTGCGATGTCTCACCAGGAAACTCAGTACCAGCCAGACTGACTTTCGGCTGTCTTTTGCATCCGTGTTTTGGGGAATATGTCTGAAGCAAGAGAGGAAGTAAATGAGTGAGGCCTTGATTCTGTGTAGGACTGGTGGTGGTCTAAGAAGAATCCAGATGAGGAATTGAGAAGGAGGAGAAAGAGTGGGAGGAGGGAGAGAAGGGAGAGGAAGAAGAGGACGAGAAGGAGGAGGATGAGGAAGAGGAGGAGGAAGAGGAGGAGGAAGAGGAGGAGGAAGAGGAGGAGGAGGAAGACAGGTTTGGCCTCAGAGGAAAGCCAAGATGAGCCTGTAGGAGGAAGGAGGTCCCTCAAGCAAGCTAGAGAGGGACTGACAGGCCACAGACTAGCCTCTGACATTCCTGTCTCAGAGTGGGAAGTGGTCCAATTTATCAGCAGAGACCTGGTGGTGCTAGACTTGAAGGCTGAGAGGATGTTGACAGAAATGGGGATGTGAGACTGGGCAGCAGACGGACATATCAGTGACCGTTGGCAGAAACCAGAGCATGACACTGGAGCTGGGTGGAGCTGGCAGGGAGCTGCTTAGAGATTTCCCTCTCCCAGGACTTCTAGTGGGAGTCCATTGTCCGAGTTTCATTTCTGTTTCTGTGATAAGATAACTTGGCAGAAAGCAACCTATGGGAGAAAGGGTTCATTTTAGCTTACAATCTGCTAGTCCATTGGTGTGGGGAAGTCATAGAGTGAGGAGTGTGAAGCTTCGGTCATATCCAGAGTTAAGAGCAGAAAGGGAAGGCCTGCTTAGTACACTGTTGGCTTTCTCTATTCTTTTATAGTTCAGGGCCTGGACTTGGAGGGGGTGGTACCCACTTTCTTATCAATTAAGGCAATCAAGACAATCCCCCATAACATGCTCATGGGCTAACCTGATCTAGTCACTCTCTCACTGAGACTCTACATTGTGTCAAGTCAACAAGTAAAACTAACAATCCCAGCTATGGAGCCAGAGCCACCATCACAGTCAAGGTGTGGGTCCAGACTGGAAGAGAGTCACTGTTCTCAGGACACATCCCTTAGAGTTATTTGGGAATATCTACCTTCCCTCCTATACCCAGTCATCTACCAAGGGCTTTTACCTGCTAACAACCACAGAAGTGGATTCCAGTATATTCCACAGGCCAGTGTTCCATACCTTTGTAAGCCTTAATAGACTAAACTCTAAGTATTTGTTTTAATTCCAAAGTAACTTTCCATTCATGAAAAATGAGGGTTTGCCCTCTGTCACTCAAGAGGAATTCTCCTCTATGATGGGGATTTATTTTTGATATCAGAATTTCTCAAAGGTAAGGGTAGATCTCTGAGGGGCTTTGGGGGTTTAAAGATTGTATAATTTTTGTTTTCTTTAAAAGTATAAAATTAATAATATGTAGTTAAATATGAAAGTTAAAATCTGTTGAGAATAGGAAAATCTCAATAAATTATACATTTCGAGAGTTAGTGTGCTGGCTCTATCTCTATCATGGTGACAAAGATTCTTGTGTTAAGTTATCGGAAGGAAGGGCCGTTTTGGTGCTGAGGACTCTGTATATGACTGTGCTGAAGCAGGGTGTCATAGCAGGGGCACACGGTGCAATACACTGGCCATTTCATGGTGGACAGGAAGCACAGACTGGAGACTCAATATCCTCATCAAGGACACACCTATGATGACCTAATTTCTTTCATAGAAGAAAACTTCTGAAGGTTTTAAAACTTCCCTCAGAGTGTCATCCACTGGAAATAAAGAGGTTAAAACATGGCCTCTGGTGAAAGAGTTCAGATCCAATTATAGCTGCCTGAGAAATGGTGTGACTGTGATGGAAACAGCAACCCTTGCTAGTTAGCCTCATTGGTAATGCTCTTTCTCCCTAGATTTTTGGCCCATGTGTATGTGTGTGTGTGTGTGTGTGTGTGTGTGTCTCTGTGTGTGCGCGTGTATGTTTCACATGTGTGTGGGCACATGTGAATCTGTGTGTGCCCACACAATGTGCCAAAGGTTGATGTTGGCTATCTTCCTCCATGCTTTCCACTCTATGAATCAAGGCAGTGTCGGATCTAAATCCAAAGCTCTCAGACTTGCCTAGTCAGGCTAGCCAGCTTGCTCTGAGGGTCCCCACTTCCATGCTAAGCCAGCACCTTTGTTTGCCTTCTCCTTACACAGTTTTACAATGTTATTTTCCTTTGAGCGTGTAGTAGCAATTAAACCTTGGTCAAGCTGATGCAGTTTCACTCTGCATGGATGGTATTGAGAGAAATACTTTCAGCTACAGGGTCCTTCTCTGGGGTGGCAGATGTGCACTGCCTCTGCAGCCGCTAGTTTGGTTAGATCTGGTCCCCAGCAAGGACTAGGGAACACTGAGGCTTGTAGATCTCCCTGGGTTTGGTCTTTGGCAGGTGAACTGAACACCTTCAACTCTACCCATTGTTGGCAGTGGCTTAGCATTTAGACTGGACCATGATTGCCCCAGATGCAAAGCCCATCTAAAATGACTGCTTGGTCATATTTTCCACTTAAGGTCAGAGACAGGGTCTGAATGTTCATTAGGGGAGAATGATGCAGGGCTACCATCGTTAGGATCATCACTAGGGAGAAAGACACTAAATTTGATAGAGTTGTGTTTGCAGGACCAAAGAAGGAGCCATGCAACTGGGGGACCTTGATGAGTAAGCTGTATAAGCTGATGGCAGTGTCTCATGACTGTCATGTCCACCCTTCCCCTTGACAGACATGATGCATGAGCTGAAGGTTCTTTCCCAAGATTATAATAGGGCACAGAAATGAGATGTTTAACTGCAGCTTGGAGTCAGCCTCATGGTAACTCTCCAAAGACAGGCAGCTGGCACGGTTATTAGCAAATTGCCACCTGCTTCAGTCCTCCTCCTGGGAATTTCATCTGATCCTATTAGTTTCTTAGAGCCTGTTCTACCTGGGAGACACCTCCAGGCTAAGGACCAGGTCCAGAGAAGGTGTTGCTCACTGTCACAGAGAATTCTGTGAGGGAGCACTTTTAAGCCAGTGTGGGTCCTGCCCTGTGAATGTGGGGTGAATTATCGCACAGTCATGACCCGAGGCTTCCATCCTCCTGCTTATCACTCATGCCAGCTAAAACCAGCATAAGTTCGTTCCTCCAGGAAGCACTGAGCTTTGACCAGTGGAGGACACAGGAAAAGATCCGTGGCTCGTAACTTAATAGGTCTGTCAGGAGTTGAGTGAATTCTGTCCAGGTTTTATGAAGATCTTTCAATTATAGATCACAGAGATACTTTGATATGGCCCAAGTTAAGGCATGGAATTGATTGATTCATTTAATTGCAAGGTTATAAGGTGGGGGGCTAGTGCAGGGGTTCTAAAGCTTCCTAATGCTGTGACCCTTTAATACAGTTCCTCACATTGTGCTTACCTCTAACTGTAACATCAATTTTGTTGCTACTTCATAACTGTAATTTTGCTACTGTTGCAAATGTAATTAAGATATCTGTGTTTTCCAATGATCTTGGGTGACCCCTGTGAAAGCGTTGTTCAACCCACAAAGGGGTCACAAAGCACAGATTGAGAATCACTGTGGCTCAGGGCCGAGATAGCAGAAACATGTACATCATGGCAAAGGACTCTGTGCAGGACGATGGATGGGTCATGAACTGCAACGGGAAGGCTGGATTCACAATGACGATTGTTCTGGAAGCAGTGACAAGTGGCCCAGCCCAAGCAGGCTTAGGATGAAGAGAGGAAGGGAGAGGAGCCACATGCTAACAGTCTACTAGTAGGAAGTCACCAGCATCCTTTGACAGGAGAGCAAGGGTGCCACAGTGTCGCTGAGATCTGATGTGGTGGCGTAAATGAGAATGGCCACTACAGGCTCATAGGTTTGGATGCTTCATCCCCATATAGTGGATGTGTTTGGGAAGGATTAGGAGGTGTGGCCTTGTTGTAGGAGGTGTGTTACTGGGGGTGAGCTTTGAGATTTCAAAAGCCCATACCATCCCAGTCTTGCCCTCCCTGCCTGTTGCTTTCAGATCAGGATGTAAAACTCTCAGCTACATGGGCGGCAGTGCCATGCCTGTGTGCATCCCATCATGGTGGTCATGAGATAACTCCCTAAAACTATAAGCAAACCCCTAGTTAAATATTTCCTTTTATTCAAGTTGTCTTGGTCATTTGTCTTATTCACCGTTCTGTTGCTATGAAGAGACACCATGACCACACAACTCTAATAAAGGAAAATGCTGGATGAACTCAACCTCTGTGATTGGCTTATATGTGCAGAGGTTTAGTCCAGTATCACCATGGCAAGAGGTATGCCAGCATGTAGGCAGACATGGTGCTGGAAAGGTACTGCATCAGAATCTGTAGGCAGCAGGAAGAGTAAGAGCCACTGGGCTTGGCACAGGCTTTTGGCATCTCAATGCCCACCCCCCAGTGGTATACTTCTTCTAACATGACTACTCCTCTTAATCTCTCTTAAGTAGAGCCACTTCCTGATGACCAAGCATTCAAACATATGAGCTCATAGGGGCCATTCTCATTCAAACTGCCATAGTCATGGTAGCTCTTCACAGCAATAAGTATCTAACACACCCAACTTGCCATCCTCAGTGCGACTTGCCCCTGCTGTCCTGCATCTTCCTTCTGTGGTGGCATCTTGCTGTCACCACAGCAGCTTTGGGCTTGCTTCCTTCTGGGTATGGTGGGAAGCAAGAGTCTCTTTCCAGATAGTTCATGTGAATGTCCAGGAATACTTCTCCCCATCCCCAAGAGAACACCAGGCTCTGTGTCATCTTACATTACAGGTTTAATCCTGGAGATGGGGTCAAGGATGCATACTGAAAGAATGAGGAATACGGGAATAAATGAGAGACTACTGAATGGGTTTAGGACTGATTAGGATTTTGAGACATGTAAGACCTAGGTAGATAAATATACTTTTGGTTTCTATGGATATAACATCCTCTCACTTGACATCCAGAGAAGCAAAAACATTAGCCCACGGATGTACCCCTCGCATGGCCTCCAGTTCTGGGCACACTTACTATCCTGTAGTGAGTCCTAGACTTGGCCCAATGTGTTTATTATTTATGTAACTAGACCAGTGCAACACCTCCTGACAGCCTACACTTCTAGTCTCTCTTTATCTTGCATGTCTGAGGTTAAGAGTGGGCTCAGGTGCAGGGGAGGAGTGGGGATCTCAACAGGCAGAGCTATCTACCCTAAAACTGTAAAATAGCCTGGCCAGAGTTCCTAATAGATGGTTCAGATGTATAGTATTGGCATCTAGTAGTTGGAGGTGCAGCTCAATGGGAGTGTTTAAAGCTGTGTTGATTTGATTCCTCTCAGGCTCTTGCTGATGGCTCTCTCCATCCCTGGCGCACAGTGGCTTGCCCTTAAATTTTGCCCTTATCATTATATATACTTCCTTTCTGTCTCAGAATGGAAGAAGTTGTTCTACAAATGGCATGGCCCATCCCATCCAGGCTGCCACTTCCTGCTGAGCTGGGTAGGGTGTGTCCCTGCAGCAGGCAGCCTCTTCTAGCTAACAACCAATGTGTGTAATCTCCTGCTTGAGGCGCTGGCCATGCACACATAGCCTTCTCTCCATCTCCCTCCTCTACTTTCCTTTTTTTTTTTTCCTGCATGGAGTTTGAACGGCAAGCCTCTGTTCCCCACATGCCACCACGAGGTATTGAATTAAGGTTTGGATTGTCACTTTGTCATCTTGACATGGACCGCACAGAGTAAGGAGTTTGTCTTAGAGGACTTCGGCACTCATGTCAGCCTTTCAGATTGATCTTTATAGGACTTTTCTATTAGTCAGCTGCCAAGCCAATACCTGGGAATTTCCCTCATGGCTGTCTTTCCTTCAAGTTCTAATCCATCAACAAGTCTAATCAATTTCACATCCTTTGGGCCTCTTGAATTGCCTCTTGCTTGGGTTTCCTAGCCAAATTGCCTACTTTGTCTTTCTGTCTTCCGTTTTCTTACCTCCCATCCATTTTCCACGCTTGAGCCAGTGTGAACCCATGGACCTCCCAAGCCTGTCTGGTTGATGCCTTTCCTGGCTTTATTTATCTTAAAGCAAGGGTCCTACAATGCTGTGTGCAGCTCCGGGACCTGCTTTCTGCCTCTCTACACTCCAGGCTCCCTTCTTAGCCTCTTTAAGAAATCATTCCAGGGGAAGGGTTGGCTGACAGAGGCCACTATGGTGGCCTTGATCTCTGAGCCTTCTGGGTTTGTTCCTGCAGGGCATCAGGGTACAGTGCCATGCTGGCATCTTAAGCTGTCTGGCATTGGTTGCTTTGGGTATGAGCAGGAGGAGGGCCTGGAACTTCTAGTCACATACATCTGTTTTGAGTTAGTTTCCAAGGCTTTTCTCAAAAGCCAGACAGTGGAGTGACTCTCTTCCGGAGCCCTGCTTGGGTCCTCTTTACTTTGTATCTCATTTACCCTGTCCCATTTACAAGGAATTGTAGAGGCAGCTTGGGAGTTGAAACTAATTCTGAGGTCAAGGTCAAGGTCACACCTCTTCCTTAAGTATAAACTGTGGCTCATTGGTTCCAAGCTGAGCCACCAATCCAAATCTGCAACTGGCCATTGTCTGGGGGCAAATGTTGTTCTTGTGTGACAAAAAGCTCTTTATCCACACTTCCCAGTCCCTTACTTAGCCAGCAGAACCTGTTCCTACCACCCCTTGCCAGAAACTGTAAGAAATGATACCAAGTGCATTGTTGAATGCCAGAAATGCTTTGTTTAGTGGGCAGCTTGTGGCATCTGCTGAAGCAGAATTTGAATCTCAACTTCCTGGTCATGACCCCGTATGAGCTTAGCAGAAAGATTGCCACGAGTTCAAGGCCAGCCTAAGAAAGATACATAGTGAGCTACAGGCTTATCGCCTCTCCCACCCCCACCACGACAAAAAAAAGAGTTAGATCGTATTTTAGTTGCAATTGCTCAGCTTGACCTTTCTACATGTTCCAGATACAATGCAATGGCTATATACATGTTTATGTACACACACACACACACACACACACATATAAAATCAGCATGGAAAAGCCCCCAGGCTTCTTCTGGTCCTTCAAAGTCTTCCCACAGTGACACCAACTAAATTATAGTTCAATTCTATTTCTACAATGACATGATAAAAATAAATTAATGAAGCTAGAGAAGGGATAGTGGGTGGGTATGTGTGCACATGTGCACGTGGCTAGATTCTGGGCTGTGACAGACTTCTGCCTGAGTCTTTGTTTGTTTGTTTGTTTTTCGAGACAGGGTTTCTCTGTATAGCCCTGGCTATCCTGGAACTCACTCTGTAGACCAGGCTGGCCTCGAACTCAGAAATCCACCTGCCTCTGCCTTCCAAGTGCTGGGATTAAAGGCGTGCACCACCACACCCGGCTTCTGCCTGAGTCTTAAAGAGCACTGTGGATCCTTGGTTTCATAAGTTTAATCCCTTCTGCCCACTATAGGTTGGCAATCATATTCTTGGCAATTAGTATTCCCCAAAGATTAATGTTTGGTGCCAGCTTCAATGTTAGAATATTCATTATGCTAATGATGTTATGCCAGGTATCTGATGTATATTTATGCCTGAGAAGACGTGGTAATTCCATGTGGCTTGCTTGGGAGCAGGTAGGCTAGGCAGTTCATGAGGCAGTCTTTTCCTAATCAGCAGAGACAGGAAAGAGGAGGAGTCAGCATGAGCTAAGGGAGGACCTACAATGTGCCCAGAGTGGTAGAGGTCTGAAGATGTATTCCCGTGAATCCTGGATGTCAAGTCTTTTCGTTTAGCTTTAAACTTTTTTTTTGTTGAAGATTGAACACAGGCCCTTGTGTATGTATATACCACACATTCTACCACCAGACTGAAACCCAACCCTTTAATTTACTTTTAAATTAAAAATTATATGTTTTGTTTGGGTCTGTTGAGTATCCGTGTGTATGTGTGTATACGTATTTTCCATGTGTGTATGAGAACATGGGAGGACCCCAGACTCTCCAGCTTATTCATTAAGCCAGGGTTGAAGATGAAGCTTTTGACACAAGGCTCGTGTAGCAAGCTCGTCTGCTATTCAGATTCTACCTCCGCCTTCTGAGTGCCAGGATTACAGGTGGGGCACGTCACCTACCTGATGACATGCTGAAGCAGGGGATCGGAATCCTAGATCTCACGTTTGTATGGCGAGCGCTTTCCCTTTATTTCATGTTGCACCAGCATCCTGCTAAGTTACTCAGGCCTTGAGCTCAGTCTCTAGCCCGTGTAAGCCATGAACTTGTGATCCTCGTGCCTCTCAGCCTGTGGCTGGTCTGCACCATTAGGCTTGACTTAGCTCTGCGCTGTAGATCACTATGTTCATTTCACAGGTGGGGAAGCAGAAGTGTACTCCTTGGCACAGCCAGTAATTGGGACCCGAGCTCCTCCTGCAGTGTGAATCAAGTCCAAGGCAGCTGGGTCCAGTACAAAAGAGGATCCTGGACCGCCTGACTCCTTCCCTTGTTTTCATCCTTTTGGCAAATAAAATGGAGAGCCTGGGCTGTCTTTTGTTTGTTTTGTTTTGTATTGTTTTTTATTTTTTGTTTGCAAAGAAATTGAAAGTTTTCAGCAAGACAGAGGGCAAGGTGAACACAAAGAACCCGGACTCTTTGATGTCTCCTTATGAGAGATGAAGAAACATCTCCCTCAGAACACAGCGGAAGTAGCCATCTTAATTATTGTAGCTAACTTCTCAGGAGCAGAACTCTGGCTTGGCTGTGATACCTTTGTTTGTTTGTTTGTGTTTTGTTTTGTTTTGTTTTTTGTTTTTTGGTTTCTAAACAGATTGGGAACATGTAGATTCTTCACACATGGTAAATTTGGGGTGAAGAGAGATGGGAACTCTCTGAAGATTGTGATAATATCTTCCTGGGATCACTCTGAAAAATAGCACCCTGTGACCTTGAGTTTTGAATAGGGTCACTGCAGTGGCATGCACAGCAGAGGGAGCCATGAGTGGGTGTTGGGAGCCCATGGCCTCCTCTGTCCTGGTCTGGGCTCCTGTCCCTGACCTGTGAGATGAGGTGTGTGCTAGTCGTGGTTCTTCCAGCACTGGTGTTGTGCATTTGAGCCCAGAGAACAAGCATTTGGGTTTCCTTTGTATTCCTGCCTGCAGAGCAGCTTGCTCTAGAGGGGAGCACTCAGCAGCCTGAGCTAATGGCTCCCCTGACCCTAGCAAAGGATGGGGTAATGAGAGCTATCTTCTCTGAGTGTCCAGGCACACGATTCTGGATAAGGTCCTGGGTCTCAGCTAGAGAACGGAAGGGTACAGCCTTGTTATCAAGGG
Organism: Mus pahari; assembly: GCF_900095145.1. NCBI lineage: Eukaryota > Metazoa > Chordata > Mammalia > Rodentia > Muridae > Mus > Mus pahari. The sequence goes on from NC_034596.1 coordinate 24,091,085, forward strand.
AAGGAGAGGGGCTCACCCACTGTGCAGCTGAGGTCCTCGTAACTGAATCTGGGAAATTAGCCCAGGGACGTTTGCCATTCTAGCTGCTACATATTAGTCATTTCTCGCAACCAAGGTTTCCCTCTTTGCCTATGTTCCTCTTCCCTGCTTCATTTTTATAACAAAGTTATCTTCCTCCTATGCAGGAGATTGTGCCCTTGCTCAATATTTCTTCTGACTTCTTCCCTTGAGGGGATGCAGTGGCTACTTGGTAGTTATAGGACTTCAGCCAGAGGGCAGAGGGACACCAGGGATTAAAGGAGACCCTTCCATCACCACTACACAGGAGGAATACATTCACTTCTTCTCCAAAACAAACGCTGGGTTAAAAGGAATTCTATTTGAAGCATTGGAATCCATTACATAATTGTTTAAGAGAATGGAGCTGACCAACAGACACTGGAATATGTGATATCCACACAAATAGAAAATCAACAAGTCAGCCCAAACAATAACTGTTACTCACTCACTCAAACAAAGATGAAACAGAAATAGAAACTTAAGGAAATAAAGAAGGAAGTAGGTGGCAAAACAAAAACAAAAACCAAACCAAAACAAAACAAAAAACAGGGCGATAATTTCAGTGTAATTTCCCATCTTGTTTGGCGATGGGGTTCCTGGAAACCAGGCAAAGCCGGGTACTCATAGACATGGAGAGATACAGTTTGTCAGGAGCAATAATGGTTTCCCTTCAAAGGTAAGGCTTATAACAGTCACCCTTCCTGTTACCATTTTCAGACTCCATGTATGACTCATTCCATTTTTTTTATTAGGTTATATTCAGTGTCCATAGTGATGTCTAAGTTATAATATGAATACTTTGGGACTGGAGAGATGGCTCAGTGGTTAAGAGTGCTTGTTGCTTTTCCAGAGAGTTCAGTTCCCAGCACCCATACGCCACAGTTCATAGGTGCCTATGACTCCTGTTCCAGGGATCAATGCCTGCTTCTAACCTCCACTGGCATTTGCCAGCACATCGCATCTACACACATAAGTGAAAATAAATAAATCTTAAAAAAAATTCAGGATGGTATGGGTTCATATATGGGGGCAATATATGGAAGCCATTTAAGACTGCTCGTGACTGGTTTCAGTGCCACCTACTGATAGCAAACAAAAGTTGTACCATCAAGACCTAGCTCCAATGGGACTTGTGGTTTATCTAGCTCTGGACCCAAACATAAACTTCCTTTGTGAGGGTATGGGGAAGGAGTCACTGGTTTTAGAATATAAGATATGGTTACTTGTATTCATGATAGTTGGGGTTTAGGTGGGTTAACTTTTATGTCCCTGTCAGAGTGGTTTCTCATCTCTATCTGTGATGATAGGCCTCTCTCCCCCAACCCTCCCCCCAAATGCACAAATGTCCTGATTTTCTGCAGCTGTAACTTCCAGGGTGGTTTTGATCTCCCTTATGCTGGGAGCTACTTGTCCCATGCCCACGGTCTCCTCACTTTCAGGAGCATGGCCCATCTGTACAAACTTGCTCCTTCGGCAGTCACTTGTCTGACAGATGGGTCCAGTCTAATGGCCCTTGAGTCTTAGAGAACAGTGACTAGGCCTACTTAGGTAAATTTCAGTGGGCTGCCATGGGATCTTGAGTTTGATACCATGTTTAGTCCAAGTGCAGTGTCTATGGGAATCTGAGGTCATAACTTTCCGGAAGTCTTATCAGGTAACTACTTAACCCTTTCAGCTACAGAAAGCTGAAATATCGGTGATGTTCAAAGATACCATCAGGAAACCAGCATTTTTTTTCCTGAAGGCTCAGTGAGGGTAAGACAAGTTCAAGGCAAAGTGGATATAGCCAAATTAAAAGTCTTCCATGTCTTTAGGGTTCACAGGACATTCACAGGACCAAACAATAAGCCGAAGTGTGTCTGCTGTAAACAGTACTGAGACAATCTTAGAACCCCGGGGCCTTATGAGTGGATAGATAGCCCAAGGACAAGGGTTCACTTGAGTGGAGAGCTGAGGAACTTGGAGGAGGGGCTTTGGCGCTAGAGTGAAGAAGAGGAGGCAGTTGTAGTGTTGTATGTAGGACAAGTGTGAGCCCCAGGACAGACAGGAGGTGGGTACACAGGACACAGAGGGAAGGACAATGCGGCCCACTGGGGAGAAGTCCAAGGGCACAAGAGGCGGTGTGACCAGGAAGAGCCACATATCTGCAGTTCACACTGTGTCAGGAAGTTCTTAGATGCTTTTAAGCTGGAGGGCATTGGTTGCTGGGTAAGGAAAAACCTGGATAAACTCAGAGGGAAGAAATCGGCTGGATGGAGGAGTTGAGTGTCATCATGTAGAAATGGCTAATGACTGAGGGAGCCAGGCCATGACCACCAGGTGGAGGTGGGGCAGGGGAAGATTTATTCGGCTTTTCAGGGTCTGCCACATTGGGTAAGTCTTTTTTTCAGGAAGGAAAAAGATGAGAAAAGAGCCTGTGATTCCAGCCAAGGACTTATTATAGGCAGAGAGACAGCCACTTAATGGGTGTGGTGGTTAATACAGTTAATTAGATGGAATTTTGAATCACCATAGAAACATACCTCTCGAGGAGTCTGTGAAGGCATTTTCAGAAAGTTTTAACTGAAGACAGAAGGCCCACTCTGGGTGGCAGGTGACACTATCACTAGGCTGGGGTCCCAGAGAGAGTAAAGAGAAAGTAGGTGGAGCTACAGCATTGCCCTCTTGTTGATGCTTTTCTAATTATCGATGTCACAGCAGGCTTCTGCTCTGCTTCGCTGCTGGAGCTCTGGAATTACAGACATGCTACCACACTCAGTGTATGGGGTGCAGAGCACCGAACCCACGGTTTTGGTGCACACTAGACAAGTACTCTATCAAGTGAGCTACCCCTAGTCCTGTTCACTCATTCTTAATTTTTGCTGTTTCTGCTGTTTTAAGTAACATGAAGAAGCTGAGAAGGGTCGCTATCAGCTTGGTATGGTAGTATACACTTGTAATCTCAGCACTTGGAGGAGGACATGGGAGAATCAGGAGTTCTGGGTCATCCTTGGCTACCTTAGAAGTTGAAGGCCAGCTTGGACTGTATAAGACCATTTTACTTAGCAAAATAAAATAGCAAAAGTAAATACCATCACTACCACCATCGCTGGTGTCACCACTATCAAAAAACCCAAACCCAAACAAATGAGCAACAACAAATGAAAGAAAGAAATACAGAAAGAAAATGGTAGCTTTGAAGCAGTGTGAAGCGGGACATGAGGAGTTAGAGAACTTATGGAGGAGATAGGGTGTTAAACAGTCAGGACATTTGGTAATGGGCACACAAACCACAACGGAAACCAGGGGACCAGAGAGCTTCAGGGCACAGGACAGCTTCAGGGTGGTGGAGGTCCTGACCTTCCTTAAAGGATTGGGGCAGGTCATAGAGCAGAGGGGGAGCCAGGAATAGGCTGGGAGAGCTGGGGATTTGGGGACATCCGTCAACTTTCAAAATAATACCAGAAGGACAATACCTGTAGAACAGTAGCTGTTGCCAGCTGCATGGTGTCCTATCTTGTGTCTCCTAAGAAATGCATGCCACCCCCCTGTGTTCTGAGTGGGGCAGAATGTTCTGGAACAACCTACCTCTTCAGTGTTCTATAGCTTAGGGAAAGGTAACCAGCCATTACTTGCTTGTGGTGGGAACATGGCTCTTTCCTTGTCTCTATGTAATGGTGACGCTGGCTCTCAACCTTAGGAGGATTAAAGTATAAACTTGCCACTGGCAGTAGGCTCCCGTGTGGCTTTCTGTGGCCAAAAGTGGCGAGGTCCTATCTGCCAGCATTAAAAAGAATTCCACTTTTTATACCAGTGAGCCCTCACTGGGATAGGAAGTACATATAACACATTACAACTTTTCTATATTGGTGTTGTGGGTGTGAGGCATTTAGCTGAGATGACGCTAACCCACTTGATTTGGAAGAATTCTTATCAAAGTAAACAGAAAGGAGGCTAGAGAGATGGTTCAATGGTTAAGAGCACTGGCTGCTTTTCCAGAGTGCCTAGGTTCAATTCCCAGCACCTACATGGGGGCTCCCGACATCTTTCACTCCAGTTCCATGGATCTGAAGTCCTTTTCTGATCTTTGTGGGCACCAGGCCTAGCACATGGTACAGACACACACACACAACACACACACACACACACACACACACACACACACACACACACACACACACACGCATGCACGCACATGTGTACACACACACCAAAGTGTTCATACACATAAGAGTATAAATCTAAAAATTAATTTCAAATAAAGCAAGCACTGAGTCCGAATGATCCACAGGCAAAGGAAGTAGTCACTTTTGTTTTAAGAATGTTTCCAGACAGTTTGGACACTTCTAGAAGTGTGACCTGCGCTCCAAGCCTCAGATGGAAGGTACCCCCACCATAAATATTTAGCATTTATTGACAACACAAGGCTTTATTTTAAAGGCTTCTGGGCTCACTGTGCCTCATGTCAGCAAAGCTGTAGGCTTTACCTTTCTGAGAAGGGTTCTGCAGCGGGCCTTCAGCGAGCTCGCACACCTACACGTCACAGATGGCTTTGCTTTATAGGAGATGAAACTGCATTTGGTGGAACTGATTAAATATAAAAACACCACCATCTGCCATTTATTCTAATATGAAATGGTTTGGGCAGATGCTGACATCTCTCGCCATGATTGATTCATCCCTGACAAGGGAAGATGCGCCGCGGGTTCCAGCTGCCCACTGCTCGAGCAGTGGTACTTCCCAGAGCCAGTGCCAGCCCAGGCAGTTTGATTTGGATGTAGCAGGTGAACCGAGAACTTTCCTAATGAGAAGCCTCCATGCACTTCCACCGTCTTTTCCCCTCCCCTCACTTCTGGGCTGCATTGAACTGGGAGAATATTTTACACTGGGCTACGGGCTATCAAGTGGTTGCTACTCCTTCCTTGGGATGACTAGAGAAGGACAGTTGTTGGAAAATAGTGAATGTATTCACATTTTGGTCTTGAAAGCTTTCGGATGCCTTACACATATGCTGCTGCTGGGTTTAAATTATTTTAAAATTAATTTTTCTAAGTGGACAAGAGGGTTTCATTTCAAAAGCTATTGTTTACTGAGACGCCACGGCACATGTTACCCACTGGCTGAGGAACAGCTGCGTCCATATTGCTTAAACATCCATGGGTATTTCAATGCCCTTTATAGAGGGCTGTAAAGCGAATCTTTTCTGTAGGAATAACTTACTAACATTGTTTTAAACCATTAAAGTAATTTGGGGAAGAACATATAAGGATCAAGACACTTTCTTGGTGCTGGGGTTAAATCTCTCTATCGATGACGTGATTGCTAGAGGTGTATTTCTTCTTCCAGAAAATCCAAGGCAGAGTGAAGCTAACCTCTATCTTGAGTTTATTCTGAGTAACCAGGGAAAGTGTATATGACTGTGTGTGTGTGTGTGTGTGTGTGTGTGTGTAAGCTAGAGGTTGATGCTAGGAGTCCTTCTTGCCCATTCTCTACCTTATGTTTTGAGACTAGGTCTCTCCCTGAAACCGAGGCTCATTGAGACAGAGAGGCTGCGGAGATCATGAATGTCAGGGATCGTCCTATATTCCCCACCGTCATCTGGGCTTGCTGGGAGTTGTTGCCATACCCATCTTTTTATGCAGTTTCGGGCAAATCTAAAGCCAGGTCCTTGTGCTTGATTGGCAGATCCTTCACTGACTGAGCCATGCCTCCAGCCCCCTCCCTGAACATTCACTTAAATGCAGTGAAACTATGACTGTCAGGATGCCTTCCTGCTGGGATCATGCACATTCAGACATGTGTGATGGTAATGTGCCCACGGGTCTGTCTATGCTCATGGAGAACGACTCTGTTGGAATCAGAGGCTTTGCTTGTGTTCTCTTCTGGTCCTTTACTGTGCGGATGCTTTCTGGCCCAGTGATGCCAGCAGCGGATTCTGTTTTGCCATCTGTGATGGCTCCTTAGCAATGCCCCATGGGGTTCCTAGGGTCTTTCCCTTTCTGTCCACCTCACCCACACCCCCACGCACAGAGTTTGGTATGTATGTGTGTGTGCGTGTGTGTGTGTCCGTCCCATGGCACATATGCAGAGGTCAGAGGAGACAACCCTTGGCATCAGTCATCTCCTTCCACCATGTAGATCTTGGGATTGAACACAGGTTGTCAAACTTGGCAGCAAGTGCTATAATCCACAGAGCTTTGTCACCACCTCATAATACTTCCATCTCCTCACTTGCCAATCATCAGTGCCTCTCTTCTGCTGGTCGTGTATCTCTCTTGTTCTCCTGGATGAAGGAGAACAGTAGGAGCCCCCTTCCCATGTCACGGGCGGGCTTGACTGGTTCAATGCTTCACCGCCTCCTCCCAGATTCTCCCTTTCTTTTGATCCCAGACTCTGTGTTTCGCTCTCCTTGGGTTCTTTCATCCCCATCTATCCTCCTTCCTGGATTTCTTCTCCCTGAATTTCCTCTCTCTAGCTCTCCTTGCCCAGAGCGGCTGCTTGACAGGAGCTGTGGACATCGCGAGGAGCAGGATGCTGTCATGTACCTGCCTCCCTGACAGAAAAGCCACACTCTAGAGTCTAACTCCAGCATGAGAGAGAGAGAGAGAGAGAGAGAGAGAGAGAGAGAGACTGTGCATGCATGCTTGTGTTTCTGTGTTGGTGCACATGTGTTNAGAGAGAGAGAGAGAGAGAGAGAGAGAGAGAGAGAGAGAGAGAGAGAGAGAGAGAGACTGTTTGGGGTCTTCCAATAGGTAAAATGAAACTAAGGTAGGTTCCCCTCGGCCTGATGGGCATCCCTGATAAAGGGACCATTTGGATGGAGATCCCAGATAGGGAAGCTGATGACATGAAGATACACAGGGAGAAGACAGGCATCCTCATGTCTGCATCTGTCCTCACATCCTCAGAAGAACCATCCTGCCTACACAGTGATTTCACATTTGGGCTTCAGAACTGTGGGAAAACCCACTCTCTGTTTAAGATGCTCACCACTGACCCTTTATTACAGCACCCCCTAGGCATCGAATTCAGATTCCTGCCCCCTGGGGTCCAGCTAGAAGAATGAAGATACACACAGCAGTTGGGTATAAAGGCAGATGGAATTTCAGACAGGCCATCTGAAGGGCTAGAGGCTTCTTAGAAGGGGACACTGATATCCCAACCTTAGTGATAAGCAAGACACTTTCAGAAGACTTAAGAAGTGAACAGGGGAAGGGTGGGTCTGCGTCTTAGTTACTGTTTTGCTGCTGTGAAGAGACACCATGACCAAGGTAGCTTCTAAAGAAATGAATTGGAGGCTTGCTTATAGTTCCAGAGGGTCAGTCCATGACCATAATGGCAGGGAACATGGTGGAAGGTCGGATGGTGCTGGGACAGAAGCTATGTGCTTCTATACTGATCAACAGGTGGTAAGCGGAGAGAGAAAGACAGAAAGAGAGAGACAGACAGAGACACACAGAGAGATAGAGAGTCAGAGACAGACAGAGAGACACATAGAGACAGAGAGATAGAGAGACAGACTGGGTCTGGCCTAGGCTTTTGAAACCTTAAAGCCCACTGCCAGTGTCACACCACCTCCAACATGGGCATACCCCCTAATACTTTCTAAACCCACCAGTAAACCAGACACTCAAATATATGAGCCTAGGGGGCATGGGGCATTCTCATTCAAACAAGGTGCATCCTGTGAAGTTGCTCAGTGGTTAAAGGCGCTTGCTGCCAAGTCTGGTGACCTGAGTTCAATCCCCAAGGGTTCACATGGTAGAAGGAGAGAACTGATTCCCAGGAGAGAACTGTCCTCTGACCTTCAAGCATAGCTAAGAGGGACAATTCTGCAAAGCAGACAGCACATGGTGATTATGACCATGGCCTTAGAAGAGGAGAGTTGGGCTTGGCTGTGGGTTTAAGCTAAGCATGGTCTGACTTTCCTGTATGCAGCCTCCTCCGGTGCCTCCTCCATGGCACTCATTCCTTAGGTTGGTACATTTCTGGTCATAGGCCCACTGACTGACCTGTGCCATTTTCCCTGTGACACTTGGGTTTATTTTACCCCCTTGTGAGAAGATTTCTTTTGTCATCTGTGCACCAAGTCTGAACTGTGGATGCTCTGTATACTCAGCAGCTGAGTCTCCAGAAGCTTCATACAGTCGAGTGACATGTGACCCAGAAAATCATGTCAATTTCCTGGGAAGCTCTTAGTAACCTGGAGACTGTATTCCTGGTTAAAACTCATGCAAGCCAAGATTGATTGATTGATTGATTGATTGTACCTGAATAAGAATGCTCCAACTGTGTCAGAGTTCTTTAGCAGAATGGAATGGATAGAATGTATATGACTTATTAGACTGCTTTACATGGTACAGATGGCCAACTACATGCTGGGGACTTAGAACCTGGTGGCTTCTCAGACTATAAAGGTGGCTGCTTCAGCAGTCCCAGTGTGGCACTGAAAGCCTGGCATTTTCCTGGAAAGTGTCTTGTATGGAATCCAGATCTGAAGAGTGAAGAAGCCAGAGTCTCGTGTGCAGCCTCAAAGCCATTTTCAGAGAGCTACCGACCAACCACACATTCTAGCCTACAGTGGGTGAAAACAGGTCACCTGAGTGCTATAGCCTGCCTGGCAGTCACCATGGCTGGGTGCTTGGACTGATGAGGGTCCTGATGTACAGGACCCTGGTCTACAGCTGTTCACATGATTACATTTGTAAAGCCATGTCTGTGCTCTCTTCCATTACTGCTGGCTTTGCCTCTATGGGTGTGCTGGCTAGTTTTATTTCAATGTGACACAAGCTAGAGTGATCTGAAAGGAGGAAATGCCTCCATACACTCTGGCTGTAGGGCATTTCCTCAATTAGTGATTGATGGGACCCAGACCATTGTGGGTGGGGCCATCCCTGGGCTGGTAGTCCTGGGTTCTATAAGAAAGCAGGCTGAGCAAGCCATGGGGAGCAAGCCAGTAAGCAGCACTCCTCCATGGCCTCTGCATCAGCTCCTGTCTCCAGGTTTCTGCCCTGTTTGAGTTCCTGTCCTGACTTCTTTCTGTAATGAACAGTGAGTTGAAAGTGTGTGGAACATGGTCCTTTTCCTTCCCAAGTTGTTTTTGTCATAGTGTTTTATCACAATCTTAACTAGGACAATGGGTAAACAACATCTGCTAGAGACTTGGGCTTGGTGGCTAAACAAAAGCAAGTTGGGGAGCACACATTGGGGGGACACAGACTGGGGAGCACATGGGGTGATTTCACTGCTGGGACTAAGAGATCCTTTCATCAGTCACTTCTCATAGTTTATCCCCCCCCCCGCACACTCTCCCTTCTAAAAATCCATTTTATAGGCCAGTACTTTGTGTCCAATGTCAAATAATTGATTCAAATCCTTTTCTCACTTAGAGACCATTTGCAGAAAAGAAAACCATTTCTCCAACGGAAATTACGTCTTAGACATTTTGCCAGGGCTTTAGCTGTTTGAAATGGCACTATTAGAAAAATGCCCACTGTAAATTATGTGACTGTAACATCTAACGCTTATTAAAGTCACGCTTTACTAGGCAAGGCAATTTTTGGCTCTTGCAAACGTGGGCTATTTGTTTTGTGTGACTGCACGGTTCCTGCCCCTGTGTGGCACTCCCCAAAGAAGTGGTGCAGTCAGACAGATGGAGTAAAACTGAGCCACAAGTGAATACTTGAGAGACTCTGATTTTCAGGTATTGTGTTACATTTCTCATGCCTGTCTGGAAGGAGGGGAGGATCATCTCTAGAGGCTGGGAGGAGTTCATGCAGGTGCATAAGTCCTCCGTCTTTTCTGTCTCCCGGAGTTACTTTGTAACTGTCTCCTGTTCAGGTCTGTGCCTCAGTTTCCTTATCTGCATCTTGTCAGAAGGGCAAGGGAACAATGCAGTATTATTTGTTTTTGAATGAGTGCCTGACATACAGACAACATGCAATGTCAGATCTTATGAACCCTGTCATTTTCCTTAGCAACCCAGACTCAGGTTGGGTCCCACTCAGAGGAACCCTCAGAAGGACAGATTTCATGTCATCCTGGGATTCCAGAGCCATTGCTGTCTTTGAGAACCTGGTGTAGTGTTTGCAAAGGGAAGTGCCCAACAGGCAATGATTGATAGATTGGAGCTCCCTGCTTCAAAGCCCACCCAGAGAAGTTTTGGGATGCCCCAAATGACATGCCTTCCAACCACATATGAGAAATGGTGTCTCAGCAGAAGGGGATGTGTTTTTGATCATTTCCTACGAAGAAAACTCCCAGATTTTATGATACAAACCTCGCATGTCCACTGTCAGCTCGGCGCTAGGATGCTTGTGGTGACATATTTTGATAGTGGCACCTGTCACCCCTCTGATGGCCTACATGGAGTGGCTGGTGAAGCTGATTGTGGCAATCCTGACTCATTCTCCACTTCCAGGACTCATTCCACATGCCATGGTCCCTTGGAGGAAGTGCTGCTTCAAGTGGAAGAGTGTGGCCCTGTCTGCTTTGTCATTGATGACCTCTGACCCCCATGCCCAAGACCCGTTTTTTCAAAGAACCTGGTATTGCGTTATAAACATCAGAAAGAATCTGCCAATATGTCTCATACCAGACACCTGGGAAGAGTAAATATAGGACTCATAAGGAGACCTGGTTATAGTGGCAGCCAAATTGAGAATTACACAAACCCTAGGCCCAATCTTTGTTCTTTGAGAGGATGCGGTGGCTTCCTGGAAGCTACACTTGACCAAGATTGTTAACAAGTCTACCTCAGAACACGTGCAGGTTTCATTTGGAGTCAGAGCAGGAGGAGGGCCTTTCTTCTACAACCAGGAGCCATGGCTGAGCACCCAAAGTATGAAGTATGCCCATACTTTCAAGAGAGTTCTAGAAATTGAGGTTGAATATCTTCCACAAGCCCAATACCACCTGCTACCTACCACACCCATCCCCAGTCTCTATGCGAAGGAGCCTGGGGAGAGGAGAAGAAACAGTGGTGCTGGACTCTTCTTCCCATGGTAGAAAGTGGCCTTTCTTTTCTTCAAGTCCCATTGTGGTCAATGAGAGAAAGAGAGGGTTCCCTTTATCCCAGCTTTACATGTGATGTGAATCCTTTGAGGAAGTATGGCTTCAAGTGGAAGAGGTTGGCCCTGTCTGCTTTGTTACTGATGACTTTTGATCCATGGGGACCTGAAGTCATAGGACATAGAGGAGTATCTAGGGATCTTGTGTCTCCATATAGAGAGCTATGGAGATTGTTGAGTACAGTGGGACAGCATTCAGGAACCCCAGGCTCAGAAGGCACACAAGCTGACTCAGAGCAGCCTGAGGTATGAGCTGTGGTCAGAATCCTTGTTTGTTAATGCACGTCACTTCTCTGTGTAGCCACACCAGCTCTCTGGCTACTCTTCCATCTACATCCACTGTTTGACCCTGACTTTGGTATACTATGCTAATATGTCACCACCTTATATGTGTATTCCTGAGGCATTTTTCTTAGAGAGGTCCTTTCCAGCCCCACCTTCATTTCCCTAGTTGTCACCTTCACGGTGGTTTCTGCCTGGCACAGTTAAGTGGTTCTCGGTTCTCTTGGTCTCTCCTGCTCCTGACACCAGTGAATAAGATCAAGAGGAGAAGGGCTCTGCTTTGATCATCACCATTCCCACCACTAAACAGAGACTACAGGGGGCTGTGAGTCTTCACAGGTGCCGCTCAGTGGGGGGAGCTTATAAAAACCAGGCTGGACCTAAGGGACTCGGAGATACACCCAGGTCTATGTGGGGAGCTATGGCAGATAGTTCTCCCCGAGAGAGGTTTCTTTCATCTTTTTCATCTGCTCTCTGGCCTTTGAGATATAACTAACGCCTTGGGCTAAGAGATGGGAGTTGGGTTCAACCAGAAGAGGCAGCTGGGACACGGTCAGGAAGGGTGTCCCTATAGGATTGAGGATGGGAGAGGGTATCTCTTCATTTGAGGCTGCAGCATCTGACCAGTGACATGTGAGCCTCAGCCAAAGTCCCCACTGTCTAAATGGACAGTACCCCACCTGGAAGTTTTGGCAGCAGATGTAAAAACGGACCTGACTTCTCCAACGTGTGGTTAAGGGAAGGTTTCTATTGTAGAGATGATGGAGAGAAATGCCAGAGGGATCTGGAAGAGTCCAGAGCAGGGAGAGTTGAGTAGTAGCCTGAACATGGCCAGAGGAGGAAGTGGGGTGGGGTGGGGGGAGACTGAGAGAGGAAGGCAAAGAGGGGACCAAGAGCATGCATAGCCAAAATAGAGGGGCTTTTAAGGAGAAATGAGAGGCTGGGGGAAGAGAAGCCCCCGAGCTGGAGAAGTTTAGGTAGGGAAGGGCTGAGAAGAACTAGATGCTTGTGATACCAAGGAAGCCAGCATCTACTCTGGTATGCTAATAGGCACCAGAGATAGCAATTTGTCCCTTCTGCCAGTGATAAGGGAAATGGCTCCTTTGGTTGAGGGGAACCAGCATTAGAAGTTCCCAAGGAACAATGGCTTTTGTCTAATGTCCAGAACTGGGGGAAATGGAGTTTGCTTTGGTCCTTATACCTTCCCCATCTCCTTAAAGACATAGGCCTGCTTTTCTCAGCTGGTTATTGTAGTCTTAATGTGAGCTCCTCCCCTGCCCTAGCCTTGTGGCCACTGACAGTCTCCTCTTTAAGCTCTTCAGTAGCCTCTTTGGGGCGTGCCTATCTTTCCCGAAAGGATGCTGAGGGGCAGGTGGCTTCTCCTCTAAGTCCCCTCCTCCTTGAGCCTTGACTTTCTGAGAGAGCCAGTCAAGTCTGGATGCGATGCCTGGTGCTTTGTGAGCAGCTCAGACAGTTCCTTTTAGTTTTAAGATTCGTGTACTAGCTGGAGATGAGGAACATGTGAAGGTGGACCCCTTACTTACTGTGCATTGTGGAACATTCCTTATCTCTCTTTTATTTCTCTTCTGTGAAATGGGATTAATAAGGGTGTCAGTGTCACAGGACCAACATGATTCAATGGCACTATATACAAGAGGCAGGATAAGCCACAAAGGAAAACAAGCCTAATCCAGGAAGGGCATCACATGGGTACAGTGTCTTCCCATAGCATTGTTCAGTGGATTTGAGTGGACAGAGGGCCACTCTGGAAACAGTGGCTTGGGGTAGCACTCAGGTAGAAAATCCAATTTTGTATCTTGACTGAAAACACAAAACAGTTACTGGGATTAAAATCATCCTAGCATTTGATTCTTCTTTAGATTTGGCGTGGCTCCTTCAAAGTCAACACCCAGACATTTGGGAGACTAAGAATCGAAGGCTGGAGACGTGAACTCTGTTCATGCTTGGTTTAGTCGAGACCTTCTAGAATAAACTTAACTGTAAAGGGATCCTGGCCTCCAAATGTAATTCCACAGATGCACTTTGATTTCACAGCCATTGATCAATAATTCATTGAGCCCGTGACTGGCGATGACATGATTTAATATGTCCGGCTAAATTATGTCCCCACAGGAATGCTCGTGCAGACCAAAGGAAAGAACAATGGCCGTGGTGCCAGCATCACAGAGCGAGCTGTGCCTCAGGATGGAGTCAGTAGTGGTCTCAAAGCAGGGAAGCTGTGAGGGATCTAGATGGCAGAGGGACTTCATTTTAATCCCTGCCCATCAGGAGTACCCAGGTGACAGTGAATGTCACCTCCAATCCCAGCTCTACAAAGATAAAGTAGCCTAGCCTCTGGAGAACCCCAGCAACCCCAAATCTGTCAGTCAGGCATCCTCATTCTTACCGTCAGCTGCTGTCACCACTGTGCCCTGGTGTCTCTTGCAGTTTCTCCCTGTTCAGAGTAGTGGAAAGGCACGGGTGAGTTGGCAGAAGTAACCAGGCTCATGGTCGAGGATATCGATGGTAGGAATAGGGGGTTTTCAGAGGGGAAACCAGGAAAGGGGATAACATTTGAAATGTAAATAAAGAAAATATCTAATTAAAAAAAAAAGAAAAGAAAGCATATAATAAGGTTTGTTTTCTATTGAAAGAAGAATCTGCTCTATATGTCTCTGACTATTGTATTATCTGTCTGTTCTCCCTATCTCTATCTATCTCTGTTTCTGTCTGTCTCTGTTTCTGTCTCTGTCTCTGACTCTGTCTGTCTCTCTGTCTCTCTGTCTCTGTCTGTCTCTCTGTCTTTCTGTCTCTGTCTCTCTGTCTCTCTCTCTCTGTGTCTCTGTCTGTCTCTGTCTCTGTCTGTCTCTGTCTCTGTCTCTGTCTCTGTCTCTGTCTCTGTCTCTGTCTCTGTCTCTCTCTCTCTCTCTCTCTCTCTCTTTCTCTGTGTGTGTTCATACATGTCTTTTTGTCCATGGCAGCATATGTGGAGGTTGGTTTAGAATGCCACCATGAGCCTCTTCTTCACTGTATTCTGTAACATGGTCTCTCACTGAGCTGGCCCTCTTGGCTAGATGGTGATCCAGCAAGCTCTGGATCTACCTGTGTCTGCCTCCCATGGAGTTACAGATGCACACTGCTACAGCTGGCTCTTTACACGGGTGTGGAGGATCTGCCCTCAGGTCCACATTGGGCAGCAAGCACTCTACCCACTGAACTGTCCCCCCAGCCCATGCCCGGAAGATTTTGAGTGAGAATAAATTAAATACTAGAAATAACTGGGTGACATACAGCAACTCCTTTGTTTCCACTGAGGTGAAGCATGTAGAGTCTTGTAGAAAGCCTCTTCTCTTATTCTGAGATCTCTTCTTTACCCTGCCCCTGAAAGCAAGAGGAAGCAACTTGGAGTACTGGAGTGGGCTTCAGTCATACTCCCTAGGGAGCAACTCCAATTGCTCGCCACTGGCTGTGTGATCTTGGCAAATTATTCAACCTCTTTGTTTTCTGTCTGTAAAGCTAAAAGTTGGGAAGGTACCCTTAGTGACACACTATCATTCCACCTCAGGAGGAAGGTACCATGGGCTGGGGTTCATTAGGCAAGGGCTTTGGGCAGGACAAGGAGGAAGGGCACGGTGAACCAGAGCAGCTGGACTTGGTTCAGTGAACCCAGTTCCATGCCTGTGCTCAGTGGGAGCTTTTATAAAACAACAACCTACCTTCAATCCTGGAGGGGTATCAAAAAGTGTGCATCTTTGTTTCGTTTGAATTTTTATTTATTTATTTATTTATTTAATTTTGAGACAGGTTCTGACTCTGTAGTCAGAACTTGACCTAGAACTGGAGGCAATCCTCTTGCTGAAACCTCCCAAGTGCTGGCATTCCTAGGGTGAGCCCACTGTACCCCATGTGGATTGGGCCTGATCATGGGAGGGATGAGTGTCTTAGCCTGCCATCACAGTGGTAACAAATGAGCCCCACTCAGTGGCTTACGTGGCAGCTTTCATATCCATTATCACCAGGGGACAGGTACCTACAGTCTAAGGGAAGGCAGGGCCCATGGCATTTCCTTTCCTTTCCTCTTCCAGCTCTTGGAGGCCCCTGAGTCCCTCAGCTCATAGGACCTTCCATCGTCTTCAGCATGTCTCATTGTTTCAGGCTCTTTCTCTGTTGCCTGCCTTCCCCTGAATTCTGCTGCAACCCTCCCAAACCCTCACTGTCTTAGTAAGGGTTTCTATTCCTGCACAAACATGACCAAGAATCAGTTGGGGAGGAAAGGGTTTATTCTGCTTACATTTTCCACATTGCTGTTTATCACCAAAGGAAGTCAGGACTGGAACTCAAGCAGGTCAGAAAGCAGGAGCTAATGCAGAAGCCATGGAGGGATGTTCTTTACTGGCTTGCTTCCCCTGGCTTGCTCAGCCTGCTCTCTTATAGAACCCAAGACTTCCAGCCCAGACATCTCTGGCACCACCTACAAAGGGGACCTCCCCGCTTGATCACTAATTGAGAAAATGCCTTATAGCTGGATCTCGTGGAGGCATTTCCCCAACTGAAGCTCCTTTCTCTGTGATAACTCCAGCTGTGTCAAGTTGACACAAAACTAGCCAGTACACTCGTATTGACTCAAGGTCTAATCACATAAGTGAGGATAAACTGTCCTATAGGATGCTTAATTTAGTTATACCCACCAAATCCCTTTGGATGCTAAGTGTGATGGTTCATCTTCATTGTCAACGTGACTGGATTTAGAATCACCTAGGAGACACACCTCTGTGAGGGCGTATCCAGAGAGGGTGATCTGAGGAGGGAAGGTTCATCTGATTTGGGTAGCATCATGGCATGGGCTGGAGTCTCTCCCATAGCAGAAAGGAGAAAGTGAACTGGGTACCACACCCTATCTTTCTCTGCTTCCTGCGCATATATGACCAGTTCCTCATGGTCCATCCCGGTCATGATAGACTAGACCTTCCAATGCTGAGTCAAGCTCTTTCTTTCTTTTAAGTTGATTTTTGTTAAGTAGTGAAAACAGCAATACACAGAGTAACCCAGACACGGTAAGATGCTAAGGGTTAGGATTGGAAAAGCTGTTCACTGGACTTCAGGGACCAAGGATAGTGACAAGATGTAAGGAGAGTGCTGTCAGGGTCCTGCACCCCAGTGGGGAGAGTAGACTGGAGGCTGGTCTGAAGGTAAGGTCTGGTCCACATCTACTGGCCACTGAGGAGCAAGGAGGGGATATCTAGGTTTCTTGCTTGAATGTAATTGATAAAATAATGACTGAAACATTCCAAGTGTCTGCTTCCCAACTAATGATGATAACAAATCCCAGAATTGTCTATAATTTTTAAGATCTGTGACAACGAAAGAACTGATAATTGTAAACGGGTTAGCACCGGATTGTCTACACTGATTTTGCCCAAATCATTAATAAGCAAATGGACCAGCAGCTGCTGCAGCCTTGTAAGCAAGCTGTTCCGAATTGCTTTTGAGAAAAGTAAAAGAACGATTCATAACAATGAGGACTGAAGGTGTTCCTAAGAGTTAGTTTGTTTATTTGTTTGTTTATTTATTTATATGTTTCCAGGTGTTTTCTAAAGACTGCATCTTAGAATGAATAGCTTCCTCTGTTCAAAATGCTAAAATAAAGAGCTGAGCTCAGATCAATTAAACCCTTTAATTTAAAATTGATGTGGCATCATTAGCTGTGTGTTTTCCACTGCCTGAAGGCAGGTGAGGTTTTCATGACCATGGTGACTTGTGGGCCTCAGCTTTGACTTGGGTTTTCTTCTCTTCCTTACTTCTGTTTAGTTCCATAGTGACCTTGTAGCACCACACACACACACACACACACACACACACACACACACACACACACCAGGGAATGACTGTGCTTGGTAAGCACTGGCTGATAGATAATGAACGGTTTTGCGGTCAGAATTCCAGGCAGGGCTTCACTGAGATCATCTCGGATGTCTAGAGAGAGCTCAGCGGCCTTTCTCCTATGGCTGATATTCTTGGACCATCTGAGGTGATTTGCCTCACAAGCTGAAAGCCCCAACAGGGTGGGTTGAGTTGGTTAGGCTTGCTCAGCAAACCATCCTGCTTCCGCATCCTCTTGGGTCTTCTCAAAGCAGACTCTCTGTCAAGGCAGCTGAGATATCTTATGCCAGCCAGGAATGCTGGAACCATGGCCCGTACTTGCAGCTCTCCTGAAGACTGACTTGGGAGCTGGGTTAGCTCTGGGACATCAGATAAATTTGGAAGGGACCTAGTTCACTGTGTCTCAAACATTACGTGGGACACACACTCCCAGAAGTATCGTGATATGAACTCACATTGAGTGGAGTGGTGTTTTCCGTTTTCTTTCTTTCTTTCTTTCTTTCTTTCTTTCTTTCTTTCTTTCTTTCTTTCTTTCTTTCTTTCTTTCTTTCTTTCCTTCTTTCTCTGCCAAGAATTTTCTGGAGTCAGTTTCCTAATTCTTTGATTTTCAAAACAGCTGTAGATTGGCCATATACAATGAAAGGGTAAAAGAACCCAGCTGTCCATGAGAGAAGGGCCAAAATCTGTGTCGCCCTTTAATTCACCATTAACAGTGCCCTCTCTGTGTCTTTGGAGTCTGAATCTTCCCCAGCTAAAGCTTTGGGCCCATCCTCATGGAATAAAACTTTTAATGACCTGAAGCCACCAGTTGTCCCAAGAGATAGTCAGTATTATGAACACATCAGGCAGCATGATGCATGGTGGGAGGATTGTCTATCAGTGGGAGCGGGTGTGTCTACTGCCATAGAGGCAGGGAGCATAGAGGTGTGATAAAAAAGATATGACAGGTCATTTCTGCACAAAGGGCATTTCCAGACAGTTGTATTGGTTGCAATTTTGGAATCCACACATATAGCTTAGACTTGACACCCGCTTGCTCCTGTTCTTAGTCCTATGTAAAGATGAGCATTTAGAATCTTGGGAGATCTGGAGTAAGCCAGCTAGACTCATATGGAGTTTATACATATGGGTCAAATTAAATATAGGTAAAACATGGGGCAAAATGTGTTTTGAAAACTAAAAATGGCTTTTGGGGACCACCAGAACCCATAAATTCACTGAGATGAAAGGCCCTATGGGTGATAAAAATGTCTCATTTAAGAAATTAAACGATCCTGTCATTTGTAACAGGAATTAATAGCGCTTTAAAGCGGACTGAGCGCAAGGCGATCCGGGTGAGTCACAGCGGCCTTCCACATTTGCGGTGTCCCTCAGATATTTATTAATTAACACGACACCAATTGTCTCAGTGCAGCACCGTGGTGCAGACTCAGACTCACTAATGGAAGGTACTTCTTATCGAGGCTTCCTGTCCTTTCGTAAAATTAAAATGCTAAACTAATTAAAACCAAAGGTACTTTAAAAAACAGTTTGCTTCCAAACAGATTTTTAATATATGCCAAGCTGAGTGGGAGCCTAGAGCTATTTTTTTTTTAAAGCGAGGATCAGAAATCTATTAAAAAAGGAATTTTGAATATATGTCCCAACAGCCCCCTCTACCTCCACATAACCAATATGGCATTGATGTTGATTTCACTAAGGGCAGAAGTTGGAATCGGGTTGTTGGTTTCTCAGGAGCACTGGTCAAATAATTGAAATGTAGATGATTATTTATTTCTATATCACTTAAGACAGCTCCCTGCATGGTTCTGGTGTGACCTTCCCTTTCTGCACTTGAGTGAGTCCCTGAGCGATCTGCTGCTAGGCTGTTTCCCCCCCTGATTATCCTGGAGGCTTTTATGTGTTCTTCTTCCATGTCTGACTCTGAAGATGTTTTGAATATGCCCAACGTGGTCCCTTGCTCAGAATGTTTTTGTAGTTTCAATCCCTCTGGCATGTTCTTTCTATAAACTGTCACATAGCCTGCTCTTTCTCCCTTTTCTGGATCTAGACCACCCTGTGAACAGAATTCTAGGCTAAGCCTAGAATGCTTGGTGAGTTCTTTAGAGGGTGTGCGTTGCTCCCTCATTACAGCTCGAGTGTACTTCTCTAGGAGTTGACTCTTCAAGTAGAAGGCTAGCATCCCGAGGGCAGGGACCGCTTTGCCTGCTTAGCTCTGAAGCCCCCACCCCCCATCCCTGTCATGACATCCAACATTTGTCAAAAAGAAGAAAATGCTTAAGCCATCTGCAGTGACAAGAGATATTTCCAGAAAGGCTGGCCAAGCAAGAGACAAAGGTGTTTTAAAGAAGTTGCTGGTACCTCATTGTGAGACCTTGAAGACATTTAGATAAAAGGATGTGGGCAGGATGTGGGAAACACAGAATATGCTCAGCTAATCTCTGGATCAAAGAGAGAAAAGGAGAAAGAATGATGACATTAAAATAATTGGGTGGGTCACAGTGCAAGTGCGGCAAGCGCTCCACGGTAGGAACCGGAGGCTGAGGGGGTTTTCAAGATGAATCATCTTTTTCTTTTCCCCTCTGTCTCTCTTTTGGAGGCCCAATTTGTTTTCTTTCTAGGTTTAGAAATATTCAAGAAATGCATGTTAGGTAGTTGTTAGGGAGTCCCAGTATTCTCTCCTCTCTTTTGCACCGATAATATTGACTCATGGGGGGAGGGTCACAAGCATGAATACCTGGTTCATTTATAAACTTTCAATCTCTCTGATATAACTTCACTTGCATTCAAGCTTGCTCTCCCTGTTGAAGAGCTTCTAGTACCCAAGAGTTTATCTAAAGATGAACTGATGGCCTTTTTCTCCTGTGGAACCTGCTGGATACTAGTCAGGGTCTTGTTTGCTTTTCTAGTTTCTGTGATGCACAATCAGGAAGCAGAGAGACCCTAGCACAGGGAATGGTGCCACCCACAATGGGCAACTTTTCCTACCTCAACGAGCCCAATCAAGATGCTACTCCTCAGGTATTTGAAAAGGTCCATCACCCAGGTATTTCTCGATCTCACTAAAGTGACAACTGAGATTAGTCATCACGACCAGGGAAATGTTCATCTTAAGGTATTGGTAAAATGCTCTGATCATAGTTCATATTTTAGGATTTTACGTGCCCTTTGTCCTCTTATGGCTAAACTGCTTCATATTTATTCTGAAATGAAACTAGGTTTGCTAGTTTATAAAGAGGTCTAAGCTAGCAACAGGCAGCACGTGTGGACATAAAATGTGTTGAAATAAGATTTGGCAATTGACCAGGTATGGTGGTACATGCCTATAATCCCCAGAATTTGGAAGGCTGATGCAGGAGGATTGTGAGTTTAAGGACAACCTACCTACATAGTAAAGTCTTGTTTTACAAAATAGGAGGAAGGGAGTGGATGGATGGGAAAGGACTGGCAAGTGGAAGAGTTCAATATGGTATCTATTAATCACCACCACCACCATCATTACCACCACCACTAGCATCATGACCCTCCTCCTCATCAGCACCATCATCATCACCATCATCCTAATCACAACCATCATCATCATCATGCTATGGGTAAATAAAACATGAAAAGGAGAAGGAACACCAGAGTGCTTCCCTTATAACTTTTCATTAGCCTTGTGAGACCATAGCAACCATTTTAATTTTCCTCTGCTGTGGCCTTAATATAATTGAGAGAGAAGTCAATGTAAATCAGACAATCTATCCAGCTGTATATGTGTATATTTTGTATATGATATCTGTATCTAGCAGACAATTCCACAAATGTGTTTTGAAGGTGTCCGCATCATCCCAGGACCATGTAGCACCCCCAGGCCACATGGATGGGTCATAATTCCAACCCTGGAGGATGTTAACCCTGTCCGAGGATGTCCATATTTGGGGTTTAGCTCTGCCTCTTCATTATGATTCTGAGGTTTTAAAGCCATAGCTTCTGATGGAAGCTCATTGAGTGATAATCCCATTTGCTATTAACACAATTTTGTGAAGAGGATCAATGATCACTAAGTAAGGAGTAGTACCCCATTAAGGAACGTTTCCTGGCTGTTCAGCTTTGAGCAGCCAAGGGAGCAAGCCAAGAGAACTGGAAGAACCCATTTCTGAGAAATAGCTTGATCCAGGGGAGATACACAGAATTTGGGATGCATGTCTACATTAAAATCTCCACTAGTCTCAGTCAGCTTTTCAACCTTAATTCTGTCTTACTGACTTCTATGGGCAGATAGCTGAGGGAATGCACTCACCTATTAATGTTCTTCTCCCTCTGAATTATTCAAGATGACACTATATCAGCTGGTCTCTCCGAGGTGATGATGGTGGTTTCAAGGAGGTACTGGCTTTTGTTTTTCAAAGTTGCATCTAAACCTTGCATGGGCACCTTGTGTTTCTTTACCTTGTCCATCCTCACAGAATATTCATTTTGTCTGCCAGAAGCTTGGTTTAACCTTGAGCCCCTTAGTCTCCTTTCTTAGTGACCTAATGGCTCCAGTCTATGCCATTTTCATTTCTTCTATGGTATATACAATCTCCATAAGGCTGGGGGAGAAGGCCTAGTCAGTAATTCTCTTAGGATGCTGTTCCTAAGAATGACACCCAAGATCGTCACCAGCATCTATACATTCAGCCATCTGCATGTGTACCTCTATACACATGTACACACCCTACATGAACATGCATACATACCTATATTTCCCCCTGAGACTTCTCAGAATTTAAGTGTACTAGGATCCAGAGACCAAAGTTTTGAGCACTTCTGACCCATGCTATTGGACTTAGGTATGGCTGGTGTGAAGGTAAGGATTTACTCCCCTTTCACATATAGATTTGGTGTGTTTTCTTTGTATGAATTATCTATTTTTGAGTTGAGAGAGAAGATAGCAATGGTCAATCCATCTTGGGCGGCCGTCCTAATGATTGCTGGGATAGTCGTCAGCATGGCTGCCACCTTGCAGGATGAGGCCCTACATTCACAAATCTGGCAGGCGAGGTTTGAGCTTCCAGGAAGTCATGTACAGAGATGGTTGAGGTGGCGATGCTGGTGTGGCATGCAGGTGGTTGTGGGTTTGCAGCCTGCCATGGTGACTGCTGGCCACATTCTGAGTAGATAACTATCTAAGGCCCCGGGGCCTAGAGCTAAACTTGTAGCCAGGCCTCTGGATGGACACATTTTGGGTTCTGTGGTCTCAGTCGAACTGCCTGTCTAACCTCTGTTCATCTTTGAAATGGACACTTTATGTTCTGGTCCCTGAAAGTTGTCGTCTCCATACACTGCGCTCTCAGCTGTGTCTTTGTCACCTAGGCTTTGAGGCCACCCAAGCTGTCATCAAACTGCTCCCCCTTTGGCTTGCGTCAAGGCTTCTCCATTCAGTTGAATATATGATTTCGTCTTTTTTACTTTTACATAATCATAAACATGGAGGGATAAGCAAATGCTTTCAATAAAACTTTGTGAATTAAAAACTCAAGACTGAAACTATCCATGGAATGAGCCCATGGGACGTTTTGTCTTTTGCTAGTTTATACTGAATTTTCCAAATCACTTTTAGGGCTTGAAGATTTCTTTGACTGTTTGGTGAGTAATATTGGTTTTTGTCTAAAATAGTCCCATAGTTCTGTAAAAGGATGAGACAGAAATGTTCGTTTTTAGGGCTGGTCATCACTTTGTGTGTGTGTTGGTATGCTTGTATAACAATACTTGTGTAGAGGTCAAAGGTCAACATCAGATGTCTTCCTCTAGCATAGTGGTCCTCAACCTTCTTAATGCTGCAACACAGTTCCGCATGTTGACCCCCCCCCAACCTTAAGGTTATTTTGTTGCAACTTCATAACTATAATTTTGCTTCTGCTATGAATTGTAAATATCTGATATACAGGCTTTCTGATTGGCAGAAGAGTCATTTGAACCCCAAAGGGTTTGCAACCCCTAGGTTAAAAACCACTGCTCTAGTGCCTTCTGCCTGTTTTTTTTTTTTTTTTTTTTTGAGACAAGATTTCTGACCTAACCTCATCATCTTAGACTGGCTGTCTAGTGAGCTTCCTGGGGTTTGCATGTCTGAGACCCCCAGTGTTGGGGTTACAGATGTATGCTGCCGTCCTCGGCCTTAGTGTGAGTGCTGTGCATCTAGACTCAGGCTTTATCTTCTCCCAGTGGTTTATTTGTGGAGCTGTCTCTGTGCCCCTCCCCCCATCATTACCTCTCTAAATATCATTTGCACATAGTATCCTTGTCTATTACATATAATATTTTTTGTTTTGCTTTTCATTTTCATGAAAATAATGACAACAATTGCATGAAGGGTCCACAACTGTGCCCTTTCTGTGGAAAAGCTAAGCTTTGCTTTAGATTGAAATTTGTATTCAAATTGTACTAGGGCATCAGGCAGTATATTCCTCGTGTAAAGTACTTTTCCGATAATCCATTTAGTCATCAGTGAAAACCTGTGAGGTAGAGGTGTTTCTCCCAACTGTACCGACAAGATCTGAGAAGGCCACACAGCTATTACCTTAGAGGAGAAAAGCCCACTGCATAGTTCTCACCTTAAACTCAGGATCAAGGGCTGAGGCGATGGCTCAGTCAGTAAAGCACTTACCTTGCAAGCCTAAAGACTGGAGTTCGATTCCCAGAACCCGTGTAGAAGTTCGCCATGATGGCATTCACTTACAATCCCAGGTGTGGAGAGATGGTAGATAGAGTGTAGGAGGTCCTTCAAACTCACTGGCCAGCTAGCCTGGCCTACTTGGTGATGTTGCAGGAAAATGAGAGAACTTATCTCAAACAAAAAGTGGACAGCTTCCTTAAAAATATGTTTGGCCTCTACACACGTGGGTACAAAGGGTCATATGCATACCTGTGCATGCATGCATCTATGCACGCACACACAAGGACGCACATGATCATGTACATTTATCCACACACACAGAACCCATGATCATAGCCATACAGGGCCATGGCGGATTATCTCCTTCCTATATAAAGAACCTAGTAGATGCCTGGTGGATAATGAAAGCCCACATGGGTCAAGGCCACCCCTAAGATCATCATGCATGTTCTCTAGGCATGTCTGGAGGCAGAGAACTAGATATTCTCTGTCTGTATGGCATCCACAGCAGATGTGCTGGGATATTTATTATTTTTGGTATATCTTCCACTCACATGTTTCATTTCTGAGATTAAATTTGCTGGAGAGAAAAAAAGGCATTCTATCAAGACAGATTGGGTGGAGACAAGATGCTGAAAGTGGGCGGAGAACACCAGGTGAAGTGTGTCCCAGCTGGTAATGCTTCCCTTCGGATAAAGGATCATGAGCTCATGGTCACTGGCTCCACAACGCTCTCCCAGAATCTTCCCGACCCACATTCCTAGATGTGGTGATGCTATGGTGGTGGGTGAGGGTGATCATATGGAACTCAATGTTTGGATAGGAGGTAGGGTGACACCCTTTCCATGGAAACCTCTTCTACACAGAGAAAAGAAAGCTTGCTGCCAAGGAAGTTTTTCTTCATAATATTATATACTTCCATGTTTCAATAAATGTTTTTTTTTTTTTTTTTTTTTTTTTTTCTGTACAAACCAGAGTGATAACCACGGAGCAGACTTGGCTTGGGAGCATGTGGCAGGAGGGTCTAGGAGAGTGGGCGTATGTGGGGGTGGGTGTTATGGGAGAGCAGGATTTGGATGAGGGAAGAAGTACTCGCACAGCTGGGGCCACCTTTTCTGGCACTGTCACTTCACCGTCACAGATGTTCCCATGGTCTGCGTGGTTTGCAGCCAGCTTGGTTCCTGATGCATCACTCCCAGACTCTCCTGTCTCCAGGGCACATGGTGGCCTGCCTGTCCCCCAGCCAAGGCCTCAGCTGTCCAGGGCATTGGTGACAACTGCAAGTGCCATATCCTGTTTTGAACTGGGGCTGGAGCGCTAGTGATGTTTGCTTTCTCTGTGTGCTTCATCATGGCCAAGGGTAAGTAATTTACCCTTCCGGTGAACCTTGGCCGAGTGTGGATGACAATATCCTGATGCGTTCTGTACTGAGGTGTAGAATTCATACCATGCTTGGATACATCCTATGTCTGCACTTTACGGTTGCTTCACAGTTTTCTTGTGACAATCTTCTGATACAGAAGCATCCTCGTCACAGACAGGGAAATCAGGGTCCACAGAGATCAAGTAACTCACACCTGTGCACTTGCACACACAAGCACACACTTGAGAACACAGGCATGTGTACATAACATATGCACATACATAAACATTATATATGCATACACACAAGCCCAAAGGCATGTGTTTTGACTCATATTCATGTGTGAATGCACACGAACATGACCTTGGGAAGGTCAGTATTTTACACCCGTCTGTTCTTTCTCTCTCTTTGATGGAATTGAGGTTTTGTTTTTTTTTTTTCCCCAAAGCCTCATCGAGGGAGGACACAGAAAGGTCATCCAAAGATGGGCAGGGGGGCTGGAGAGATGGCTCAGTGGTTAAGTGCATTGACTGTTCTTCTGAAGGTCCTGAGTTCAAATCCCAGCAACCACATGGTGGCTCACAGCCATCTTTAATGGGATCCAATGTAATGAGGTCTGACTCTGAAGAGAGCTATGGTGTACTTAGATATAATAATAAATAAATCAAAAGAATAAAAACTAAAAAAAAAAAAAGCAAAGATGGGAGGGGAGGGGCTGGTTGTTAGGCATTAGGGGGTCAGGGTTTACATTATGACTGCATTTAAGTTCTTCTAGAAGCCTGATCAACATAACAGAAATGACCAGTGCACACCCCGTTATTGCTCTGGCTCTGCCCCCCAATTTTATATCCATTACCTAGAATCCCATAAGGTGGAGTAGGAGATGTCACTTGCCCCAGGCCAGGATGGAACATGGACATCTCTAGAATCCTTTGCAAAGCCCTGCACCATGTGTGAGATGGGCTTTTGGCAGTTTTAACCTGATCAAGCTGTCTGTCCATGGTTAGGACAACAGAAACAAACAGATGAGCCTCTGGCCGGGGAGCTCTGGGCTGTAGGGTGGGTCAGGGGGAGCTTCCAAGTGGGGAGCAGTGACTGACCCCTGCAGAGCCTTGGATGACAGTGCCCTTCCCAAGCCTGTCTGGGGGGGGGCAGGTACTCTGTGCACAGCAGAAGCCAGTCCTATGGGCCAGTTGGAGGGGCCGTGGGAATGGCACAGCTGGGTTAGCACACCTGCCTTGTGCTCCCAGCTGTTTGCTTCACAACAAGGCTGCTGTCAGTAGTTGCCAAATGTTCACACTTCCCGCCCACTCCCCAGGCATGGCTGCATTTGCTGGCACCTACCGCAGGGTTTAACTACGTTATTTTATTTATTATTATTTTAAAAAGAGACACCAGAATCCTATGCCTGGGAAGGAGCCAAGCTGGCCTGGTGCTGAGTGCGGAAATATTCCATCTCCCTTCTGTGCCCAGAATTATTTTTGTTTTCTTCGATACACAACCTAGATACAGCCACAGTAAGGAAACCGGTTGATTTTTGAAACCCAAACTCCTTTCCTGTTTATCAGTGGGTTTTTTTTTTTTTCCTCAAGCTATCAGTGTATCAGTGTCACTCTGGGTGCCAGGATGACTCTGTGGGTGGTGGGTCATCTCTCTCTCTCTCTCTCTCTCTCTCTCTCTCTCTCTCTCTCTCTCTCTCTCTC
>NC_034596.1:24118109-24121172 GCF_900095145.1 Mus pahari
CTCTCTCTCTCTCTCTCTCTCTCTCTCTCTCTCTCTCTCCCTCCCTCCCTCCCTCCCTCCTTCTCTCCCTTCCTCCCTCTCTCCCTTCCTCCCTCTCTCCCTTCCTCCCTCTCTTCTGTTTCAGGGTACTGGGGATTGCTGGAATGCTGTATTCACAAAGCAAGTATTCTTCCACTGAGCCCTCTTGACACTGATTGTGCTAGCCATACAGTTTTGGGCGTGGGCCATCCACTGAAGTGTGGTTGATTTACCAGGGGCCACACCCTTAAAGAAAATTGATTCTTCCTATCTCAGAAGCCATCAACTGTGTATAGTACCTCCGGTGAGGTGAGGGATTGTGAACACCTTCAGACTCCATGCTAGAAGGTTGACTGGATTGATCTTGTGCTGATAAACATAGTTGCTGTAACATCATGAGGGCAATGGTCCTGCCATGTCCAGAAGGCATTGCTGTGCTCCATTACCGACCCTCCCTCTCTGGCTCTTACCGTCTCCTCTCCGTACCTGCTCTTCTGCATCTCTTCTCATATCCTGAGCCTTGGGGAGGAATGTGATATAGATGTCCCCTTTGTGGCTGAGTGCTTCAAAGTAACTTATTTTCTGTCCTTTGACTAGTTGTGAGGTTCTGTATTAACCACTATCTACTATACAAAGAAACTCCTCTGCTGAGATCTGAAAGAGCTGTGTTATTACAGGTTAAGAGATGTAAATTTAGAGAACAGTTTGATGCAATGTCCATTCAGCAGAATAGCAGTAGTAGGTTCATCCATGGGTTCTTGGTAAGATCTTCAATACCAGGCATGTGTTTCCTTCTCTGTGGACCTTAAATCCAATTAGAATGTGGCTGGTTACCCCTCCCCCCATAACATTCAGGCCACTATTGCATGCCTGACCGGTACTGGTCATTATTGCAGTTCACAGGCATCGTAGCTGGATAAGTCCATTGACTGGCTTCTCCTCACGCCAGTACCTTCCAGCACTGAGAGAGCTAGCTATCAGGAAAGCTTCCTGTTCAGTACCAACTTGGTTTCTACATATCTTATCACCTATGGTGTGGTAACTTCAGCACTAAAATTTTACCATTAAGTTCTAGAGGGTAGCCCAGAGCAGTGTCAATAGCCAGTTTGTTTTAGGGGATTTGAGGCATATTGATCAGCAACTCGAGGGCAGCTATCCCATACCTGGAACTGGCCTTTTATATTTAGCAACCTATGACTTCTGGGGTGAGCATAAGCTCCTATGTGGGTTAAGTCTAATCGAATCCCCCCCATCTGTCTTTAGACATATGAAACACTAGACTTCACAGGCCATTTTAATAGACCCTTAGAATCAGTTATGAATTTTCTGACAGGACCTTTCTAAGTTGCCTAGGGTAGCTCTGATGTCACTCTGTGACCTAAGCAAACCTCGAACCTTCAGAGCAGCTGTGATTCCAAGCCACACAGGGCTCTATTTTCTTTTTCATCTAGGGCGTGTCCCCAACACTATGCCAGAAGAAGAGGCTGAGTAGGTCTTGAATGCTGTTATACTAGAATCGATACTGGTCTCTGACTCAGGAGGGACTTCACACTACTTTTCTCTTTGCCATAACAACATACTTGACAAGAAAAAAGCAAAGCAAATAAACAAACAAAAAAACCCCAAAAAACAAAAACAAACAAAAAACAAAAATGCAGGAAACATTTACCCCAATTTAAAGGTATATTTTGGCTCAGTTTGAGGGGATAGTCCACAACAGCAAGGAAGTCAGAGCCTCAGAAAGACAAGTCATGTTGCCTTGGCAACCAGGAAGCATGAAGAGGTGAACGTTAGAGCTTGGCTTGTTTCTCCTCATCATTCCTGGGTTTCAGGTGTTGCCCATTTTTAGGGTGGGCCTCCCCATCTTAATTAACTCAGTCTAGAAACTCCTATATAGTCATGCCCAGAGGTTTGTCTCCATGGTGACTAACCATCCCAGACCTAGTGGTGGGCTTTGGTCTGTGTAGAAATCCTGGCCTGTCACTTAGGCATCTTAATCTTCCCAGTATTCTTGGGGTATCATTATTCTGTCATGGGAAGTGTGCAGGCCATATTGCCTGTGTGTGCAAATTCTGGGCACTTGGTTCCTGAGTACTGGGTTCATTGGCCTGCCCTGTGGCTTCCTCCATAAGTCAGAGGTTCAGGGTGCATTGGCTCATTGCTGGCCTTCAGACCCCAGCCAGAACAGGACAGGTACTCAGTAAGTCTTTGTGCATAATGAGTGAGGAAATGACTGGTAGGATCTACTGTGAAACCAGCCTTCTAGAAGCCTATTCTTTATTATCAGGATGAGGTGAATGTGTTATATAAATACACAACAGGAGAAAGAAAATGCCCAAAGCCTGGGAGAGTTAACAACTCTGGTGACTTCTTCCTTCAGACTGGCATGAGAGTCTACTAGGGTCTACAGCCTTTGAGGACAGAAAGTCAAGGGAAGAGCTTGAGCAGAGAGGACATATGTCCCTGCACACTGCAGGTCCCTAGGGAAAGATTCATAAGGGACCCTTGCAGTAGTTACCTTCTCTAAATAATTAAAAGTGACACAGTGTACTTACAAAATGTTAATTTAAGTGACAGCTTTCTTCATTTGTTGGCCTTGATGGTCCGTGGTGTAGACTCCTTGAGGAATCCTGCCATCATGTGACATTGAGGGTATGAGGCAGGGGAGTAGGGTATGTAGTGCTGAACTACTTCTCATCCTTCCCTGGGTCTGACTTCCTGGGCTTGGGCCTTAGTGTGGACAACTGTCAACTCTCAAGAAGCAGACTCAGGCCATGGTTTGGTGACATCTGGGCCAGGAATTCTGGAGACCTGCTCTAAATGGACTTAGAGTTCTTGGGAAGTTATGCATCCTACCCCATTACCTGTTTTACTTGCTTCACAGAGCTGGTGTGCAGGCTGGGGCAGACATGCCTTAACCCATAAGGGGATGTGCTGTTCAGAGAAATCTCTTCTCTTCTCTTCTCTTCTCTTCTCTTCTCTTCTCTTCTCTTCTCTTCTCTTCTCTTCTCTTCTCTTCTCTTCTCTTCTCTTCTCCTCTTTTCT
>NC_034596.1:24121567-24154067 GCF_900095145.1 Mus pahari
CTCTCTCTCTCTCTCTCTCTCTCTCTCTCTCTCTCTCTCCCTCTCTCTCTCTCTCTCCCTCCCTCTCTCTCTCCCCCCTCTCTTCCTTTCTTTGCTGGTATCACTGAATGGTCTTAAGGAGTGTCCCTTTTGAATAGAGCAAGAAGAGTCTTCAACAGCCTGGTCTGTTTTCCTCAAGTGTGAAGCAGCGGACAGACTTTGAGACCATGGGTATGGGCTTTTCCTGACTTTCTACAGGGCTGTTGGACTCCTCCATTAACCTCAGCTTTCAGTTTTCGAGACGGATTAGTATAGGGCTGAACTGGACATTTACCCATTTCATAGGTGAGTAGACTGAGGTGGGGGAGCTGGGCTGGAACTCAGCCATGTGTACAACAAGGGGCAGAGGAGGCAGTGCACCAGCACTTGCCCACCTGTAATCCACAGCTCTCTTTCCTAGGAGTAACCTGTGTCACATAGCAGGGTGGGAGGACCGAGCTCACACAGCCCTATATGCTAATCTGTCTTGAGGATGGAAGGGGGCTGGAGTTGTTGGAGGAATCCAAAGGTTCCTGCAGAAGATCAGCGAGAGATCACCCCCATGGCCTAACAGCTGTAGGGTGTTAACTGACTCTGTCCCACAATGTCAAGAGTGTGGACAGCCTGGTCACACTAGCTACTCTGGAATCTGAAATTTGAAGTGCCCTAGAAACTTTGGTTCTCTTGGACAGATTGCTCCATCCAGACTCTCAGATTTGTGAATTAACCTGACCCCGCTGCTTGGCCTGGCTTCTGCACATGGCTGTGACTTTCGGGGAGCAAGAGTGGACTTTTCCTCATCGTCCTAACAGTCCTTAACTTTGTTTAACTGACTAAACCATCTCACCAGTGCCTAAATGCCTTCGTATTAAATCTGTTATTACAAAATTGCCAAAGTGGGGGAATTAGCATCAATTCATACATACATTGGAAGATTATAAACAAATTAGAAGAAACAGAAAAGGAAACGTTTATACTTTCTGTTTGGCAAAGGATGAGACAAGGGATTTTGTACTCTTGCTAAGGTCAGAAGATGTAATTCCAAATCCTGACACAGACAAGTTTCCATTTTCCTTTAAGTAGACGTGAAGCTACACGCTTTGACTTATGGATCTTTTAAAAGTTGGGCTACATGTTACCTGAAAAAGATTCTGGGGGTAAAATCAAATTTCTCAATGTTGCTAATGACTCTAGTACTTCAGCAAGCATAGTCTAGTTTAGTTTTCCAGCTTAAAGATGTGAATACAGCAGGTGTTTATAAGCTGTAAATCCTTGGTATTAAGTACCCTTTGTCTATTGTATGAACGATTTTTTCTTCCTTGATCAGAATAATGTCTGGAACCTGGAAAGAACTGCAGTGTATTTATGTGAATGAATGACTGACTTGCCAAATTGTCTTAGAGTTTCTATTCCTGCACAAAACATCATGACCAAGAAGCAAGTCGGGGAGGAAAGGGTTTATTCAGCTTACATTTCCATACTGCTGTTGATCACCAAAGGATGCAGGACTGGAACTCAAACAGGTCAGAAAGCAGGAGCTGATGCAGAGGCCATGGAGGGATGTTCTTTACTGGCTTGCCTCCCCTGGCTTGCTCAGCCTGCTCTCTTATAGAACCCAAGACTACCAGCCCAGAGATGGCACCACCCACAAAGGGGACCTCCCACCTTGATCACTAATTGAGAAAATGCCTTATAGCTGGATCTCCTGGAGGCATTTCCCCAACTGAAGCTCCTTTCTCTGTGATAACTCCAGCTGTGTCAAGTTGACACAAAACTAGCCAGTACACAAATGAATTATAAAAAAAAAACGGAGTGTACACAAAACATTAAGAGATATACATGTGGCCATTTGGTGTCAATACCATGATTTTAATGAAAGGGGCAAAATTTTAGTATCAAAAAAAATCAAACCTCAGAACATTTTGTTACTCTACAGGAAAGCAGTGATCAGCTAGAAAAGTGAATCAATTCTACCATTGTAACAGTCTGTATTGCCCTGATAATACTGTGTAACAAGCAATTTGGAATTCTCAGTGCTTGTGATAAATATTTATGCTTCGCGGTGATGGGTCTGGAACTGAAGTTATGCTGTTTCTAGTAGGTGTGAGTGGGCTTGAATCCAGGTCTGGGTGGGACTCAAACTTGCTTCAAAGGTCTCATGCTAGAGCCTACACTAAAGAGGAGGTGGGTCACTATTATAACAAGGAGCCACAGGAGCACAGAAGGACAAAGCAACTAAGAGAACACAGTTATAATCCTCATCTCATTGTCTCCTTGCATCTCATTGGCTAGGATGAGCGAGCGTCCCATCCCACAGTCACTGAAAGCAAATGTGCTCTGTTCCAAGGGGATGGGTTATGGATATTTGCTAAGCAGTAATTAATTTCAGTGCTAGTCTGAAGGGGATTTAATGAAATGGATTCTCAAGCCTCTTTTTTTGATTCTCTACTGTTTTCTAGCACCCCAAAGGGAACAAACCCTGTCCTCAGGGGTTGTAGTCACTCCCTGGTCTGGATTCAGAGCTGGGCAGGGGCCATTATTTGAGTTGTGGATTTAGCTGTTTGGTATTCACACATCCCTGATGGTCTTGGAAAACATAATGTTTTCTAACAGCTGTAAAGGCAAGAGATCTAATGTTACCAGCTATACATAATATCCATGAAATTACATTGAATAATGTAATGGACTGTTATACTGTCATTAACACATTCTGAATACCTAATTTGAAAGGTTAATGAAATTGACAAACATGACCACTCTGGGGCTCATCAATACCACTTAATAATGAAGCTCTTGTTTTTCAGTTATAGAATCAACAGAAGTGGGAAGACTTCATGTCTGGAACCGCATATTTTTTTTTATTGTAAATTAAGAGGCTCCGCACAATGTTTTGCTATAATTTGTAGTGTGGGGTTAGAAAGCATTTTACACAGCAACTTTATGGAGTAATAATAATTAATATAAAGACTTGTTATAATTTGACATGGTCATGTTTTAGCTTTTCTGAACAGATGAAGCTTGCTGAGGGAAAATGTGTTTCAGTCAGATAGACGGAGATGATAAAGACCAAAGACAAGATCCCAAGGTCTATATGCTTTTTAGCACACAGTGTTCCTGTTGAAGGATCTCCCGGTCGGAGTAAAAAGTCTATCACTTTATATTAAATAGGATCAGAGGGGGCTGAGAAGATAGCTCAGTTGGTGAAATGTTTGCCACATGTCTTAAGTTATTTTTCTTCTGCTGTGAAGAGACACTATGACCAAGGCAATTCATAAAAGAAAGCATTTAACTGGGGGCTTGCTTACAGTTCCAGAGAGTGAGTCTTTGACTATCGTGGTGGGAAGCATGGAAGCAGGCAGACAGGCATGGCACTGGAGAAATTATACAGAATGATCAAGTTATATTTAGGAATATATATAAACATATATGCATGTAATAATAGTTAATAAAAAAGAGGTCATGAATTTGAAAAAGATCAAGAGGATTCGGAGGGAGGGAAGGGAAGTGGAAAATACTGTAATTATAACATCAAAAATAAGAATAAAAATGTTCTAAAACAAAGAAGTAGATGAGTGCTTATATCTGATCTACAGGCACAGGGCATTGGGGGAGCAGAGAGAGGGGGAGAGAGAGAGAGAAGGAGAGAAGGAGAGGGGCGCTGGGATTTTGAAACCTCAAAGCCCACTCCAGTGACACCCCTCCTTCAATAAGGGCATACTTCTTAATCTTTCCCAAAGAGTTCCAACAACTGGGACCAAAGACATATATATTTATATATATTCATATCCATTCTCATTCAAACTACAGTGCAATCATGAACATCTGAGATTGACCCCTAAAGTCCTAGACCCTATATAAAAAGCCAGGTGGGACAGCATCTTCTAATCCCAGCACTGGGGAAGTGGGGCTGAGCCATGCTTCCCACGGCCATGGCTTGTCCACCATCAGGTTTCTAAAAGCTATGGCTTCCTGTTAACCATTTGTATTGATGATCACTTTATTCAAATGACTGCATTTGTGTTTATCAAATTAGCAAATGGTAGTTACAGAAAATCTGGAAATAAGACAATAAGAAAGTAGTGACTCACCCATTTTTGCAATTCAGTCATAAGTTACATACCCATTGTTTTAGTCAGGGCTGACTAGAGGAAAAGAACCACATATGCACACACATTATTATTTGCTTGACTTACATGATGGGGACAGGTAGTCCCACAGTGGCTTTGACACACTGGAGAACTAAAGAACCTAGAAATTGCTCAGGCCAATAGATTGTAAGTCACATAACCAGACCAACTAAGATGCAGCCCCTTGTCCAGGGCTGGAAGCCTAGAAGCCTAGGTGGAGTGTTCCCAAAGAGTTGCTGGGCTGAGTCTTTGTGGAAAGCCTATAGAAGTTGATTTCTGAGGTCTGTGGGAGACGGGATCAGCCACAGACACAACCATCTGGGAAGAGTGGGCTTTCCCTGTGATCACCTCCTTCCTCCCCTTACTTTTGATTTTCCTGGGTTCCTGACTTACTGAGTGGTGCTGGTCACATCAAGGGTGGTGGTGGTGGTGGTGGTGGTGCTGGTGCTGGTGGTGGTGCTGGTGGTAGTGGTGGTGCTGGTGGTGCTGGTGGTATCTTTTCCTTTTGGTTGCTGTCCTCCTCATCAGTGACCTTGTAAATGACCTCACAGACATGTCCAAACTATACTCTATGAATTCAAGAGTCTCCGCATTCAATCAAGCTGACAATCAAGTTTAAGGATCACCTTGTCTTTCCTCTGTATTTGTCTGTGTGCCCCACAGATGGGCACGTGTCACCTAGTGATGGGTAGACATTCTGAGAAATGCATCACTAGGCAGTTCTGTCATTGTGTGAACAATTTAGCATATACCCACACAACCAACATGACTACAGAGTCACCAGGCAGCCAGTTTATGGAGTATGTTAGCACAGTTGTATCTATTTTCTACCAAGGTTATATGACCTGAGAGTAAGCATTCTCCATGGACTCTAAATCCAAATGCCTACATACGGCAATGGAGATTGTCTACATGAACATTCATTAGGATGAAATTCCCCTCTGGGGTTCATTGCAGAAAAACAATCTGGTCTTTGACAAGTTTAGATATGCAAAGATACCTTCATGTCTTGACTTGCGTATGAAAATAAAGTCATATATTTCTGGGCAATACCACTATAATTGGCCTCCATTCTACCACAGACAGGGGTGGTGGTAGCTATATTATACCAAGAAATATCTTTGGGAAGCTAGCTACACCATGTTAATAAGGACAAAGCAAGGAAACGAGGAGAGCTGTGAAGCCATCATGTTTTGAAGTCAGTGGGGATGCCTGGAGCCTTGGCTTACTCCCCCTGGTTCACTTGTGTGCCGGAAGCTCTTTTAAAGCCACATTCTATAAGCATTCATCCCATGAATCTCTTGGAGATTCTAAGTTAGTAGTTCTGAGGAGGGGGCGTCTAAGATTCCTTTGTTAACGGTGTCCTGAGAGAGAGGGGTGTAGTTATCTAGGGGAACTGCTGAGTTTGCTCTGTGAGATGGACAAAAAAGCAAAAGCAGGTTCTTCAGACAAAGGCCACATGTAGGCTTACAGAACCCCAGTTCTCATATTTATAGATCTAGCTGACCAAAGCTTGTCTCCAAGTTGTAAACAGGTTACATGAGACATGAAACAGAAATCTCTAGGGAGGAGGAAATGTTTCCTTCTAATTGCAGATGAATTCCTAAGGATTTATTCTTTGCTCTAAAGTGTGCGGAATCATATTCATACCCAATTTATGCACCGTAGTGGTGATCTCATTTTGAGTGACATGGGACCATCACCTGTGTTGGTTGAGATCATCTTTACAGATAAGCTAATGGTAACCCAGTACCTTAAGAAATGACCCAGTCTCCTCCGCAGAAAGCCTTAAGGCTGTGTGCATACTTGGGAGGGCTTATGGAAGTCAGGCTTCCTGTGTGATGAGCTCTGCCCTCTTCCCCGCTCCTGGGAGGCCTTAAGGGTCCTCTGTCTTGGCTACCTTACTCAGAACATCTCACTATCCAAGAGGGTCTTCAATCTGTTCCCCTGGTCTTAAATTTTTTTTTTTCTGCATATAGGCTGTGAGATTTTAGTAGCACCCCCCTTCTCATTTTTAAAAATTCTTCCAATTTGTTAGAGAGGAAACATTTTAGCAACCAAATCTGGGTGAGGGGGTGGGTGTGCCCTGTCACACAATCTGATCAGGACTTGGGGATCTGAGCAGTTAGGAGGGATAGCATTATGGACTCTAAGCATCCAGGAGAAATCAAATCACTACCAGTAACGTCGCCTTTCTTGCCTGGAACGTTTTCAGCAGAGTACAGGGTTTAGGGGTGTGTGTGTGTGTGTGTGTGTGTGTGTGTGTGTGTATGTGTGTGTGTGTGTGTGTGTATGTGTGTGTGTGTGTGTGCTCGAACACGCAGGTGTGTATTTGGGGGAGGGGGTAATTATCAGATATTAATCCTTAAAAGACATTTCAGAGCTATTTCATTCAACACCGGCACGAGGACAGTTCCAGCCTGGCAAATTAGCCTGAGATGTTGCTCTGACTACAGTTAGAGCAGCGGGGAAGGTTGTCTGACGCTCAGGGCTACCCCTGAGATGAGTTCCAGAGCTCTGGGTGTGTCCACCAAAGATATCTGTGTCACTGGAACTACAGGGGTCTCCAGAATGCCCCAGAAAGCAGGTGTGGTGCACGAGATGAGGTCTTTACAGAGTAAGGATGCTCCTGGGGTTGGTTCCCTTTCTGTTCCCAGTCATGTCCCACGGATCTAGTCTGAGTCAGTCTGTCCAGCAAGGCAATCAATCTCTCCTCTGCTCCATACTACCAGGCAAGTCCCCTGTGTCATGCGATTTTGTCCCTTGTCTTCATTCTTTGAATCTGCTCTCGCTCATATCCTGTGGATTAGTCGGGCTCACCTCTGACCTACGGAGACAGCCCTCTGAAGTCTATCACTGTTTCTAGTGTTGTTTCATACAAAGTTTGGTCCTGGGATCTGCTAGATCAGATGTGAGAGA
This sequence comes from Mus pahari, assembly GCF_900095145.1. NCBI lineage: Eukaryota > Metazoa > Chordata > Mammalia > Rodentia > Muridae > Mus > Mus pahari. The sequence continues at coordinate 24,128,632 of NC_034596.1, forward strand.
TGGCATGGTGATGGACAGTAGTCATGAGATGCATCCCAGCTCTAAGCAAGTTGCAGGTGGGGGAGATAAAGTGGCTTTGCTTGAGACTACTACTGTTGAGGGGCTTCTATCTGTCATCTTCAGATGATCAGAAGCACAGGACTCACTAGGTGGTGGATCTGTGTGATGGTCATCTCAGGCTGTGCAGGGATGACACATATCCCTGGAGGCTCTTGAAGTCCAATCAGAGAGCCCAAGCCCCGTGTGCTTCACTTCCATCGACTACATGTAGTAAAGGACATGCTGGGTGGATGAACACATGCAGAGTATCTAGAACAATGCCAGACCCACAGATAGGTTCAGTCAGTGTCACTCATCATCCTGTTACATTGCTAGAGCCACCACTGCAACCATCCCTCTCCTCTGGTTCCACTGACATGGCCTAGTGTAGACACTTGCTGCCTCTGGGCACACGGGCATTTCTGTGCTGCCTCTTTTCCCGTGGTCCTTCCCCATCCCAAAGGATGCTTCCAGAACATCTCTTTCCTGCTGCCCTTGCTTTGACCGACCCGCTCTGCCTCCCTGACTACCCTATTTGGGAGCTCTGCTTCACTATGTTCTCAGGGGTGCCTTAGCCCGAGCCCAAAGCCCATGCTTGGCAAGTGAGCCAGCTGCCAGTGTCACTGGGAACTGTGAAATTTCTCAAAAACATACCTGACCTCCCTAAGCCTTCCTATCTTTACTCTTTGTTGCCGTTTATGTTGTTGAGCCCAGGGTGACAAGCCCAAGACCACCAGGTCCCACAAGGATTGAGTACAACTTCTTTTTAAGATTTTTAGATCTTAGAATATATGCAGGATCCCCTGTCAGTCTGCAAAAATTATTGTTGACCAGTCTAGCAGACTATCAAGCCATTTCTCAAATTAAGTTAGTTAAATCAGCCTGAACAGAATGCTATTCGAATTTTAACGTTTATTTACTTACTCATTAGTGTTTATGTTGGGTTTGGTTGCAAGACTCTGGAAAAACCAATAAAGCTTTCATTATGTGGGAGAAAAAAAAATAGATGAATATAGAAATTGCTTTCTCTTTGCTGGGCACCAGCAAGGTTTGTCGTGAGCTAGCTTTGCTCTCTGGGAGACCCTCAAAACATTCGGGTATTTGAGAGCCCAGAGAGCAAGTGCCCTCTTACAACAGGGCCAAGACAGTCTTGGGATGTCACTACCATATGTCCGGAAGGTAAACCTCATGCTGAAAGAGACTTCCCTGTGCAAAGAACACTGTGCACAACTCTCAACTTGAGTCCACTCAGCTAGACAGCGGCCTGGGTATGGGTGGGGGGACTTTCTGCCTCAGCCCTCCCTGCCAAACCCAGGAGGAAGTGTCCCCAGCCACGGTGCTGTGGTCACCCTGTCTCTTCTCTCTTCTGGAATCTCATCAGGTGTGCCTGTCTTGAAGACAGTGTGGATCTGCCTTGAAAAGGAGCCAGCTCTCATCGTGTCACTGCGACAGATTTCTTAATTAATCTGCTCAGATTGTCAATAATGTAATTCACTGATGATTTAGAAGCCGGTTATGTGACTGCTGTGCCATTGTGGGGAAACATCTGAATAATTCAGCTAATAGATGGGAACTCGCCCAGATCGCTGCGACACAGGGAGGGAGCAGCTAATTCGAACAGGATGAGCACAGGCAGGGTGATTCCAGCAAATTCCAGGGAGCAGAGAGGTTGTCACATTGCTAGGGGCAGCTGCTGCCTGGTTTAATTATTGTCATTTTTTTTGTCTTTTTTTTTTTTTTTTTTGACAAAAGAATCCAGGTCCCAGATTCCCAGGCAGAGGCCACTAACACACTCCTGAAAAAGTGAAGTTCAAGTGAAAAGCACATGAGGTCTCTGACTGCCAGGTTTGTGCTATATGTACACATGTCAGTGGGCTTTCTAGGCACAGAACACTGGCTTTTATTTCATTCCAAATAGTATGACTATCATTTATGACTGTGTGAGATGAGTGTATAAGAAACGTCAGAGTAACATAAAGAGTGGCTTTCCTTCCCCTGAGAGGACGTTCTCGTCCTGAATAGATTTGTCATACCATGATGACTATGTCTTCCATCTCACGCTGAAACTGGAGCCATGGTAGAAAGTTAAGTTTGGGGATCGGGAGACTAATTATGTGCTGTGTCTTACATAAACATAAAAAACCAATCACATTTAGTTAGACACTTCAAATTTGTTTTGCTTTTATTGGAAATAATAAAATTATATGGACTTGAGCCATTATACTCTCCCTCTACACACACACACACATACACACACACATACATACTCAGACACACACACACTCAGACACACACACACACACACACACACACACACACACACACACACACACACACACTTTGGTAGTGAGAGTTTTTAACAGCCCTCAAATGCAGACAAGTTAGTGCCTGAGATGTGAATGTGAAGAACTGTGGGCTTTGGATAAAAAAAAATGTTAATTTGGTTGCACTTGTCTCCAGAGCTTTACACATGTTCTCCGAACCGTCTATTCTTCTTCAACACCCTGGCATCCAGAAAAGCTCATGGACGCAAGCATACCCATGCATATATGAAAACATGTATACACAAGGCACATGTGCTCACATGTGAACATATGCATACACCCACACAGCATACACATACACAGACTGCATCCACACTTGCATATGTGCATATGCTTGTACGCACACGGACACACACCCTTATGCACACATGTTTGTATACGTTTGCAGTCACATCTCTTTAGAATACCTAGTCTTCCAAAAAGAAAAAGGAAACCCGAAACCCACACTCCTGACTCTGACACTCATAAATTCTGCTCAGGATGTGAACCCTCGGAATTTAATGACAGCAAGGCTGATGACACAATATAAACTCCATTGGGAATGCTGCACCACGGAGTTACCTCTTGGAAGCTTTTGTTATGAATAATTAGCGAGTGGATGGTAGGGACTAGCAAAGTGCTGCCTGTAAATAAAGTCTGGACCCCAAGCGCATGCCAGACTTAGAGACTGTGAGTGGGCACTGGCAGTTCAGAAATGGGGCATGTTTGCTGCTGGTATGGCTCATCGCGGTCTGGGTGGGCCACTCCACAGTCACCACACTCTCCTCTGGAGGTGCAGCCCAAGTATCCTAGCCTAGATCCTAAAGTCAGCTCCTGGTCGAACTCTGTGTGGGTGCTCTGACATCACTCCAATTGCAGAGAGCAAGAAAGGGGAAGAGGGAAAGAGCTCAGTTCTCCTCCTGTGTGCTTGTATTGCGTGTCTTTCCTGGAAGCCCTTTTGCTACCTCCTGTGAGCTGCATACGAGCTGTCTTGCACCTCTGTGGCTACAGGGTTATGGGCCAGTCCTCTAGGTAGAGAGGCTGGCAAGAGTCATCTTTCAGCTGGGCACAGATTCCCAAAGTCCTTCAGAGGAAGAAAGAAAGGTGGCCATTTGGTGACATCTTGCTGCTGATGTCCAAAGACGAAGCCATTTCTATAGAAAAGAGATGTTCTAAATCAAGTAGTTGCTATATAGCTTTAACACAACTACAGGTAAACCCCACTTTCATTGGGCAAACAAGGATTTTGATTTGAGAAGACACTTTGAAAAACACCTTGCTTCATGAGCCTTTGGGTTTAGTGAGCATCTGAGAGCCATGTTTATAGCATGAGTTTCCCCCATGATCTCCCCTCCCCCACCTCCTAAGTCTGCCCTGGAGGCAGAGTGACCTGGAGCTAGTTGCAGGCCCTGAGGTGGAGGGATGTTACTGGGGCTGGTCCCGGAGTTCCCTAATGTCAGAGGATAGTTTGCTGTTCCCTGGAAACCCATTTGTTATTATTTACATATATCATGCTTGCATTTTCGGCTCATGTATTCCCTGGGAATCTAATTTGTAAATAATTACTTGACAGAAATGAAGCTGGGTAGAAAATTCAGAGTGTGCAGTGGCCCAAACAAACCCCAGAGAGGAGACTTGAGCGGAAAGGCCAGCTCCTGCAAGGCCTCATCACTCTTTGTCTGCTCAGCCGTTAGCAGCTAATAAGGTCCCCAGTTTAGAAGCAAATTCTCAGGTGGCAGACGGACGTGGTGGACACACCAACGTGGCCATTAGCAGCCAGGCTGGGAGCAGAAGGCTGAGTTGGCATGCTGAGAAACCTCTTTCCCTCTTCCGCTCTCCATGCCAAGGAGCAGTGGTAAGGGCAGGACTGCTCTTCCTGTATGAAGAGCCAGAGCGCCTAGAACAAGGGGGTGCCACAAACTGAGTGCTTGTGTTCCCCTCTGAGCTCCTATGGTAAAGCCCCCTTGTAGGCTGTATTGGAGGTGTAGTCTCCAAGGAATAGGTTATGGTTAACTGAGGCCCTTGAGTGGAGCTTTAATCAGAAGGGTTTGTGTCTTCAGAAGAGGTACTAGGTTCTCTCCCTATACCCACTTACCAAAGCAAGGCTGTCTGAGGACAAGCAGGTGACCCGCTACAAACAAGTAGGGGGCGCTATCACCCAAAACTCACTTCATTCAATTTAGATTCTGAGCTTTCTACTTAACGAGCCACAAGAACGAAATCCTAAGGACTTAAACTGTCCAGCAGGTAGCATTTTTGTTACAGTAGCCGGAGCTGACCAATACAGGGTGATGGACTAGAGATGTGTGTTGCAGAAAGCCAGGTCCTGCCTCTGGACCCTCTGGGAGGTTTCTTGCTGCTGTGATAACTCCTGAATACCTGGTCCCATCACCTTGAACCCGGGGCTCTGCCGATCAAGGCCTTCTCTAATCAGCTACCTCATCAGTATGCCATCAGCAGTAAGGGCCTGGTAGCTTGCCTTCTACAAATCTATTTAGCCTTTGGATATCTTACTCCGGAAGGGATACTGAGCCCCTACTGCATGCCTAGTACCTGTTACACTTTTGTAGACAGAAGCAAGCAGACATAGAACAGACAGCCCTGTCCATATATAAGAGCAAGCATGGGCTTGGAACTGATATCAAGTCAGTTATTTCATAGTTGCTCTGGGCCTGAGACTTGTCTAAGCACTCATTGCATGTGAAGTTGTCCAAGGGTCACAAAACCACATGCAGGTTAATTCTACCCCTCGGTCCTTCACAGAGGCTAGAGGCATAGTTGCTTCTAGGACACACAGCTAGCAGATGACAGAGCTAGGATCATCCTCATGCAGTCTGAATCATGCCTCACGATCAGTGTTAAACTGCCAGGCCAGGTCGTCATGATCCTATTGTAGAAACTTCTAAGTCTCGTGTGTAGGATCTGATGGGGGGGGGCACAAAAAAATGAAGTCTCTTTTCTTGGTGACTAGGAAAATCTCCCTAAGGAAGCCAAGTCTAAGTACATTTGAAGGAGGGTAGAGTTGGTAAATCCCAAAAAAGAAGAGGTACCCGGGCCAAAGGAGCCCTAGGGTATCCTAGGAAGGTTGTTTGTGTGTGTGTGTGTGTGGGGGGGAAGATGGGTGGCAAGGTCTTAGCTGAAGAGACAAAGGGTCCACACATAGCCCAGAGGGCCTGAAAATGGAAGAATCATATAAGGATTTGCTCAGGGTAACTACTACTATACTGCAGAGAAGGGATTGGAACTCGGGCAGGGTGGAAGCAGAAGCCTTTACTTTCATAGCAGGGAACCTAGATAGAAGAATGGGGGATGATTTCAGTAAGGGGTGGGTGGCATTTGGAACTGGCACGGTGGGAACAAGTAATGAAACCACAGCAAGGAAGCTGGCTGCTGTCAGCCCATGAGGGGACAGTGGCCTCTAAGAACTCTGAGGAACAGGTGAGTGATCAACATCACAGTTTTAAAGTCAATTGGAAAACTTGCATGGAGTTTGGATTCTAGAAGCAACAGATACAGCAATCAAATCCATTGCTCCCAATTATTGTATTACTTTTATCAGTTGTCCTGAAGGTACTTTGTCCCTCATATTTGTAGGTGACATGCTACCACCTGTCTCTCCTCAGCCAGGTCGGTTTGGTGTTTATCAGTAGTGTGAAGTTTTCTGTAGTAAGTGGGAATGTAGCATGAAGGGCTTCAAGATAGTGTTTTCTTTTTGGCACACCTCTGGCTGCCACCTTTTAGAGGTACAAGACAGAAGAGACCCATTGATTCTTCATGTCTCCATCTTGGAATCTTTCTCCAGCTCTACTGATGGCCCATCTCTCCTTTGGAGTCTCCAAATATATTCTGAACATCTTTTTTAGAGGATGCTTGTCTTAAGGGTGTTAATGGTGTTGCTCTTCCTTGCGTTTTGCAAGCCTCCCCGAGGCAGGACTTGTCTCATTCCTCTCTAGGATGGAGCACAGCATGGAGCTCAGTGTGTCTTTCTGTAATGAAGGAAACAAGAGAATGGGCAGATAGGAATGGCCGTGCCCTCACACACCGACCTACTGCACTGTCCCTCTGTGCTCAGGCAGGGCTTTGGAGATCATGATAACCCTGGATTGCCTCTAGCAATCGGGCAGACAGCCCGATGGCTGAAGTGATACGATACTTCAATGTCCATACAGCTGCTTGTCTAAATGTTGACTGAAAATATTCTTTGAAATGACTATTTTTCAAAGAAACCTCTTACAAAAGATACTGCTTCAAAATGGACTTGATAACTGAGCCCAGAAAAGAACAGGCCCCCGGGAGGGGGACAGTGGCCAGCACATCAAAGGCTTCCAAAGGTCAATCGCAAAGGGGAGGCATGTGCCTGATCGCCTTGGCAAGGTTGTCTTTGTAACTGATCTGCTCCAAGGGCCATGGGGCACAAGGACATCAGATTTGTTTGAAGAGAGAAACATCCTATTAGCCTTGGAGAATTATTACACAAAGCCACCAGAGTGCAACTTCCTCCTACCCACAACCCCCCACCACCGAGACAAGGCTGAGCATCATAAAAACTCCACCCCTATACCACTCCGATTGCTGTCAATCATAGAGGCCAAGTGCCCAACACACTGGCAGAGAGCGGAAGAAAGATTCCCTTCCTTGCTTGTTTAGTTGTATAACTTAGTAATCCCCTTTCCCTTCTTTAAGCTCACCCACTCAAGCTTGCTGTGGTGAGTCTTCTAGGCACCAAGGCCCAAGAGACCTAAACTTATTCACTAATTCTGCTATATACCCTGGAAGCTTGGGCAAGTGACTTCTGATCTTTACCTCACTTGAATAGACTAGCTACAAAAACCTGCCTGACCAACTCTCAAGGATGTTCTGAGACTCCAGGAAGTAACTCAGCATAGCTCGACATGTGTCATTGAACTGAAACATGTCGCGTCCTTCTCCGAGACCTTTCTGTTTGAAAGCCCCGGTACCTTGCAAGAGGAAGCAGATGCCCAGAGATGTTGAGTTATATCCCCAAGTCATACTAAGGGACTGGCTGGAGGGTCTGAGAAGGAGACCCGCATCTTATATGCTTTCCAAACACAGGTATGTTGGCTTGTTAGTTCTTACTTATTGGAGCTCAGCGGGTAAGCTATCTACTACTTGCAAAAGACTGTCACCACTTCAATATAAATACCCACTGTGAGTGTAGCCATACCTGTACATGTACCTGCCACTACTGCATGCTGGCTACCACTGGGTTTACACAAGGAAGTGTTCCCTACCTTCGTCTACTAGATGGCTGCTAACTGGGTAACTGTGCTTCCCTGTCATTTGCTTAATGAAATGCCATGTAACCTTTCCTTGTGACCTATATTCACACAGAAATAGTGAGTATGGTACACACAGTGCTGCCTGATGGCCAGAGACTATTCTGTGCCTTATGTATGCCTTACCTCATCTAACCCCATGGGAAACTCTGCTGGGGAAGTACTGGCCTCATCCCAGTTTCAGATGGGGAGCTGAGGTACACTATACACTATCATTTCTGACTAATAAAAAAAAAAAGAAAGAAAGAAAGAAAGAAAGAACATCCCTCCATGGCCTCTGCATCAGCTCCTGCTCCCTGACCTGCTTGAGTTCCAGTCCTGACTTCTTTCAGTGATGAACAGCAATGTGGAAATCAGAGGGTCCCCAGGAACCGGATCCCACCCTGTGGAAAGAGCCTATTGAATTGCCCTCCGGTGAAGGTCCCCTGGAGAGCACAAGCCACAACCAGGAATTTGCTGTCTCTGGCCCTCCGTTCCCCACCTCTGCTCCAGCACCAGAGGACAGCACCCCTCCGGCCAGGGTGGACCAGGACGGAGGATCGCTTGGGCCAGGCGCCATTGCAGCCATCGTGATCGCCGCCCTGTTGGCCACCTGCGTGGTGCTGGCACTCGTGGTCCTCGCGCTAAGGAAGTTTTTTGCTTCTTAAAGCCAATAAAGGAGCTGCGCAGGCCCGCCCGTGGCGACTCTGCGGGAAAAAAAAAAAAAAAAAAAAAGTTAAAAAATTTGCCCAAAGTCTCAGACCTAATGGCCGTGAGAGTTTGAGCTCAGGAAGTTCATTTTTAAAATCTGTGTCTGTTGAGAAAGTGAAATGCAGAAGCCCCTTGTGCTCCTGCGCCTTAGAGTGATGGAGGGACTTAGGAGCCACACTAGATTGTTCTTCATTGGGTTGTCATAAACCTGACTTAACACCTAGAAGACAAGGTCGCCCAGGAAAGATGTCCCTGGCACGAGCCTGGGGCTTCACATCCAGTTGTGTGTCACACATCCAGTTGTGTGTCACACATCCAGTTGTGTGTCAGCCTCTCTATCCAGTAGGCTGCTGTGGTGGGGATTTTCGTCTACCTTTTGTCGACGTGTGCAGCTGTTCTGTCCCTGTCCCTTCTGCATGGCTTATGTGTGAGATCATAGCTGTGCGAGCTGGTCTGGCTCTGACCAGTCCACACCTTAGGGAACATTCCTGCTTCCCCTAAGTTATCAGGCTCTATGGGCTTCCCCACCTTTTCTTGAAGGGAATCTGATGTTTTACCAATTGAAACCTAGCAACAGCCCTCAATGGCCAGGGGGACCCATATCAGTGTTGGCTCTGTTCTCTTGTTCTGCCATATACATAGAGAACAGAGAAGAGACTGGAGTAGGGATGTATGAGATTAAACAAGTGCTTGGAAGTGAGGTGGTGGGCCTTCTCAGAGGGGTGAAGCTTGGCCATTTCCTGCCCCCCTATTCTGTGAGGCCCAAGACTCTCCATCTAACAGCAGAGTTGGCCCTTGGCAGGTGCCTAGCAGATGAGTGCTTTTCTGAGTCGTCTTTACTTCTTCAGGTTTGGTAAATCACTCATCATTCGTTCGTTCATTCATTCATTCATTCATTCAGAAAACTTTGGTTTCGACTTAGAGCCTCACTATACTTGCCAGACATCCTCAGCCTCCTAAGCACTGGGTTACGGGTGTGCATCACCATGCCTAGCTTCTCATTAAGCTTTTAGTATGATGCAGCTGTGAACTGTACTGAACTTAGACACCAATTAGATTCATGCTCAGCTTCAGAGACCCCTCATTCCAAACAGATGGAAATCTGCACAGTGAGATAAGAGCTAGAGCCAAGGTGAGATAGGCATTCGGGAGAGCCAGGCCTGGTGGGTGTGAGGGGGAGGGGCCAAGGAAGATGTTCCTCTAGAAAAGAGAGAGTGAAGGTAAGGAAGAGGGAGGGGGAGAGAGAGAGAGAGAGAGAGAGAGAGAGAGAGAGAGAGAGAGAGAGAGAGCAGGAGCAATAGGGCAAGAGAGAGGAGGGGACAAGCAGTCCCTTTTATAGTGAGTCGCGCACAAGGCTGTTGTCAGGTAACTGTGAGGCAGAGCCTAGACTAAATGCCAACAATATTTAAGTAGCATTTTGCTGTTGTTCCTTGAACACTAAACACCTTATTGCAACCAGGTATTCTGGCAGGTACTGGGATGTTAAATATTTCCAGAACTACTGTAAAACAGATGTGCTAATCCAGAAGGCAATGTGACAATATTCTTTTTTTTCATCTCATGAAACCACTATCTATACTCAAAATGAGTAAAAATGTTTTAAATTTAGCTATTTTTATTTAAGTTCTCTCTCTCTCTCTCTCTCTCTCTCTCTCTCTCTCTCTCGTGTGTGTGTGTGTGTGTGTGTGTGTGCCACATGCACACAGATGCTTTTGCGAGTNAGAGAGAGAGAGAGAGAGAGAGAGAGAGAGAGAGAGAGAGCAATTGCCCTAGTCAAGAGAGTCAGGGATCAGGGCCCAGTAGGTTCTCAAGGTTCAAGGTGCTATTTCTGAAGTCCCATCTCCAACAATCTTTTCAGGACAACATATCCTCTCTGGGTGACAATCTCTCGTCAAAGCCCCTTGCTCTGGCTCCCAGGGGTCAATTAGCCCAAGGGAGAACAGGCCTCCTGAAGTTGGGCTCTAGCCTCTGTGCCCTTTTCTCTTCTCCCCTTTTCTGTCAGCAACTTCTAAGAAAGGCCTGCATTACCATTCCACATTCCTCTCTGCATTACCATTCCACATTCCTCTCTGCCTTTCCCACTGCGGCAATGTTCGCCCAAGGCTTCTGCCTCTGGATGCCATTTCATTTCCCAGAATGCTTCAGTACGGAGAGTCTTCTGGAACAAAGTAGACCTAAGTACAAGTTTCCAGTGTAGTCCTTAGACGTCTGAAAGAGAAATTAGCATGTGTATAGTCTCCTGCACAGACTTCAGATCCCTCTTAGGGAAACCTGGAGACTTGCCCATCGCTTCATTCCCTGTGTGAGTGCTCTCTTCTGAAGTCTGACGTGAGGCTAAGTGAGACTCTTACACTTCATCCATACTCAGCATTGTAGGGAAAGAAACCCAGGAGGGAAAGTCAAAAGAAGACTCAGAGGTAAAGCAACCCAAGACTGGCACGGCTGGAGCTCACTGACCCGTTTTTCAGCTGATGTTCTTGTTAGTGCAGTGTCCAGGAGTCTCTGAGCTGCAGCTGTTAGTGGAACTTATCAGTTGTGATTGTCCACACATGTGTATCATCCTATGTGGGGCTATTCCAGTAGGGCCTGAAGAGCCTGGCTGAGCAAGCACACTGGCGTCTGATGGAGAAGACTCCATGTTAACCTGACACTCGGTGTTCATGGCTTCATGGCTACTGTGATAGGGATACATAGGCACCCATAGTACAGACAGCTGCCAACACCATAATGTGACTTAGAAGGTAATATTCATACAACCACAGTCTGAGAGATGGGTGACCAGCTTATGGATAATTCCTGATCAATATATCACTTTAAAAATTGTATGCCTCAGAAAGTTTTTAGTGGCCCCCTCTTTCTATTCCATTTTCTTAGAGTGAACCATGTTTAAGTTTTGAGTAGGTGTGTTTACTGAGACACCTCGACCTTGTAATTTTTCTTTTAGGATGCCCAAATAGCATTCAACATAGAGAAGTTTGCCCTATGGTCTCTTCTGGAGTTAGATGACACATAGGGAAAATGTAGAGTTTCAATTTACACTCTGACATGAGTCACCGAACACTCTGAGTCTGAGTTCATTTGCTTGTGACTTCAGTAAATGGGACTGAACAGGGAGCTAGTCGACTGTGACCTGGTGCCTTGGTGGCTTCTGATACAGGGTGATGAAGCTGGAGTTTGCCTGGCCGCCTTTTATAGTCATATAAAAATTGAATTTGGTCTCCACCCAGCTTCCTTCCTGTTCAGAAACATTCATAGAACACGAGAAGGAACATTGAACTCATTATCCACTGGCTTGGACAGTCTCATGGTACCTGAACCTTGGGAACCTGCTTCTGTATTCTCACCTGGCCTCCCCTGCAGAACAGGGATCTGATAATAGTCACAAATCTTCTTGACCATCATGTCTACTTCTGAGGCTGAGATGGAATTGTGGTCTGGTCTTTACAAGCTTAGATCAGGTTTATTCCCACGTGGAGGTTTTCCATTTCCACTGCACCCCCAGTTGCTGATCTTTTTGCTTCTCTTCCCAAGACCCCATCTTTAGAGTGTCCTAGAGCTGAAAAGGTTGAGCCCACCTTCTCTCTAAGCCAGGCTCCAGGGCACCTCTGAATCCTCTTTCACATGCTGGGCACACACTCATCCATGCTTATGAGCTTTTTGGATAATTTCTGTAGACATGAGTGGTCAGTGAAAAATTTTCAGGACTTCAAAATTGGCCCAAACCTGAGATGCTTCTTCACTGAGACTCATTTCGTGGATGAAGAAACTAAGGTGAGGAGAGGTGACATCATTTCCCCCAGTTCAAGCAAATGAAACAGCAAAAGACATGGGAAGCTTGTGTTGCACCTCACTACTAAGGCTGTGGTCTACCACCTCTGAATAGCTCTGTGCAAAATGGAGGACGCCCTTTTCTTAACAGGGCTTCCTCTTCTCTGCCGGATTTGGGAAGCCCAACTCCACTCTTCTGAGGAATGTTATGTAATCCTTGATGAAATTACAGGTTCAACCTCCTGGAACACCTCTCCATGCAAATGAAGTATCCCCAGAACCTTAAACCTTAGCCAATGAAACTTTTACCCTAAGAAGAACCCATCCCCACTCTCCAGGGTATATGTATACACACACACACACACACACACACACACACACACACACACACACACACAGCCCTTGATTCATCACAATGAAGTGTATGTGCACAAGCTGTTTTGATGACAATTGCCTAAGAGAGCCGTGTTTTTAAGAGCTTGAATATCTAAAATCTGTAACAGTGCAATCTTCAGAGACTACCCCCCCCTTCCCTGTTCACTGCCAAACTGGAATCCTGCTGCTGCTGACCCGCCCATTCTAGACTTTGCTTCATCCTTTCAGTCCTGTGTGCATCAGGGCCTGGACACCTCAAGGGAAGATGTGGACTGTGGAACTCGGCCTTACTCTATCCTTCCCCACTTGGTGTGTAGCAGGTCCTGGACATCCTAAGGGAAGAGTTGGAAAAACAAAACAAAACAAAACAAAAAAACCCAGGAACTATGTGTGGCAAAGATTTGAATTTTCATACTCCCCATGAACAGAGACCCCCTCCATTGTTCCTCATCTCACTTCAGATGGAGTTCTGGGGGATGTGTCCATACAGTGGAAATGGTGTGAAGATGGCTTTAACTGGATGTTGTTCATTTTGGCCTTTCTGAGTCATTTTCTCTGAAGTTTATTCTCATTTTCTATTATAGGACCATCCAGAAAATGTCCTTCACTCTATTAAATCCTGACTCATGGGAATGCCCAGTGTAGTTCCTCTCAGCCACGGAATCTCCACACTTGGGGCCTCTTGTAGTGATATAAGCCTAGGGCTGCTTATATTCTAATGCTAATCTGGGATTCCCAAGACTGGTGCCCCATAGTCCACACTTTGCATGGAATGAGTGATCCTCCCCCCCGCCCCCCCAGTTAATCATGGTTGGTAAATAAAGATGCCAACAGCCAATAGCTGGGCAGAAGACACACAGGTGGGGTTGAAGTTTCAAGGGCTTGGAGAGAGGACCACGAGGATGGAAGAAGAAGAACACACAAGAGGGAGAAGGAGAGCCGCCATGGACTAAGGGCCAGGAGAATGTGGCCTAAGAGGGCTGCCCAATTGGAGTCAAGTACAGCCCAGATGGAACATAGTAAATAGTAAGCAATAACTTGAGATTATCAATAGGACTTGAGTGTTCCCGCCCACAGAAACACTCTGGTCTAGGTTTGTCCTGAAGGGCGGGAATATTCTAAAAGGGAATAGGCTGCGAAAGGAAATTGAAGCCAAGGCAATGTCATACTGGTCAAGGCTCGAAGTTTAATAACCGAACTCTGTTTAAGTAACATGGAAAAATCCCAGCCCCCTCTTTTAGTCTTTTGAAGTTGCCGGCAGTGGTCCGATTGTAGGCGGGTCCAAGGGATCATAGGCGGGTCTGAGGATCGAGGCGGGGATGAGTGTCTGTTGATGTAGGCGGTCCATGGATGCTGCATTCTGGGAGATCTGAGGTGGTCCTCTTGGTAGGTGGTGGAAACACAGCAACTCTCTGGTATGCCTATGTGCCTATAGGGGGCTGGTGTTTTGAGGGAGAGTGATTAGTGGAGGTGGGAGACCCCAACAGATAGGAAAGCAGATTCTAACAACATCAAGGGTAGGCAGCTGCCTAACTATTGTGCTGCCTAAGGCTACTTAAAAACATAAGGGAACATAAATGTGTAAGGTAGGAAAGAAACCCCAGGCTGGGATTTTTAATAATTTACTACAGCCCCTTTATATGAGTGGTCATTCTGGTTGATAACTCCCAAAACAAAAAACAGAGGCCCAAGGTGGGGAGCAGAGAGGAAAGGCCTCCAGGTGAACTTGGGTTTGCTGGCTTGGCTTCCTAGAGCTCTTGAAGAAGATGAACGTTTTCCATGCATCAATGAGCTGGGAAATGTAAGCTCTGGTAAAAGTCAGATATACCGTGAACTCACCAGGACTGCAGCTCAGCAGAGGAGAAGCAACTCTAGGCTGTCCTCTACCTGGAGGATCATTAAATGGCCTGGCTGGATCTGGAGATATAACAGTGCTATTCAGCCCCATCTCCCTCCTCCAAGTGACATTTAAAGTCTTCACAATGTGACTCGGTGGCAGGCCAGAGGCCAGAACCTTAGGTCCTCCAGGCAGGGTATGTCCCTTGTGTTTTGTGGTTTAGGAATGTGGGACTGCCTGGTGACACTGAAGGAGGAGCGCTGGAGGGTGGACGTGGCTAAACACGAGCTTCATTCTGTAGGAAATTGGAGCAACTGACTAAGCCACCGAAACAAGGCAGGGGGGTGTGAGAATGTCTTCTTGCCTTCTCCCCAAAGCCATGTGGCAGGAAGGTCTGCTGTCAAGGACACTGCAGATGCAGACAGGGGATCTGAGGGGTTGAAGAAACTCATCTAAATGACATGATTAGTAAGTAAACAAGTCAGGGCTCCAAAGTGAGGGTTTGTAAAGATTTTGAGGTACAAAACCACTTGCCCTTGTGTCTGTCTGCCTGCCTTTGCTTTTCCCAAATGCATAGCCTAACCTATCTGAGTTTGCTTGTCTCATTGACCATGAAACAAGATCTTTGCCCTTCAGTTTTGCCACAGTGAATCTGTCTTCCTGGACTCTGAGCCTTGTGTATGTATGTGTATATCTGTATGTGTATGGTCTCTCTCTCTCTCTCTCTCTCTCTCTCTCTCTCTCTGTGTGTGTGTGTGTGTGTGTGTGTGTGTGTGTGTGTGTGCATACGCCTTCTAGGGCAGGTCTCTGCCTGACAAGTTCATCCCTAGATCAATATTTCTTTTCATCTGGCCTCTTCTAGCCTGTTAGTAGGGAATGAAGTCCCTTGGGCTAGAGGCTTTTGATAGCAACCTATAAATTGCTTTTTAAATAACCTGATGATTATTCTTTATAACAATTTGCATTTAATTTCTAATTAAAACCTAGTCTCCTTTTTCCTCTTCCTGTCTTCTTGGTGCATAGTTCATCAGTTTGAGCTTTGTGGTGTAGAGTTCTGAGCCCTCACTGCCTTTCACCATCCTTTTCAGTCACAGGCTTGGGGAAGCACAGTGAGGTGGACATGCTCAGGTGGACATGGGGACACAAACAGCCTGGCATGACCAGGAGGTCCTGGCAAGGCTCCTGAAGAGGCCAGCTTCCTTTTGGATGTGACATGAGGTTATAATTCATATATTGCTTCAACCACAGTGACCTGATCAGGTAGGTGACTTACCCCCTGGATCCCCCTGCCTTGCCAGGCCTGGCTCTTCACTGGAAGATCCAGTGGCTCGAGAGGAAGGAAACAATACTTTCCTTACCGTGGGCCAGGGGAGAAAGGGGAACAGATGTGAGCCTGGCTTCCTCGCAGAGCAGCCCCTGTGTATAATCTGCCTCTTGCATTTGCTGTGAGTCCTGACTCACAGGGGAGACTTCAGGCAGGGAGGAACAGAAACCTGAGGTCTGGGCTCAACAGGACCCTCCCTGCCAACCTCGACAAGGCCTGTGTGTCTTCTCAGTTTCCTGTCACTTGCCACAGAAGCAGGGTTCCAGTTGGTTTCTGAATAGGTCAGATGTAGCAACCTCTGGGTGGGTCCCTTGGGTGCTGGCTCACTGGGACTCTGCTGAACCACTTGGGGTAGTTCAAGCACAAGAAGGTTCTCTACTTTAAAAAAAAGTCAGGTTTTCCTTGAGGATTTTGCCTCTGCCTGATATTTATAGCTAGCCTCAGAGGTCAAGCTGACCGTGTAAATGACCGTAATGGATGACTTACCCAATAATTTTATTGAGTTGTTCAGTACTCATTGGATACTCCCAGGCTGGGCACTCTGTGTAGGGCTACATGAGACTCCAGCACAACCCTTGAGACATAGGCAGGGTAGTGGCAGAAGGTATGGAACAAAACAGAGATCTCAGGAACCCAGAGAAGGTATGCCTTTCTGTGGAGTCTGAAGTTAGAAGATTTTCCATCTCTTGGCTACTCTGAAATCCTTGCTGCTCCTCCCGTTCCAGGCTCTTGAACCAGTCTCTGTAGAGATGGTGGGAAGAAAAAGCCCTCTTTTGGCTGTAGTGAGTACTAGAGTAGTTTCCCCAGCTCCCTTTTCAGAGTTCAAATCCCTGGCTCCTGCTTGCATTTTGTCTGTAACCTTCTGCTGAAGTTCCTGCACGGCCTTGGCTCTCCTGGCTTAGGGTCTGGCTGTAGCAGTTGTATAAAGCTCAGCCCTTCACCTGGCTCGAGGAAACGATTTGAGAGCATTCACTCTAGAGAACACTTGAAGATTGACAGATGTCCTCAATGGGTGTCACTCAACTTCTGTCACACCCTGCTTTTCTTATTTCCTTAGAGGTAAGTCTCTCTGGTTGTCCCGAAGAGTCACATACATATTGTCACTTTCTGCATAGAGTCTGTATCTGAAGAAGAGACCATGAAAGTGGTTTTGATAACCCACTGAAAACGGGAAAGAGGAGGGAAGAGCATGATGGGACAGGATATAAACCCACTGCATGATGGGACAGGACGTAAACTCACTGTATGGCTAGCACGCAGGGAAATGGTAGCTGGCAGGTCTGTGGTTGTGGTGATCCGAATGTGAAGTGTTCCCCGCAGGCTTCTGAGGTTTAACACTTCATCTCTAGCTGGTGGTGCCATGCAGGGAGATTATGGAACTTTTAGGTAAGGAGGTAGAGACTCCCCAGAGGAAGGATTCCTGGGGGTGGCCTGTCACTCCTGATGTCATGCTTTGCCCACCATAATGGACTAGAGCCCCAAATAAATTCTCCCTTCTCAAAGCTCCTTGCAGTGTACCTTGTCCCAGTGAAAGTAACTAAAACAATGCTACTTAGGGTCTCTAAAAAAAAAAAATGAGGGTCAGAGTCTTTTGATTTGGTCTGAACCAAACAGTAATTCTCGGGCCTTGTTTCAGGTTCACATAAATTTCCTTACTTTCTCTATCATCTAAAGAACTCAAGAAGTTAGACTTCAACAAGCCAAGTAAAACGATAAAAATTGGGGTACAGAGCTAAACAGAGAATTCTCAGCAGAGGAATCTTGAATGGCTCAGAAGCACTTCATGTTCAACATCTCTAGTCATCAGGGAAATGCAAATCAAAAATGATTCTGAGACTCCACCTTACACCAATCAGAATGGCTAAGATCAGTAACTCAAGCCACAGCACATGCTGGTGAGGATGTGGAGAAAGGGGAACATTTCTCCATTGCTGGTGGGATTGACAACTTGTACCACCACTCTGGAAATCAATCTGGCAGCTTCTCTGAAAATTGCAAATAGTTCTGCCTGAAGATCCAGCTATATGGCTCCTGGGTACAGACCCAAAAGATACTCCATCATACCACAAGGACACATGCTCTACTGTGTTCATAGCAGCTTTATTCATCACAGCCAGAAACTGAACAACCCAGATGTCTCCTAACCAAAGAATGGATAAAAAAAAATGTGGTTCATTTACATATTGGAATAATATTCAGCTATTAAAAACAAGGACATTGTGAATTTTGTAGGTAAATGGGTGGAACTAGAAAATATCTGGAGTGAAGTCACCCAGACCCAAAAGGACATGCATGATATATACTCACTGATACATAGTCATAAAGTATAGGATACCCATGATATACCACATAGACCCCCACACCCAAAACAAGAAGGATGGCCCAAGTGAGGATGCTTGAATCTCACTTAGAAGGGGGAATAAAACAGTCATAGGGGCAGAGGGTGGAAGGGAACTATATGAGAGAGGGGATTGGGAGGGGAGTGATGGGTGAGGATCAAGTGTGGGAGAGACAGGAGAGAGGACCAGGAGAATGGATGGAAATCTGTAGCTGCTGAGAACTGGGGGGATGGAGGAATCTCTAGGAATCCCTAGAGACTGGGATGGGGGAGGCTTTCAGGAGTCAATGCAGGTGACTTTAGCCAAGATGTCAAACAGTTGGGACAGGAAACTAGAGGAGGCTACCTCCTATAGCTAGACAGGACCCCAAGTGGAAAATAAGGACATCAATCCACTCACAAAACTTTCGACCCCCAAATTTGTCTTGTCTAAAAGCAAAGCAGGCACAAAGATGGGACAGAGACTGAAGGAGTAGCCAACCAATAACCAGCCCAACTTGAGACTCAGCCCATGGGCAAGCACAAGTCCCTGACAGTATTGATAACACCTTGTTGTGCTTGCAGACAGGAGCCTATAATATAACTGTCCTCTGTGAGGCTCTACCCAGCAGCTGACTGAAACAGATGCAGATAACCATAGCCAAGTATTGAACAGAGTTAGAGGATTCTTATGGAAGAGTTGGGGGAAGGATCGAAGGCCCTGAAGGGGACAGGATCACCACAGGAAGACCAACAGAGTTAACTAACCTTGTCCCTTGGCAGCTCTCAGAGACTGAGCCACCAACCAAAGAGCATACACAGTTGGACTAAGGCCCCTGACACATAGAGCTACCTTGTCTGACCACAGTAGGAGAGGCTATACCAAACCCTGCAAAGACGTGATGCAACGGGGCGGAGGGATGCCCGGGGGGGCCCCCACCCTCTCAGAGGAGAAGGAGCAGAGGTGAGTGTAGGGGGGAGGGACTCTCCTGGGGAGCCTGGGTATAAATACATTAGTTTTAAAAACCTCATCTATTGTTTGTTTTTTATAGACTCTATGTAACAAATAAAACCCTAACAATTTGCTGTCAATTAGGAGAGATCACATTTCTAAGTGATGTGCCTTTGGTTTTTAAAAGAGACAACTTTGATTGTCTCTGAGGCGTAGGGGATTACCAATCGCTTTTCACTCTCATAGATTCTGGTATTTTTCCATCTGTAGTCATGGGGACCGTCTGGACATTACACTGTATATCACAGCTGTCTAGAACATAAGTGTACTATGCAGTTGGAACAGATGAGCAAGCAGTGGTGAGAAGTCAGATCATATTCATTCTCTCTCTCTCTCTCTCTCTCTCTCTCTCTCTCTCTCTCTCTCTCTCTCTCTAAATCTCTCTCTTTTAAAGACTGAGAAAAATCCAAGGTGTACTACATTTGTGACAGCTTCAGTCACAAGGAAATCTGAGGCTGAACAGGTTAAAGCACCCCTTCCCACCATTGGCACAGGGAGCCTGCTATTTGTGTCAATCAAGCAGTGACATCATTTGGATAGCATATAGTTCCCTTTGGATTCTACACTATGATGTAGCAGATCCCAGTGGTAGTCAGGATGTGTAAACTAGGGAAGGACAGTGGCTTAGTTACCTTTTTTCAGCACTGTGACAACACACTGACAAATAACTTAGGAAATAAGGTTTTTTGTTTTTGTTTTTGTTTTTTTTGTTTTTTTGTTTTTTTCACAGTTTTAATTTATAGTCTGCCATGGCAGGAAAGTCATTACAGTTGGAACTAGAGGTATTCGGTCACATTGGATCTGCCATTAGGAAGCAAACTGAGATGAATGTGTGTTTCTCCTTTCTGGTAAGTCAGTGACATCAGTCTGGGTAATAGCTGGACACTTCTAGGGTGGCTCATCCCATTTCAATTAATTTAGAAACTCTTTTGCAGACATTCCCAGAGGTTTGTTTCCTAGATGGTTCTAGCTTCTGTTAATCTGTCAACCAATATTAACTATGACAAGCACCAAAGGGAGCTGTGGCCAGGCCTGAAGAACCTTCAGCTAATGGCTTGCTTTCCTGAGAAAGGCCCAGTTGTCAGTGGCAGCACCATGAGAAGAGTGGCCCCTTCCGTGCTTTTTGGCCACATCAGTGATGCAGCATGTTACTTTGGGATATTAAATAGCACTTGTCTAGGCTGGCTTCTGTCAGAATCACTAACTTGAAAGATTGTGTGGGTCTATCAAAAAGAGAAGTATGTTCTCTAAGACTGGACGCAAGCAAAGCTAGAGCGAACAGGGAAGTTGTACAGACACTAGGCCTGTCCTCCCTCATGTCACCTACTCATGTTCTGGTATTTCCTCATCAGCTCTTCCCCATGATCTTCTATGGGGATGATGGATTGATTCATTTGCCCATGAAGAAGTTGACTGCAGGCAATGTTTCCCAGGGGCTGTCTTGAAAGACAGCAACTAGGAGAAATCCTCTAGGGACATGTATCTGGAGGAGGGCCTTTGACCATCTCTTTGTAGGAGAAACAAAGTGCCTTACGCTAAGGTTATATGTATGTGGTGTTTGTAGCAAAACTTATTGTCAGTGTAATCTTCTGAAGAGAAAACATTATAGAATACAGAAGGCAAAGCTATCTTGGGAAAGATTCCTGGAACTGAATAGAGTGTGAAGACCCATGTGCCACACAGTGCCACCTCCGTAGAAGTGCCAGTAAGCTATTAAGAAAACAGGATGACTTTGGTATTGACACCATTTTATCTGTCATCAGCCACCCTAGCACACGTCTGGGTGTCACAATGGCAGAGAGGAAGGCTGCAAATGAGCTCACTGGTAGGGGCTTCAATTAAGTAGGCTTTATCTACGTACTGAATGTTTAACCTGCTAGCCACAGAGACTAAAAAAGAAATCTTAGTTTCTACATTAGTTTTAAGGAGGAAGTTGAATACATGGGCCTTTGTGCCATAGAAGGAATAGAGACTCATTTTGACTGGGGTCACCAGCTTGTCTTGGTGTAGGTTATTTCCTGCCTCCAGGAACTACATCCCTAACACCAACACCTAACACCTATCCACCAACTTTGGCTTCCACTCAGCATCTCTAAAGACCAAAATGACTCACTTAATCACAAAGGAAGCACAGCAAGAGACACAGGGCCACAGGATCCACACTTTCAATGTGACATCACTTGGGAGTAGAAGCTGGTAGCCTGATGGGGAGGTGGCGGGGGAGGCTGGTAGTGTAGAGATGGGAGGGGGAGGGGAGGGGAAGAAGAAAGGGGAGGGGAGCTTTCTATAAATGTGCCTGAGGCTACAGGTTAGGAATTATGATGGTTACCTTTAACCATCAACTGGACACAGACTGGAGAAAAATCTCTAAGAATGTCTGTGAAGAATTATCCTATGCTAATTGGTAAGAGAGGACTTCACAGCTGGGATGACACCATTTATAGACTGTATAAGAAGTTGGTGTGCTGAGCAGCAGCTTATATGCGTTAATTCATATTGCTCTTTACTGTGAGTGTAATGTGACCAGTTATTTCTAGTTCTGCCATCTTGACTTCTCTGTAATGACAGACTATAACAGAGAACTGTGAGTCAACATTAGCCATTTTCTTTCTAAAATTGCTTCGATCAGAGTATTTTATCACAGCAAGGGAAGAGAAAGTGAGACAGGAATGTTACCTGTAAGGATGAGCATTTATCCTGCAGAACACAGTGTATACAAGATGTCAGTGCTGGCTGTGCTCCTGGGAGGGAGGACACATGGGCCACGGAACCAAGGGAGACTAGCGGACCAGTCATGATCACCATCCCCCACAGTGGCCTGAGCGATGATCTGCCTTTCTGCTCTCTACCAGGAGAGACTCTGTGGAGGTTCCATTCTCCACAAGGAGAAGGCCTCCAGAGGAAAACGCTGTCAGGGTCCCACTGAAATCTCATTTATACCAGCCACCTGGCCAGTTTCTAACAATGATGACCAGAGGGTGAGAAAAGAATGTATCACCTGAAAGACACAGTTGGCTCTGAGTGCTAGATATAAGTCAGGCTGCAGATGGACCATGGTCCAGGGATGGATGCTTTTTGTGCTCAGCTGGTATATCAGGGGGTTTCTCCTGTGATCTTGGACTCAATTGTCCCTGCAGATGGCCAACAACAGGAGTCAGAGCCTGAGAAGAGAACTGTTGAGTTTTGAACATGAAAATGATACCACAGACTCATGTGTTTAAGCACTTGGTCCCCAGCTAGTGGCACATCTTGGAAAAGTGGATTCCCGGGGGAGGCCCCTGAGGTTACCATCTCTGCCCTTCTTCCTGCTCACCGTTTTTTTTCCCTGCTTCCCTGAGATAGGAACCAGCATCCCGACACTCTTGAAGCATAGCCTATGGCCTCTCCTGCCCTTATCCCACCAGGGCAGTAAAGGGTCTGCTCTTCCTGTCTTTTACCATGAGCAAACAAATATCATTCTTCCTTTGTGTTTTCAGGTTTTTGGTCACAGCAGAAGGAAAGTAACATAAGAAGGTTAACCAAGAGTCATACAATGGGTACAGACCACTAGGAAAGTGCTTTAGACCAGCGGTAGGTAACGCAAGCTGAAAAAGGGGGAGTCTTTGTGTGTGTGATTGGATACACACACACACACACACACACACACACACACACACACGTGTCTACAGTGTGTGTGGAGAACAGAAGATAACCCTAGGTGTCATTCCTTACTGCCATTATCCATCTTATATTTTGAGACAGAATTTCTCATTGGCCTGTAGCTGGTGTTTCCTACTTTGTGGGTTCTTTCTTCCATCCTTCTCCATCCTTTTCCCACCCTTTCAACCCCCTAACACTAGACAGGAGAGAAAAAATAGGGGGTAAAGGGGATGTGTGGTTTTTATTGGTTATTTTATTTATTTATATTTCAAATATTATCCCCCTTCCTGGTTTCCCCTCTGCATACCCCTTGTCCCATCGCCCTTCCCCCTACTTCTATGAGGGTGCTCCCCCACCCACCCATCCACCCACCCACTCCTACCTCACTGCCCGAGCATTCCCCTATGCTTGGGCATTGAGCCTTCACAGGTCCAAGCTCCTCCCTTCCTATTGATGCAAGATAAGGCCATCCTCCCCTACATAAGCTACTGGAGCAATAGGCCCCTCTTTGGCTGGTGATTTAGTTCCTGGGTGCTCTGGGAGGTCTGCTTGGTTGATATTGTTGTTCTTCCTATGGGGTTGCAAACTCCTTCGGCTCCTTCAGTCCTTCCTCTAACTTCTCCATTGGGGTCCCCATGCTAAGTCCTATGGTTGGCTGCAAGCATCTGCATTTGCATTGTTCAGGCTCTGGCAGAGCCCCTCAGAAGACAACAATATCAGGCTCCTGTCAGCAAGTGTTTCTTGGCATCCACAATAGTGTCTGGATTTGGTGGCTGCATATGGGATGGATCCCCAGGTGGGGCAGTCTCTGGATGGCCTTTCCTTTGGTCTCTGCTCCACTTTTTGTCCCCGTATTTCTTTTAGACAGGAGCAATTCTGGGTTAAAAATTTTGAGATGGGTGGGTGGCCTGATACCTCAACTAGAGGCTGTGCCTAACCTCTGGATATGGTCTCTACAGGTTCTCTCTCCAGTTTATGAATTTTTTAAAGACACAAAAATTCCAAAATTGTCACTATATTGACCTGAACTTGGTAAGTATGCCAATTTGACTGGCCACCCAGTGTCAGGGCTTTGCCCATGTCTTCTTCCCTGGCACTGGGATTTCAACTACTTGCAACAATACCCTTCTCATGTGGGCTCAGATCTGCCTGTTTATGTAGCAAGCACTTCATCAACTGAGCCATCTTCCCAGTCCATGGGAGAGGGATCTTGAATCAGTTATGGAGGGGGGGGGTGATGAGTACTGGACAGAGCTTGGAGATCAAGGTAGCAGACAGACCACCATTGAATCTGCTAGTCATCTGTGACTATGTTCATGAAAATGGCAGCTTGGTTTGGTAGATAAAGATGATTGTTTCCAAGCCTGATGGGACCCACACCGTGGAAGGAGAGAACTGACTCCTGAAAGTTGTCTTTTGATTTCCACATATGCACTCTGATACTCAAGTGTTCCCACACATACACAAACAATAAATAAGTGTTTTATTTTCTCAAAATGCCAGGTTACCAGTCATTCTTGAGACAACAGTGACCTCAGGCAGCTCTTCACTTCTGCTCCTTTGTGATCTGTTAAGTCCTCATTTCAAGAGTCAAAACAATTCTCCAAGTTATTAGATGTGTACAGTGTCTATTATGAGTACTTAGCCTTGCACATAATGACATAGCATTACCAGAGGCAAGTTATTAGTTCCCCACCCCACCCCAATTATTGATAATGTTGAGATTTAGCATCTCTGTACATGGACTCTGCTGGAAGTATGTTTTATGATAACAACCACGTTGAATTGTGAGGATGGACTACACGATGGATGCAGTATTGGTCAGTGTTTGTCACCTTGACATGAGCCAGAGTCACCCAGGGAACCTCAGCTGACTGAATTGTCTCCATCAGATTGGCCTATAAGTGAGTCTATGGGGGCAATGTATTGATTAATGATTGATGTTTGAGTGCCCAGCCTAATGTGGACAGAGTCACCCCAGGGTCCCGGACTGTATAAGAAAGCAAGCTGAACAAGCAAGGGGAAGCAAGCTAGTAAGCAGCATTCTTCTGTCACCTCTGCTTCAGTTCCTGCCTCTAGGTTCCTGCCTGGAATTCTTGCCACAATGTCCCATCATAGAAGACTAGAAGCTGCAAGATGAAAGAAACCCTTTCTCCTCCAACTTGCCTT
Source organism: Mus pahari (assembly GCF_900095145.1). NCBI lineage: Eukaryota > Metazoa > Chordata > Mammalia > Rodentia > Muridae > Mus > Mus pahari. Next base: position 24,153,402 of record NC_034596.1, read on the forward strand.
TGGTCAATGTTTAATCACAGTAGCAGAAACTAAGCTAGGAAAGTATTGACACTCCAGGAGGTTTAGTTGAGAAGGATGGACACACACACACACACACACACACAGAGGGGGAAGGGGAGGGATTATTTTACATTTCTAACTACCAAATTAGAGTGAACAAATGTTGATTTGGGACCTCCTACAAGGAGAGGAGGGAGAGGTAGGGAAGGGGGGAGGGGGAGAGGAGAGGGGGAAGGGAGAGGGAGAGGGAGAGGGGGAAGGGAGAGGGGGAAGGGAGAGGGGGAAGGGAGAGGGGAAAGGGAGAGGGAGAGGGAGAGGGAGAGGGAGAGGGAGAGGGAGAGGGAGAGGGAGAGGGAGAGGGAGAGGGAGAGGGAGAGAGATCAACATTTATCAGATGTTATCAAACTATTTCAACGATTGCCTTGCACAATACAGTTGAGACAATAAAATTGAAAATAAATTTAAGCCATGTAAACAACTGTTTTATGGAACAAATATACATGATTTGAATATTTATGATGGGTAAAATCAGATTAAGTTGTCGACCCTCCCTCCCCCATCTGTCACCCATGATGCAAAACTCCTGGGAGTAAGTTAGTGAGTTTTTGTGGCATGTTTTGCTTAAATATAAATAAACTAATCACATTTTCAAGCTTGTAAAATAGT
>NC_034596.1:24159067-24214477 GCF_900095145.1 Mus pahari
CTTGTGTTTGATTGTCCACTGGAGCAACACACTACCTCACTAGGAAGGGGTTTCATTCAGCCCTCTGTGGAGTATCATTGTACATAAGAACCGTCTTCTAGGCACACACACACACACACACACACGCACACGCACACGCGCACGCGCACGCGCACGCGCACGCGCACACACAAGACATGGACACACACACACCACCACCACCACTACCACCAAAACCAAAAACAGGAGAAGGAATAAAAAAATCAAGATTTAAATAAACAGTTGTCAGAAAACATGGATGAAGACTAAAGGACCATTAATCAATTTGTTAAAGAAATTAAAGAAAAATATAGGCACCATAGATGAAATGAGACAGATTTTTTGCACAATAATTTGGTTGCAATCTGCAAAAACAAAATGTAGAGTTAGAATCCATAACCAAAGGGGGAAAATTAGGACTATAAAAGGTAGTACTAAGATAGTAAGCCCATTAGATATGCAGAAATCTTGGGGAGCCCTCCATGACTCTCCTCATACTGTTTTAGAGCACATAGTATGTGCTTCAGTCATAGTGGGATGGGCTTCCAAAATGCAACCTCTTGTGTTAGTTGGCTAGTTCTGTCACAGAAAGGGCCACAAATTGGGTCACTAATGCGACAGGATGGAGCTTGAAGTCAGAAGTCAAGAGCTGCTAAGGTTCTTTCTAAATATTCCCGTGGGGACCCCATTACACATCAATCTCCTAGCTTCTGCTGATTTGTTGGCTATGTCTGGTGGTGGTTGACTAGAGAGCATCACCTCATTCCCTGCCTTCATCTTCATGAGGTTTTCCTGCCTCGTTCACCAGCACCCCCCTGTACAGCCTTCACCCTGTGTTCAGATTTCCCTTCCACAAGGACTGTGATTGATAATCTTGGCTGTCAACTTGATGGTATCTGGAAGAGATAAGCTTCTGGGTACACCTGGGAGGTATTTATTCGATTGACCAGGTTATTTGAAGTGGGAGAACCCATCTTCAGTGTAGGTTGCCCTTCAGATGGCATCCCAGATAAAAGGGAGTCTGAGAGAAAAGCTCCCCTCTTTGTCGCATTGCCTTCCGATGTGGACTGAAGACCAGTGGCTGTCCCCCAAATCCTCTAGGCTTTCAGTTTCAGGTTGGGTATGCTTAGGCATCTGGTCTCGTGTACTGAACAGCTCCTGGGTTCTCAGCTTTTCTAGTATGAAGACAGCTATTATTGGTCTAGCTGCCTAGACCATATTGCATAAGCAATCTAATAAATCCCATTTACTATAGCTTCATTTCATGAGTTCTGATCCTCTAGATGAACCTGACTGATACAAACATACAAGCTATCTTCTATTAAGATCCACTCTAAATAGTTTACTTTAACTCTACCCCTCTGTGGACATTGTTTCCAAATGAAGAGAAATCATAGGTCCTGGAGACAGGGGTTTCAGTATATCTTTGTTAAGGAAAGCTCTTTGTTCCTAACCCCTGGGTCATCTAACATTTTATCTGAATACGCTGTGTTCTTGCAATCATGAGCTAGTATGGATAATTTTTAAAGACATCAAGTGGTAGAGGCCATATTTGTATGATGCTCTCCTTGAAACTCTTCATCTCTTTCTGGTGACAGTTAACGAGTTCTTCCTTTACTCTTCTGGGGAAAGCGTTCAAGTTGCATTTACCTCCTATTTGAGCATGTATAATAGATTGTTGTAATAGATTCTCATAAAAAAATGAAACTTTGGTAGAAAGAATAATTTTATTTCTTTAGTATAAACTTTATTATAAAAAAGACTTGCAAAAAATTAACCAGATCCAAAGACTATCCATCTCACTAAACTCCTGTACTGTCAGAATAACCATCCCAAAGCTATGGAGATTTACATTGAACTTTACATTTTCACTATGGAATTATTGCATGAACTTATCCAATACCAAAACACCACCAACAAAATCTATGACAGAGTTATCCCAGGAAAAACAATTTTATATCTTTTTTTCAAAACTCATTTCTGTCTCTTGCAGTCAGATCTTCCGCACCCCCTAATATTTAGCCTTTCTTGTTCAAAGATTGTTTTACTGAGATTTTTTTTGTCTCTTTTCTTTATGCCCCCAATTTTTATTTCTCAAATCTTATAGAGCAGATGATAAATAAATCTGGAATTCTCATGACCTTTCTGTAAAACATAAAATCCTTCACCAAGGGAGAACTTCTTAATCAATGATTAGCATGTAAGTCCTAGAAACTCGTAAGCTATGTGAGATCCCTGTGAGTGTGAAACCCACAGCATCCCCCATTGCCTTCCCTGCCTTTCTCACGACTGTCACAGTACTGGAAGCTTTTGCAATGAGGTGTGCCAGTGCACAGAGTCTCAGGTCGTTAAGCAGAAATTGACTGACATCTGGGGTGTGGAGACATTTTGCCCACAGAATATGGCCTCGTTCACTTGGGATGAGTCATGTCTCTAAGACTTGGCCCAGGAGTGAGCAGTTGGATGTTCCAGGGAATTCTGCCCTGGTTTCTTCCAACCATGAAATGCTCTTTTTGGAAGTGGTGGGATTAAGGGATGGTGAAGAAGGCCCTTCTTTTGTTGTTGCTGTTTTTGTTGCTGTTGTTGTTGTTGTTGTAGTGGTGGTGGTATATGTTTTTTGAAAATTTTTAAATTTTTTATTAAATAATTTCTTTATTTACATTTCAAATGTTATCCCCTTTCCTGGTTTCCCCTCCAAAAATCCCCTATCTCCTCCTCACTCCCCCTGCTCACCAACCCACCCACTCCTGCTTCCTGGCCCTGGCATTCCCCTATATTGGGGCATAGAACCTTCACAGGACCAAGGGCCTCTCCTCCCATTGAAAATTAACTGACCTCTCTCTGTCTCTCTCTGTCTCTCTCTGTCTCTCTGTCTCTCTGTCTGTCTCTGTCTCTGTCTCTGTCTCTGTCTCTGTCTCTCTCTGTCTCTCTGTCTCTCTGTCTCTGTCTCTGTCTCTGTCTGTCTCTGTCTCTGTCTGTCTCTCTCTCTCTCATGAGTACCTTATTTAGGGTTTTAATTGCTGTGAAGAGACACCATGACCAAAACAATTCTTACAAAATAAAATATTTAAATGGGGCTTTCTTACAGTTTCAGAGGGCTAGTTCATTATCATCATGGAAGGGAAGGTGCCCACATGTAGGCATGGCGCTGGAGGAGTGGCTGAAAGCTTTATATCCTGACCCACAGGTAACAGGTAGAAAGTCACTTGCCCTGGTAAGGATTTTGAAAACTCAAATCCCATCTCCCCAGGGAGATGGATCTTCCAACTAATCCTTCTCAAACAGTTCAGCAACTGGGGACTAAGCACGCACATATATGAGCCCATGGGGCAACTATCCAAACCCCAGCAGTGGTGAGGTTGAATATGGAGCTCAGTTCCTGCTACGGAAGCACTCCACTACTAAGCTGCATCTACACCCAGAGCAAGAGGGTTCTTCTCCAGAACCTAGCACAAATTACTTTATTTTTCTTCTGTATTGCAGATGGTTCTCAGAACCTTGCACGTGCTAAGCAAGTACGCCACTTCTGAGCTATGTCCTCAGCTCTGGGCTTACATTGAAGGGATCTTTGTTTTCTTGAATTTCACAGTAGGCTATGATTTTTCTAGACTACCATGAATTGTCTTGCTTTATATCACACTCAGTCAACTCCCTCAGGCATCTGATGCTACACTTATGAGCAAATGTTCAAGAAAAAAATGATCTGTTTCTATCCATTCTCCACTTCTAGGTCACAGATCAGCTAGGTTCAACATATATTTCTCTTAGCATGTGTTTAAACAAAGTAAGTCCTATTCCAAATATATATATTTGGGAATCTGATAAATTTGGCTGAATCTTAGGAATTCCCTATGTCCTTTAGACACTCTGGTGAAGGAATATGACCTTAAGAGCTTGATCCTGTGGACAAGCCTAGATCTGCACAGTGTTCACAGCTCTAGGCTTACCAAGCACTGTCAGGAGGCTAAACTTGGCACCCATTTCTTTTTCAGTTAAAGGGACAGGAATGCCATAGGTGCCTTTCTCAAGAGACTGGAGTGCTTTTTGAAAACAAAGTACACTTGGCGCCAATCAGGTAGTGTTCTTGATGTGCGTGGCAGCTGTAGCCCACAAGCTTGCTTCAACCTCTGTGGCAGACCCTTCATGAGTCATATGATTGGGTGCATGAGGAAATAAATCCCCGGGGGAGGTCAAGCAGTTGGTCCAGGGTCCTACAACTGGCCAATGGCAGAGAAGCTCAGAAGCCAGGGTGACTGAGTTTAGAGCTTGAGTCATCCCTCTCTGGCGTTCAGGGATCTGTGAGGGGAGGAGTTTGGAAGGCCTCCTAGACTTTCCTCAGGGTTTGTGTCTGGTATAGCTCAGCCTGTGTGGTGCCGCGTATCACTTACCTCTACAATACCCTACCATAATTTGAAGAGTTGTTTCATGTCTCAGCATAACGGAAACTTCCATCTCCCATCAACAAATGACCTTTTATGAGCTGGAGAGAGCAGCTCACATACCAGTGATTCAGTATCATTTGTTGTTGAGCAGGCTTGCCACCACCTGCCTGTTCCCTGCCGCTCTCGGTCCCCTCCCTCACACTTTAAGACAGGGAGTTGCAGGGGATAAAGCATAAGGCCCTTGTTAATTGCAAATTAATAGTGCCAGGAGTATATACAGATGGTACCTGAAGTTGGTTGCCGACGGCATCATATTCTAGTGTGTTTTCCTTTCCTGTAACTCGACCGTTCATCAAGGAAAGAAGAGTAGGCCTTAGCGCCTGTTCAGCTCAGCATTTGTGCAGGAGGAAACACATGCTTTATCTCCGCTTACCTCCGTGCTTATCTTATAAGCTAGGTGGATTTTGCTTTATTTGCTTATTAATGTTAAGCGGTTTCATGTTTCATGGTTTATAGGACCCAGGTGCAGCTCTCTGACTAGGTGTACTGTGTATATCTGATGAGATTTTCCTAGTCAATATTGTGCTGTATTGGTTTATACATTCTAAAGCAGTTCCCTGTGGGCTGGCATTGTAGCCAGATCATGTGGTCACATCTGGGCTTTGATTGGCATGTTGAGGACATTCATCAAATGAAGTTTTTTTTGTCGTTGTTGGGTTTTTTTGTTTGTTTAAGATTTTTTTTAAAGAAAAAAAATCATGTCAATTGCCAGAGTCAATTAATTAAATGCAAAATTCAGAATTTGTAATACAGAACAATCACTGTGCCAAACAGGCTGACTCAAGACAAAGTTCATGGTCCGTTTGTCCAGAGCTCACAGGGACTCTAACTTCAAAGATTCCACGCTGCTTCTATGCATGGTTCCGTGGAAGACACACTGTCTTCCAAGATTATTACCAAACGATAGACTTTCCACCTTAGAATGAGCAGCAATAACTTGGATATCGTGACAGACCCTAAAGTTGATTTTAAGTGTAAGGGCCATTTTTGTCACATTTGCTAATGAGGAAAATGCTGTCTTTGCTCATCTCACTATAAAACAGATTTTGAGTGGTCTCCAATCATGGTAGCAATCACTGTCCTGGACCATGTCCTTGGGGGTCCTGGTGAGAGTCTCCAGGGCTGTGATCGGATCTTTCTAGAGAGAAGGTAGATCAGTAGAGAGTGCATCTTGTGAGAGGTGCACAGAGGTGGTCAGATGGAGTGCAGTGAATAGCCAAGGCCATTATTTTCGGCCTGGGAACCTGAAGACTGGCAAGACTTCTAAAACAGGATCCTGCCAACAGTTTGGAAGCAGAAAGTGGAGCCCAATTCATGAGCTAACTTCTAACACCCTCCCATAATCCTTCCCCCCCACTCCCTCTCTCCCTTTCCTCTGAGCAGGAGGGTCCCCACCCTCTGGGTATCCCTCACCCTGGCACATTAAATCTCTGCAAGGTTAGGTGCATCTTCTCCCACTGAGGCCAGGCAAGGCAGCTCAGCTAGAAGATATCCCACCAACAGGCAACAGCTCTTGGGATAGCCCCCGATCCAGTTGTTCAGGACCCACATGAAGACCAAGCCGGACATCTGCTACATATGTGATGGGAGGCCTAGGTCCAACTGGTATATGGTCTTTGGTTGGTGGGTCAGTCTCTGAGAGTCCCAAGGGTCCAGGTTGGTTGACTCTGTTGGTCTTTCTGTGGAGTTCCTATCCCCTTTGGGGCTACAACTCTTCCCCCTATTCTTCCATCAGATTCCCCATGCTCCATCCACTGTTTCGTTGTGGATGTCTGCATCGGTCTGAGTCAGTTTTTGGGTGGAGCCTCTCAGAGGACAGCCATCTAGATCCCTGTCTGTAAGCATAACAGGGTATCATTAATAGTGTCAAGGATTGGTGCTTGCTCTTGGGACGGGTCTCAAGTTGGCTATTCCCCTGTCCCTGCATTCCTTGTAGACAGGATAACATTTGGGTGGGAAGTTTTATGGGTGGGTTGGTGTCCCTACTACCTGTCTACAGGAGGTGGTCTCTTCAGGTTCCATGTCCCCAGTGCTGTGAGTCAGAGGGGTGAGTCTTAACATACTGCAACTATACTCAGGAAGTGACAGAAACCCCTTCTTCTATCTAATAAGGAATAATTACCCCACATGCCGTAGTCCACCTGCTGCTGAGGCAGCCCCTTGAACTGGTCAGGGTGTCTTTCTACAGCAGTTATGTCAAATTCTAAGAACCCCAATGAGCCCTGTCTACACTAACTCTGTAAGCTTGGCCAACAGTATGATAAATACTCACCACGCATAAGTTCAATTGCATCTTCGGCAGCTGTCTTTCAACTCTCAAATTAAACCTGAAAGCAGTTTTTCTTACTGCGGGGAGGAAAAAGTGCTATGGTGAGGGGAGATAATCTCCTGGGAAAATGAGCAGATAAGGGTCTACCAGCTGATAAAACAGCTAATCTCCATGTCACAGCCAAGGCATTGTTACCAAGCCAGAAAATAATATAGAAATGTCTTCTTACGTTCAATGTGATTCTCAAGATGGAGATCAGAAATTAAAATGAAACTGGCTCTTATTGTAAATAGAAACTTCTCTCTCTCTCTGTATCTCTCTGTCTCTGTCTCTCTGTCTCTCTCTGTGTGTCTCTCTCTCCCTATATATATACACACATATATAATATAGTAATTGATAGATAAACACACACATATATATACATATGTATATGTATATATATTTCATTTCCCGCATTTTTATGAAGTTATAAAGGTGCCCGAGGAACAAAACTTTTCCTGATGGTAATAGAATGAGCAATGAGGCTATTCCTAAACAGCATTTTCAGAATATTAATTTTTGCTGAGATAACCATCCTGTCACTTCAGGGCCTATGTTGAGGCTTAAAATCAGAGCTGGCGAATTAATGCAGCCATTCATTATACAGCCAGAAGCCGCATCGTTTACCGGTTCATTATGGCTCAAATCAGAAGCTGTATTCCCCCAGCCTCCCCAGGGTTATGAACTAGATCAAGGAGCTGTATCATTCCACAAAATAGCATCTCAGGGTTCCTTCCTCTCAGTGCACAGCTTTTCTTAGTAATAGGTCCTATGCTGGAGAGCTGGCAGGTCCTTCCTCCTCCCCCCTCCAACTCCTCCCTCTCCTCCTCCTTTTCCTCCTCTTCCTCCTCCACAAGATGCCCTTCCTCTTAGTCTGCCACCTCCTGGGGAAGTATGGCAGGAGCTTGCCCATCCCCAAATTAAGCCATGTAGATGACCACTCAGATATCAGCTGCCAAAAACGGGGTGTCCCTGGCTAACTTGGGCTTTGCTGGAACTGTTGTTTCCTGGGGCAAAGCCACAGGCGGTGGCACCTTTCTTCTAGACAGCACAAGAGGACACTGGGAAGTAAGAAAAATACCAAATCCTCGTTTTGTTTACAGATAACAACTTTAAGTATAGCTTCCTGTACTATACAGCCAGTTTGGACCTTGTTCCAATATTTTACTTTTAATGAATTTTAGTGAAGTTTTATCTGAATGAAAAACAGTGTTCTAGGCTTGGGGGTCACAATCACAAATGGAGTTTCCTTTAGAGCCATTACCAGGGGCAGAAGGATAATCCTGGTTCTCCAAACAACCAGGCAACACCTTTCTTTTTGTTATTTTTGTTATTTTGTTTTATTTATTTATTTTTTTAGTTTCTTTTTTAGCTTTATTAGAATATACTAACTAGACATCTTACTGGGTTTTATTGTGACATTTTTCATGGGTGTTTATAATGAGCTTTAATCTATGCTTTTCCCATTGTCCTCTCTCACTCCCAATGACTCTTTCCTCTTCCCTAACTAACTGTGATGGTTTGTATATGCTCGGTCCAGGAAGTGACACTATTAGAAGGTGTGGCCTTGTCAAAGTGTATCTTTGTTGGAGTAGGTGTGTCACTGTGGGCATGGGTTTGAAGACCCTAGTCCTAGTTGCCTGGGAGCCAGTCTTCTCCTATTTGACTTCCAAACAAGATGTAGAACTCTCAGCTCCTCCTGCACCATGTCAGCCTGGACACTGCCATGCTCCTCGCCTTGATGATAATGGACTGAAACTCTGAACCTGTAAGCCAGACCCAATGAAATGTTGTCCTTATAAGACTTGCTTTGGTCATGGTGTCTGTTCACAAAACCCTAACAAGACAGTAACCCCACTTTTATTTTCATGGTGTGTGTGTGTGTATGTGTGTGACACAATGGATCTCTTAGGATTGGTTACAGGCTCATGTTACAGTTTAGAGGTCATTTACAGGAGCGTGGGCAATGTGCCAGGGGCTACATTACTAAACAAAATGTCTCCATTTACCCAGCACTATTAAGCTCCTGAAGATACTCAGGGAGGGTTGGACCTCAAATGATTTTGTTTTAGCATTTTGTCCCTTTTCATTTATTTTATTTTGTTTTCCTTGCTTGCTAGCAATTGCTCTCTGACACCCACAGGAAGTTGAGAGAACCATGAACGTGCTTGCATTTCCCCATAGGATTTTTGAGCAGCCGGGGAAACACAGAGAGTGTTTTGAGTACTCTCTGCATGCATTCATTTCACTTCTCCAGCCAGGAAGACAGGGCTCAGCCCTGGAAGGCTCCAGAGAAGGCACTGCCAGCTGCATATGTAGCCAGCCTTGCTGGTGTGTGTTTGGGAGACAGAATCTTCACACCTTTTGGAAGGAGTTGGGTGAGTATCTGAGTGGCAAACACAGGAAGCTCCGACGTTTGAAGGCTCAGGACTCTGTGTTCCAGGACACCACCTACATTCCAACATGCGGCTTTGTGGCAGGTTTTATTTTCCTCTGACTGAATTAATCACCAATGTGTTCTAGGACTGGCCTTCTTCGCATAGCTGTGCCGAGAGCATGTGGTTCTTATTTAGACAATCCTCAATTCCCTCCATTGCTTTTATGGTAAAGCTTTTTAGATCAAGCATTGTTCATTAGATTAGCTCCTTTTCTAGAAAGACAATGGTATTTAAAAGCCCTCTGTTTAAAAAAAAGTATCTGAAGGCAGGCCGTGGGGCTGAGGAGGGTGAGAGCTGAACACTCACCCCATGGGGACAAGCATCATTGGAATCATTTTCGGGCAAATGAAAAGCATGATTTTTGCTAATAAAACAGACTCGGCTCAACCTTCCCTGTTGGCGCCAGGGTGTAAGTTAGCATATTTCCAACACTTTTAGCCTCCTGTCTCAACTTACAAAAGAGAAAGAACTTGAGATTCTCAATGCTGTGGACTTTCATTTGTTGAGCAGAGTGGCCAGAGGCTGTCATATCTGTCAACTCAGCGCAGCCTAAAGTCACCCGAGAGGAAGCTTCAACTGAGGGACCTCATAGAACAGACTGGTCTGTGGACATGTTTGTTGGGAGGACCGACTTGATTGATATTGACACAAGAAGGCTCAGCCTGCTATGGGTGGCACCATTCCCTAGGAAGGTGGTCTTGGGCTGTATAAAATGCTAGCCAAGCTGGGAGTGAGCCAGCAAGCAGCATTCTTTTATGATTTTTTTTTTTTTTGCTTCGTGTTTTGGCTTGAGTTCCTGCCCTCACTTCCCTCAGTGATGGAATGTGATCTCCTCGACATATAAGCAGGCTAAACCCTTTCCTCCTGCAAGTTGCTTTTGGCCACGGTGGTTTTGCAGCAACAGGAATAAAACTGGAACAGTGACTTTGGAAGCTCACAATGACATGGGCTTCTCAGTCTCCAGGCTTGGGAGGACAGCCAGACACCTTTTCACTGTGCGCTCTGTTGTAAGGGATGTTCTTTTTGGCTACTCAGCCAGACTCTGTGACTGTTATTTGCACATGAAATGAAAATCTACAGAAAGAGAGACCTACTGAGACACACGGTGGAGTGCAGAGATAGGCTAAATTGGTTTTAAAATTTTGAATGTTTGCTTTATAGACCAGCTTGCAATGTTCTTTATTGAATCACTTGTATCCTGATGATGTTTGTCCTTATTTCAGTAGAGGTGAAAATTGGTGAAAAGTCTCCGGTGTGTGGTTTAGGGGCCCTTGGAGGAATTGGCAGGAGTGGACACAGACTGCTACTTTACCAGAATCAATTCAGACAAACGGATATTCTCCTTTTGTTCTTCTCTTATGGGAGGGCATAAGAGATGTTTTCATGCTTCTATGTCTCCTCTGGTCATGGCTCTTAGTTAAGCTAGTTTGGAAAGTGTGTTCTTATAATAGGGGACAGTAGTGAGGCCTCATGGGATTGGCATCGTGACAATGCATAGATACAGTGAGAGCTAGACAGTGGATGGAATGTAAGACACCATTTGCCACACTCTTCCTGTGAAGCCCATTCCTCCTCTTCCTTTTATCTCTTCTTTTTGTTTTTCCCCTTATAAAATTACCTCCTCCAATTCCTACTCCTCTCTTTGCTCTTTTCCCCTCAGTCATATCTGAAACACTTTGGAGTTTGCACGCATGTCACCAGAAGCTATATGAACCCATAGCTCTAGTGCAACTCAAAGCAAACCGATTTCCCCCTTTCCTTATCTTTACCCTAGGAAGTCTTAAACCTGCAGGCTTCAGTTCCTTTATCTATGAACATATAACACACGCGACAACATGGCCTCATAAGGCTGTTGCCACATTTGGTGTCTCAGCACACATCATGGAAAAGGAGCAACAGCTTGAAACCTTGGTTGCGGAGGTACTTCCTTCGTGCTGAACCGCTTGTCCTTCCTGTTCATTCTGCAGCCCTTGTTTCTGTTTGCATCAGGCACCTTCTGAATTTCTTCACTGCAGGAAACATACTGGTTCCATCTTGTATACCCTGGCAGTTCCATCTTTACATCTGCCTGAGATTTTGTAAATCAGAAAGAAGCTAAGAGAAGACAAAGTGTTCTGGATTTACCAGGCATTCGAGGAATAGAGACAGACAGTACATGTCCCTGTAACAGTCCCACGTATCTTTTCTGGCTTTGAGAGTGACCCCCAGCCTCTCTTGTTTGTCATCACAATGAATTAGCCTCAGAAAGAGTTTAACCCCGCGGAAGTTAAGAAGTTCTCAGTAAAGTCTGAAAGTTAGGGGGTTAGGGCCCACAGGAGGAAGCAGGAGAGGTTCTCTGAAGCAAGATTACTCTTGGCCTGAGTACAAACAGTGCCTCCTGGTGGTTGTCAGCTGCCCTTGGGAGAGAGAGGGACCATCATTTTTGGAGCATAAGGAGCCTCTGACTGGGTCCTGTCTCAGGGAAATGGACCAAGCAGAAAGTAGGTGATGGCAGCATCTGTGAAAGAGGTGCCTTGCATGGAGTCAGATTTCTCCCCCAAGGATTTATTGCAGGAAGGGTGCTTGACTTTTGATATTTGTCCAAATCCCCATCTCAGGAAGCTTATTGACTCTTGTTTCTCTTTACTTTAAACACATATACTACTGAAACTCTGGATCCCCGACCCAGAATGCTGACCCTTTCTATCCAGGTTTTGTCATCATCCATTCAACTGCAGTTCACTGACCTTTCTTCCCTCCTTTCCCCTAGGGGAGCTGCCTGCTGTTTCTGGGCCCCATGGGGTGTCGGGAGGGTTTCAGGATTGAATGCAACTCTCTCTGGTTATAATATGATGCTGCCAACGACTTTGAAGCTCTGGGATGAAGGATGCTGTGTGAAAGAGCATTGTTATTACATTTTTGTTAAAATATGGATCAAAGGCTGGCTATACAGTAAAAGTGCGAAATGTTAATTATTGTTATAATATCATAACAAAGCAGATGCCGGGGTGGTTGAATCCTATGAGAAACCCTATTATAATAAGCCAGTGGGAAATGTACATATTACAAAGATATTTGGCAAGGAGGCAGATTTGGTTTTGAAATCTCAATGAACAATTAAGTGGAATAAAAAAAATAACTTTTAATGCTAGGAAAAATATAAGTGTCTTGACAACTCTTTTACATAAAAATAAAAAGCTGCCTCTTTTTTTTTTTCTGCAAAGAAAAGAGGCAACATTATTGCTTTTCTTGTCCCCTCTCAGCAGAAGATATATTTATGGTTTCCTTGGGTGTAGGAAAGATTAAAGCAATGTTCTTCCGCACAATGACCTCTAAAATAGCTCTCTTTATGACAGAGATGAATGGGGAGGGGGTGGTTCTCAGAGCTAAGAGTAAGTCTGATGTTTTTGAATTTCAAATAAGTCTGTGTTGTCCTGCTTGCATCTTTTCTTCTCTATGGTATATTCTATTGGATGTCATTGCATAGTGGGCTCCTATATACATTTTAAATGCTACTGGCATCTCTGGCCTAAGCTTTTCATGTAATTTCAGCTCCCCAGGGCATAGTCCCTTGGCTGTGGGTGGAGGAGGAGAGGGAGGGAAGGCCTAAGAAGATGAATTTAGAAAGAAAGCCAGGGCCAAAACAAATCAAGGTCACTAGAAATTGATTTCTGTGTTCTAGTGCTTTTGTGCAAGTGGGGAGTGTGTGAACTCACCTGGCATGTGGCTCCAACTTCCAGTGGGGGACGGGAACACATCACCAACTCCCAGGGGATCACTGAAGCATTTATCTGCATGGGGATACATGTTTTACCTCACAGGGGAAGAAAGAGATGGGAGAGGAAGCATGCAGCTCAAAGGGCAGCAAAGCTAGCAGGCATATCCTCAGCTGGCAGTGCTACACACAGATTAGAACAACATTCAATCACCTTGGCTTCTTCTCCATGGCTCTATGCCTGGACAGGAACCTGGCCTACCTCCTGTTGCTAATTCTTCTCACATTTTTCTTTTTTTCTTTTCTTCTCTTTTCTTTCCATTCGGTCTCCCTTTCTTTCTTTCTTTCTTTCTTTCTTTCTTTCTTTCTTTCTTTCTTTCTTTCTTTCTTTCTTTCTTTCTTTCTTTCTTTCTTTTCTTTCTTTCTCTCTTTTCTTTTCTTTCTCTCTCTCTCTTTCTTTCTTTTTTACAATTTTCCTCTTTCTTTTGCAGAGACACACCTGACATTAGACACCCACGAACTCTGTGATTGTTTGTTCCTTGTATCATGTGTTCTTTGTCATGAAGGATCAACAGGTAAAATGAGCAGTCAACAGGTAAAAACTGGTCACTTTGAGATTGGGTTGGAGCAAAATCCTCTGGGCTTTGGCATTAAAACAGTTGTTTGGCATGTCCAGTGATGGAGCTCAAGGGAACCCATGATCTCTGGGCCATTGAACTTCAAAGGGACAGAGCAGCAGAGCACAGCCTCCTTCAATGAGCCCCTGCTTCTGCTGGGATGGACGAGGCTGGAGAGCATTAGCATCTTGCCTTTTCTGGAATAGCAGGAAGACTTCAGGCATATGCTTTGCCACTTGAACGACAATCTCAGGGTTAGTGTGAGGGTTTGCAAAGCACAGAGTAACAGTGAGAAGATGAGCAGAAATGAGTGCAAGTTGGGAGGATCTTACTCCCTCCCCCTGGCCAACTACAGCTCTTCCCTCCTTGGCAAATAACTCCCAAGAACAGCTCAGAGTTGCTAAGCCCATTATCAACTCTATGGAGACAGTGTCTGGTCCTCAGGATGAGTAAATTCTTCTCCACCTGCTCATCACCAGCTGGTGGAGAAAACAGAGCCTTTCTCCATGACAGGGGTAAGAGGGCTTGGTGTGAAGATATCCCATTCCCTCTGTTATCCACAATGTTGATGAAAGAATACTGCCCTTCCACCAGCCAGAAGGGAGGTGATGTGAGATGAACTGGCCAGTGGGAGGGAGGTGCAGCCCAGAAGTTTACATATGTAGGGGTATTCAGGGTAATTACGTGAGGCATCTGGAGGAAGACTGGAGGCCAGGAAGTGCTGGAGCAGGATGAGCTTAGATCTAATTCTTGCCTGGGAGTTCAGTTCCGAGGTGGGCAGAGAGATGGTAGTGAAGAACTTATTGGGGATAGTAGAATTGCAGGAAGCAGTATACAGCATGCTTGGCTCAGGGTAGGCTCTGAGGCAGCTAGAGATAGCTGGAAAGGCCCTGGTAGTTAGGCCATATCATAGATTTCTGGGGCTGAAATGGGTTTACCTAAATTCACACATTAGAATCCTCACCTCTGTTAGCTTGTAGGGTAATGGTAGCTGGAAGAAATGTTTTGGCTGGAGTAACAAGTTAATACGTGGTTATTAAGGTGGGCACTAATTCAGGTTGACTAGCATCCTTGTAGATTCTGTCATGGTGGGAAATCTGGGGAGGAAAGGCCGGCCACAGAAACAGAAGACCCCAGGGTCTTAAAGCAGGTGTAGGATCCCTGACATGAGGGCAGGCACCCGCTCATGCTTCCAGGACACTGTGGTACCCCAGCTGGTGATAGCAGGCTAGGCTGGAGGCCCTGACTCCTGGATCTGAAGCTTCTGATTCCATCGGTTGTAGTGCGTACCAACACAGCCCAACTCCTGGCCAGATGGACGGGAGCCTTGGGCTGCTTTGTTGTATGCTACAAGCCCACACTCTTCCCACCTTTTAAAAAAAAAATGCTATAAGTTAGGCAGATTCTTTAACCAACAATGTCTTTTTGAATAAAATGTTTTATCTCTGATCAAAACAAAGTTAAAAATAAGATGAGCCACACTCTCAAGTCGCAGTAAGAGAGAATGTGTTGGCTAATTTTATGTCAACTTGACACAGGCTAGAGTCATTGGAGAGGAGGGAACTGTAATTGAGAGATGCCTCAGTGAGATCGGGCCATGGGCAAGCCTGAAGAGCATTTCCTTAATTAGCGATGGATGAGGGAGGGTCTAGCTCACTGTGGTTTGTGCTACCCCTGGGGGGGGTGGTGGTGGTTGTGGGTTCTAGAAGTAGGCTGTGGAAGCCACAAGGAGCAACAATCCTTCATGGTCTCTGCCTCTAGGTTCATGCCCTGCATAAGTTCCTACCCCAGTTCTCTTCAGTAATGGACTATGGATGTGGAAAAGCTGTCTCCTCCCCAACGTGCTTTTTTTGTCATGGTGTTTCATCATAGCAATAGTAACCCTAAGTGTGACAGAAATCGGTACCAGGACAGAGAGACAGTGCTGCGATAGACTGGGACTTTGGGACTTTGGCTAGGAAAGCTATTGAGTGGAGAGCTCCGTGGGCGACTCTGTTAGAGCTATGAAGGAGAATGTGGAGAGCAGAGTGACAATGGAGGGCTGGGCTCTAAAGATCCACAAGGAAGTGAAGACTCTTCTTGGTCATTCGTGTGAGGGATCTATGGTGTCAGGTCAGCAGGAGCTGAAGAAATAGCTGAGATTAACAAGCGACCAGAACCACTGAGGTAAACTTTGCTCTGCTGCCATAGATGCTGGTCGGCTGGGACTGAAGAATCAGCCGTGATTAAGAACCATCCTTGAGGTGAAATCTTTTGGCAAGTGTTTACTCAGGGTCAGCCCATGCAAGCTTTGTTCCCAGGTAGCCAAGGTTGTGTCTTGTGCTGTCAGCCAGACTTGGTAGTGTGTAAGAGTCACTCAGGTGGTACCGATTTTGAAGGCATGGGGTTATGAAGAGCAGCCGAGCCTCGGCCCTGTGAGAGGCCAGGAGAGACCATTGGTGAAGGTGCAGCCTCAGTGAGAGTAGAAGCCGCAGGACTGAAGACATGGAGAAAAGCTGAGGCTTCACACCATGAGGAGAGCCTATGAGAGGCTACTGGTGAAAATGCAGCCCGGTTTCGGCAGAAGACCTCAGCATTTTGGAGATGCCAGTACCTCGGGATTAGCACCAAGAGCAGAAGCAGCTGCGGAGTGGAACCAGCTGGAGCCTAGAAGGCCAGCTGTGTGTGCCGCAGAGCGAGCATGGTGGTGAAGAAATGACCCCAGCTCCTTGGAGGAGCCCTGGAAATCATAAATAAATCTCAGCCATTGGACACTGTGTTATTTGCACTGTTGGAGTTCGGGTTTGCTTTGTTCAGACTGTGACTGTGCCCTGCTTCTTCCCTCGTGAAGTTCGAAAGTGTTCAGCTTATTTTTTTTATTTTATAGGCACCCACAGTTGAGAGAGTTTGATTTTTTTCTTTAAGTGATATTTTATATTTTAAAAGAGACTTTGGATTTTTACAGAGTCTGAACTTTGAAAGTATTTGAATTGGTAAAGACTATGGGACTTTTAAGTTTGTAATATTTCATACTTGTGATATGTCTAATCTGAGATTTTGGGAATGAACCAAACAAGGAAAAGTTATGTCTTTAGAAGTATTATTTATCAAGTTGACCAGGGGACAAGTGTGTTGACCTATTTTATACCAACTTGACACAGGCTAGAGTCATCTCAAGAGGAGAGAACCCCAATTGAAAAAATCTGCCTCTATAAAATAGACTGTAGGCAAACTCGTAGGCACTTTCTTAATTGATTGATGGAGGGGGGCCCAGCCCATTGTGGGTGGTGCCACCTCTAGAAATTCGTTCTATTTCGGATCAGGTTCTCCAATTAAAGTCCCCAGGAGGGAGCCCTACGGGGTAGTGGTTGCAAAGGTGCTGGATGAAGTCTGGTTATCTGGAGCTCACCTCGTTCTTTCCTTTTATTTATTTATTATTATTTTCTTTATTTACATGACACCTCTTTCTATTGTATTCAGTTCCCAGGAGCATCAGTGTGGGAGTTGGGCAACCCTGAGACACCAGAAAAACCTGAAACAGCCTCCACCCATGCATTCTCTCATGACCCCCATGTTGCATTGGCAAGAGAGGAGAACTGCATAGGAATAGGTCACAAGGAAGTGAAGTTGGGGACACTAGCTTTGCTACCTCCAGCAGCTGGTCCCAAGAGGTAGTGGAAGATGGAGAGAGGCAAGCAAGGACATGCAGTAGAGAACTAAGAGAGGCACATTTTCTAGCCCTGGTCAGGAGCTAGCTGATAACTATTTTGTGACAACTGATGAGTAGTCACGTTCCACAGTGTGTTCTGGGAAGGGAGCTCTCTGCATTGTATTGCTGGATTCCCATTTCTTGTCAGTATAAGTGGGGTTTATTGCAGATCTCTGGGCTAATGTCAGCCTTCACAGCTTTAGCCAGAGTTATTACTGTCTAGTTAAATAGGTTGTGTGTGGGGCAAACTAAACTAAACTAAACTAAACAAAAAATCAGGGCATTTTCTCAATGCCACTACCACGTCATCACCTGAGCATGAGAGATTATAATATGAAAGGTTGGGCTCTGGGCAGGAGAGGCCCATGGGCAGATGTAGGCTAAGAGGGAGGCCAAAGAGTCTCAGTCCTTTTGGGGGGACATCCTTTAAAAGTAAACATCCAGTATTCTTCCCAGGGATGGATGATTATCCATGTGGAGTGGCTGTAGGTAGAGACCCCGCAACCACAGCTGTCTATTTCTGGAAGGCCATCAAACTACCTTGTCCATGACCCCCTGCATTGTGTCTGTAGTTGGATTTCATTCAACACATAGGGTACTGGTCTGGCTGTTTCCTCTGAGCAGAGAATAAGGAAGGTGATCATAGAAGCACCCCATTTAAGTGTACCCAGTCCTTGGTCCTGTAGTTTTTATATTTAAAGTATGTTTTGTTGTTTGCAAATGTTGCAAGTATATACAATGTATTTTGATTATCTCCTGTTCCAAGCCCCCCCATTTCCAGACCTCACACTCACTCTGGTGGTGTCTGAGGTCTTGCCTTTCGGGTGACTTTACTTTTGATTCAGTTTGTCTTAATCACTCTGCTTCCTGCTCCAGTAACATTAGACATCGAAGCACTAAGACACACACCCAGTTTTCTAAAAGCAAGGGTGGCATTTTTCTTTTCTTCACAGTTCTCTTATGCAGACATCGCTGACCACAGAGTGATCACCATGCTATACTAAGCAGGGAGTAAGACCTCTCTAGGACAGCACTCCAGCCAGGGAAGCAGGTCAGTGCCTTGCACAGCCACCGGCAGAGAAGCTGCCTCATGCAGAGGGTAGGAACAAACACAGAGACCTATAGGCAGACAATATACAGAGTTAGAGACCTTGGAACGCTTAGCACTAAGTGGGATGTCTCCATTAAATCCTTCCCCTCGGGTCTTAGGGAACCCTGTGGAAAAGAAGGCAGGAAGAATGTAAGAGAGCCAGAGGGGATGGCGGACACCAAGAAAGCAAGACCCTCTAAGACAACATGATCAAAGCTCATGTGAACTCACAGAGCCTGAAGCAGCAAGCACAGGGCTTACATCAGTCTATCCCAGGTTCTTTGCGTGTATATTATAGCTTCCAGTTTAGTAGTTTTATGAGATTCTTGTGTGTGAACATAAATAGGTCTGTGATTCTTGTGTCTACTCTTGAGCTCTTTTCTGTCTATTGGTTTGTCTTGTTTAAATTGGATGTGTTAGTTTATTATATTATACATTTATTATTATTATTATTATTATTATGATGATGATGATGATGATGATGATGATGATGATGATTCCTTAAAAGCCTGTTTGTTTTCTAATGAGAGGTGGAAAGGGAGTGAATCTGAATAGCAGGAGAGGTAAGGAATTTCAAGGAGTAGAATGAGGGGAAATAGTAATCAGGATATATTATGTGAAAAAAATCTATTTCTTTTAAATTGCAAAGTAAAAAAAAAAATCTCTATGATAACAGCATTCTCCAGTCTTAATAAATTCAGATAGAGTGGGGGAAGGGAGAGTGAGGGGCTCTAAGGCAGGTGTGACAGCATTTACTTTTCTTTTCAGTGGAGGCAGAGATATAGAGCTATAAGTTGCTGACAACAGTAGTGTGAGGATTTCCTGTTATCCTTTAGGGACCTTGTCTTAGCTATATCCTTGGCTTTGAGGCAGAGAAGAATTTCAGAAGGAACCAGCCCAAAGTGGAGGTGGAGTTTATTAAAAACCAGTTAAAACAGTAATTTTAAAATGTATTCTTTGAAAAGTACATGCATTTATACAGTTTGTTTTGATTATATCTATTATACAGTAACTCCCTCAACTTACTCTGTGACACCTCTTTCTTTCATGATTTTATTTCCTTGTTATCATCATCATCACCACCACCATCATTATTACCATCATCATCATTGTTACTAATAGCCTCTTGAGTCCAACTAGTGCTGACCGTAGTGCTGGCCATACATGAAAGGCTTTGGAGCTATCTTTTTGGGAATGAGCAGCTCACTAGTAGGTACATCCCCCTAGAAAAGGTGTTTCTCCCTTCCCCAGCAGCCAATTCCTGCCAATAGCTCCTTCCATTAGGGGTGGAGACATGAGTGCCCCTCCCCCACCCACGCTGGAATGTTGTCTGGATCAACCTTGTGCAGGTTTTGTACAGGCAGTCACCACAGCTGTGAGTTGACATGTGGGTTAGCCATATCCAGAAGGCATTGTTTAAGAGATTTAAGAGGGGATAATAGAAAGTTGGTGGGGTAGGCAAGATGACTCAGTAGATAAAGGCTGCTGCCAAACGGATGTCTTGGGTTTCATCCCTGGAACCAAAGAAGAAGAAGGAGAAGGAACAAGGTGAAGGAAGGTCAGAGAAGGAACAAGGTGCTCCTGGAAGGATGAGAGGGCACACATAAGAAGCACATGTGGGCTCCTCAAGGGAGAGCTGTTCTTCATTGTCTTTGCATTTGTCTTCATTGTGAGTTCGGAAGCCACTTTCTTCAAATGGTTGCCAAGAAATTTAAATAAGATCACGGAGTGTTTCCTGAGGTGCATCTGGCAGGCTTCTATTTGATAAAATAGTACTCTATATCCCAGGGATGCTGGGAGCTAGGATCTCACTCCTGTAAGCAAAAGTTAATAGTTTTGTTTGTAAGATTCCTGAATCATGCCCTGGGAAGAGGGAGGCCCTGCCTGAGGTCAAGCACCCTCAGGTCTTAAGCCTGGTTTACTGCTATTTTCACATTCTCATTTCTGTACAAATGAAAAGTTGTCTCTCTGTTGCCACCCGTCACAGCCAAGGTTGTGAATTATGCTGTAATTCTTCATTCTCAGCTGGCAAGAGGCTACCACCCAACTCAGGAGTGGTGGGCTCTTTTTATTGAACGGCCTTATAATTTTCCCTATCTTGATCCTGTCTCGTCTTGGTCTTTTGTTTTTAACACTTTCTTCTTCTTCTTCTTCTTCTTCTTCTTCTTCTTCTTCTTCTTCTTCTTCTTCTTCTTCTTCTTCTTCTTCTTCTTCTTCTTCTTCTTCTTCTTCTTCTTCTTCTTCTTCTTCTTCTTCTTCTTCTTCTTCTTCTGTACTGAAAAGACTTGAGTGATGGAGTTTAAGAGGGGCATGTGACTGAGTGTTGGGAGTAAAGAGTTTCTTACAGAAGTTATTAATACCATGGACAGACAGTGAGAAAGATAGATAGGGACATGGCATAGGCTCAAACATTTCACAGCAGGAATCTGCAGTCAGGCTTGCTGATACCCAAGCAGGGAATAGTGTGGGGAGTAGGGTGTGTGACCATGATACCACTTGTGAGCTGGTACTTCGGAGGTGTTTATTACCTGGGGACTCAAAGGCCATGTGTTAGTGGGTGCCATGGCCTAAGCAGCAGGATGCTCAAATTACATTCCTTTTTTAAAAATTATTTTTCTTTTGAGAATTCCTTACATGAGCACTATGTGTAATCATTCCTACCCTTCTCTCCTTCCCAAACCCTTCTGTTCCTCTCCCAAATCCATGATCTCCTCTTTAATTATTGATATATATTATGATACACATATACGCATGTTTTATATATATATACATATACATATATATATATAACATATACATGCGTATATGTGTTATATATGTGTATATATATATATATATATATATATATGCATGTGTGTGTGTGTGTGTGTGTGTGTGTACAATGTATATTGTGCATATTCAAGTGACTTGCATTTAGGATTGTTCATATATACGTGTCTCTGTAGCTGACCACTTGGGATTTAACTACCTATGCAGGAATTGTCCCTGGAGGAAACTGAATTCCTCTCTCAGGAGCACTGACCTCCTGTAGCTGTTTATCTAGGGGTGGAACCGTGTGGAATCTCCCTGGCCCAGGCCAGCATGACAACTGGTGTTGGCATTATGCTGTTCTTGCATAGGTGACTGCATAGTTAGAATGCCATGGATGCATTTTTCTTGTCATGTCTATGGGGCCACCGTCTAGCAGCAGACATCCTGGTCCCCCGGCTTTTACAATCTTCCTGCTCCCTCTTCTGTGACTTCCTTTGAGCCTGCACTGCAGCTGTATTAATTGGGTTTGAGCATCACACAGACACTTATTCTCTACATTTTTGATAATCTATGAATCTCTGTAACCGTCTTCACCTACTGAAGAATGAAACTTCTTTGACTGAAGGGCAAGAACTATACTCATCAGGGTAGATGGGAGCATGGACTCTACATAGATAGCATTCTTATATGTATGAGTATTTGTGTGTGTGTGGGTTATGTCTGTATTGCATGATACACATATGTGCATGTGCTTGGAAGACCAGAAGCTAACCTTCAGTATGATTCCTTGGGGGTCATGCAGCTTTCTTTGACAGGATGATTAGGTGAGACTGGCTGGCCAGCAAGGCCTAGGGTTCCCCTGTGTCTGAGTCCTCAGCACTGAGTTTGCAAACTCAAACTGTCATGCCTGATATTTATATGTGGGCTTTCAGGATTGAGCTCAGGTCCTGGTGGCTGTGGCAAGTGTCCCGGTGGCTGTGGCAAGTGTTTGCACTGAGCCCTCCCCTCCCCAGCTCTTCTGCTTCATTCCTATGTAAGCAGCAGTGAGTGGGGTCAACTTTTTTTTTTTTTTTTAAATCATTGGAAAAAGTCGATAAAAGGTTCCTGAAGGGTTCCAGGATTCCCAGGGAAGCTGTGCTCTGTTCACACACGTTACTGTCTAGTCAGAAGCCAGCTCAGCTCAGGGCAGGAACATCTGACATCACCCCTCAGCCTGGCCCAGCAACCTGGCTGGAAAGCTTGTGGCTTGCAGCAGTGTGCCCGTCAGCACGTTACCCGAGACACGTAGAGTCTAGCTGGCACTGGCTGCTCTGTGCTATGGTGTCAGCAGAGGATGGCCAGACTTCATAAAAGCGGCTCTTTTCCAGAAGCCAGGCCCAGGGCTGCTGGTGGCTACACTCCAGAGCGGGCATGGATGGTCAGGTACTGGATGACCAACTGAGAGGCCGCCTTCTACTAACTGTGCAGCTTGGACTGGCCTGAATGGAGATCTCAGGTTTAGCATTTCCCTCCAACCCATCCTGGTTGTGGTAGCAAGCCCCTGAGCCTGCAGACTAGCAGACAGCTTCAAAGGAAGAAACGCTCACCTTTTCCTTTCTGAAACAGGCATCCTGTCAGATGGAGTCTGTTTTTGCTTTGAGAGAGTATCACCGGTGAATCCTGATGCCAAATACAGATGTTCTGGAGAGAGGAAAACAGCAATCAGATCAGAACTTAAAATACATTGGAAAATTCCTGGTAACAGAAACTAGCTTCTGTGAGGCCAGGGACTTGCAAATTAAACTCAACAGCAAATAGAAATCTGTATATGGGGGTGGGGAGTTCACCTAATGGAAAGGGGCCAGGCAGCCTGAACTCTGGTCCTGCCATGATGGTGCACTCCAGGGCAGGTCCTGACACAGCCTCCTGGTATGGATGGAAACAGGAACGTGGAGATGCATATGCAGTCTGTGATCCTGTGTTTGTTCTCGCCCTCTATGGAGTAATGCGATAAGTCTCAGCGTATTCAGGGTTCTGCCCATGTAGACTCGATGGTGTATGGGTAACTGGTGGGATGGGAAGTGGATTCCTCTGCTCTGTGATGGAGGGGAACAGAGGAGGGCAGGATAGAACAGAAAGCTCACAGTGTAGCCTGATCATGCAGGAAGGTGGGCAAGAGTCTCAGGCTGGCAGAGACCATCATACCCAGACTCTGGGCAGCTATGCACTGGAGGGAAGAAACAAGCTTGAGGTCTAAGCTGATGTCAGCCCTGGTGCAAATTTAGCTTATGGTATCAGAGAGCCTGGGGCATGCAGGATGCCCAAGGTGGATGGCTTTGTGTGGTACCAAAGTCTAGGATATGTCAGGGGTGAGGATAGACAAGCCATATCTGGCACCTGGGCCTGGTGTGCACAAAACCCAGTCACATTTCTCACCGAGGGAAATCACCCATGGAAACTTGTGGTCCTCTTCAGATCTGCCTGTGGATGGGACCCTGCTTGCCAGTGTCCCTGCTAGGATTTTTCAGAGGATCATGGTGGCTGTCCCCTTTTATACCATACTGAGGCTCCGTCGTTATAAACACTTACAAAGAGAATGCCAGCTTTGTGGTTTCAGCTATAGTGCTTACACCTACCCAGAATACTACATAGTCTAACAGCAAACAAACTTATTTGTTTTAAAGGTTTTTACCCTTAAAAAACAATAGTAAGGACTGTGTCCATCAGCATTGACCATTTGCAACGCACTCATAAAGCACTGCTCCTACTGAACTCGGAGGCTGAGTAGATAGGAAACAGTGTTGGGTTTGGGGTTCTTTGCATGGCTTATTGTACATAGAGAGGAGGACACCATGTAGAAATGACCTGTAGAAGGTTGTGGCCTGGGCTTACGTTGGATGAGCATAGAGATACCTCCATAGACATCTCATAGGACACAAGAGTGTCTGGTGGGCTGGACTTCTCTAGAGGAATGGGTCAGAGGAGGGAGGGTGGGTGTGTTCTATGGAGCTGAATACTTGGCAGTGCCTTCTGAAAATTCCCAGAGGTTAGGGTCCAGGGAAGATCACTCAGTGCCTTTTCTATCTCAGCAGTTAAAGTTAAAACCTTTTTATTTCATCACCCTGTTCTTGGACTTGTCCATAAGATTTTAGTTTGATAACTTCCCGGTCTAGAATATCCTCAAAGGGTAGGATAGACAAATCACCTTATGATGCCCTGTGACTAGCCTACAGAATCTGTCTCCATGGAACAATAGATATCAGTACGTGTGAGCTACCTGATACAGAGTATCTGCATATCTCCACAGATATAGGTGTCTTAGGGTTTCTGTGGTCAATATGGTGGGAACATGGCAGCACACAGGCAGACATGATGCTGAAGAGATTATTGGCAGGTCACAGGAAGAGACCCTCCTACTAGGACTGACTTGAGCATTTGAGACCTCAAAGCCTACCTCAGTGAGGTGCTTTCTCCAATAAGGTCATACTTAACTCTAACAAGGCCACACCTCCTAATTTAGTGCCACTCCCTATGTGTCTATGGAGTCAATTTCCTTTCAAACCACCATACTAGATATGATGATTAGTGATACTTGTGAATGTGGCAGAATCAAGACCAGCTGAGAGATGGGTTTCTAGACATGTTGGTTGGGGACTGATGTGGATCATTCCCTGGCTGGGACCCTGGACTGTGGAAAAAAGGGCACACTGATCACTTATACCATTCTTCTTCTGCCTGGGGCCATAATGTCTCTTTAGCTCCTGCTGCCTTGACTTCCAAACTGTGGTAGACTGTGTCTCAAACCGTGAGCTGACATAAATCTCCCTCTTGCTCTTGTCTGGGCTTTTTTTTTTTTTTTTTTCAACAGCAGGAAAAGAAATGAAGACAGTGGGAAACAGAAGCCTTAGTGTAGCCTGTCCTGACTGAGAACATTCAGTGTTTATTGAGAAGTGGCAGAAGGATGCTTCCTGAGATGAAGGCTCTCTTCTCACATCAAGGGCTGCAGAAAGTGAGGGAGAGTTCAGAAGCCCCAACTGTGCTGGTGGGTGGGTTGGGGGGAGGGTGAGAGCTGGCCTTAGGTGTGAAGCTGTACTGTGGAGAACCGCAGTGGAACAGACTTGGACCTGCAGAGAGGTGCAAAAGGCTCTTCGCTTCATGCATGCAGAGTGCTTTCATAGGAGGAAGCAAAGAGCTGCTATTTTAAGGGAGAGCTGCAGTTTGCACTTGTGGCTTTAGGCTTTAGAGCTGTGGTTCTTGGTCAGCCACATCCTAGTATGCAAGTCTCTGAACTCCCCATACAGCAGCTGTAGCACATTGGGCCAAGGGAAGAATCCAGGAGGTGATGCTGATGGAACAGCTTCTGTATAAGCTAGTTCCTAGAGCCTTGCGAGGACACACTGCCTCTTTCTTCAGAGCTGTCTAGGAATCTCCTCTCAGGCTGTGAGTTCAGGGCAAGATTTGGGGGACTGTTCTGAGACACTGAAGCCAAAGGATACAAGCATTTTGTAGGAAAGGAAATAGGAAGAGCAGGTCATTTGGATGTAGTAAAAACAAACCCAGGGAGTGAAGATTTCAGTCAAGAATTATAGCAGCTGGGTTAAGCGTCTGTGGAGGCAACCCTTAGACCAATGCTTCTCAATCTATGGATCACAACCCCCCACACGGGTTGCATATCAGACATCCTGCGTGTCAGATATTTACATTGTGATTCATAACAGCAGCAAAGTTACAGTTATGAAGTGGTAATGAAATGATTTTATGCTTGGGAGGGGGTCACAACAACATGAAGAACTTTCTTTAAAAGGGTTGCAGCATTAGGAAGGTTGAGGACACTGCCTTAGATCATCAGCACTCTCCTTAGTATGGGGTTACTGATCAATCTTTGGTTCTAGGAAGTAGCTCTCTTCTTTTATACCCTGCCCTTCAGTCAAAGCACCAGATCCGAGCTATTCAGGAGTATTCATAGTCTGGAGTCCTGCCTACATTTGGAGTGGAGTGGCAAGAAAGACAGGTGTGTTGGTGGTTTCATTTTCTAGAGCCAAGAATAGGATGATAGGGCTGTAGACTAGGTGGTTGGAGACAACATACATGTGTTCTATCATAGCTTTGAAAGACAGGACTTCAAAAAATGGCATGGCAGCAGAGTTCCACATTGAAAGGTTAGGGGAGGAGGATCCTTCCACGTCTCTTCCAGCTCCCAGTGTTGTCTGGCTATGATTGACAGTCTTCTCTGCCAACTTCAGTACACTTATAATCACCATGGAGACACATCTTCATGTGTGTGTCTGAGGGAGTTTCCAGAGGGGTTTAGATTATAGAGAGGAAAACCCATCTGGAATGTGGGACTGAATAAAATGGGGAAACAGAAGAAGGTGAAGTGATACCATCATCTATATCTTTGTTTCATCACTGTTGATATAACAAGACCAACAACATTATATTCCAGCTCCCAAGATGTTTTTACCATGATGAACCATGCACTCAAACTGTGAGCCACAGTAAACTACTCTTCTTTCTTTTGGCTGCCCCGCCCCCATGCTCGGTCATAGTCAATGAGAAAAGCAAGCTGTACACAGACATCCGTGATGCCTCTTGGCTTGTGGCAGCCTCACTCTGCTCTGTCTCTGCTGACCCATCGCTTTTCCGATGAGTCACATCCAAATTTTCCTCTTCTTATAAAGTCATTAGTCTTATTGGACCAAGGCCCCCCTTTTTTAATAATAATGGCTCCTTTTAACTTAGTGTCATCGCTGAGGATTCTATTTCCAAATAAGGTCACATTCACAGGCACCAAGTGTTTAGAGCTTAGACACTTCCACTTTGAGGGCAGCATAGCTCAACCCACTGTAGTGCCAGATGTGAGTGTGCACCCATTCTATAATTCCAACACTGCTCAGAAGCTTTGAAGATGTTTGGGAGATGGTATTTCTGGGAGAGCTATCAGCGGTCTGTGAGATTATAGTTTGGGTATTTTGTTAGGCTATTACAGGACAAGGTGACCCCAGATGAACTTGGGGCCATTCTTGCGTATGTGTCATGAGTGGTCAGTCTTTGGCGTGTTCTTCATCAACTGCATTACCTAATGTCACTGGTACTGAGGCCAAGTGCATGTCATCCTTCAGGATTTGAGAGCTTGTCTGGGGCCAGACTGAGTTGTACACACTTAGTCACATTGAACAAATGCTTCCATGTCCGCAGGGTTAAGTGGGATTATCTGTGGCTGCTATGCAGAATCAGGGCATCCTCACTTCACCAAGATTTGGTACAAAAGGGAGAGAGAGAGGGTGACATAGTCCCCTTGGTTGGTAGCTGCAATGTTTTGGACCCGGGTCACATTCTGATGTCTGTTGGATCATAAACACCTGGTCCCTAAAGCAGCCGTAGTTCATTTCATTTTTAAAGAGCGGAATGGCAAATTTAAAATTCAAATTCATAGGAACAGCAGGGAGAGAGCACAGCTATAAAAGTGTTTCAGACTACAGTGTTTTAAATGAAGGTTAATTTCCTGATAAAGTAGGAAATGAAGAAAAAATTATCTCCCTGCACGCAAGCATGGTTTAGAATACTATAGCTCAATTAGATGTTCTGATTGTGCAAACAATCAGCCTCGTGTCTTGTTAAACTTCTTCTTTTCAAATTATGAAGCTTTTCTCTGCTAAGCTTAGCGGGGATATTAAGGCTACCACGGATGAAAGATCCATCTAAGCCAGGAGGAAGATGATAATTCGAGAGGACTCAAAACTAAACGAACTCCGGAAAATTCCACTGTGTAGCCAACATTATTAAAAAGTTGCTCCACATGGAAATTAACTCCCAGGCTTCAAGTAGAAAAGTTATTATTCTTTGCTCCCTCTACCTCAAGTTATCAAGCACCTTTTACTCAATGGATTTTGCTTTGCACAGACTGACGGGTACATTAGCCATGTTAACAGACGCAGGAGCAGTATCATTGAAAGCCATTTCTGGTGGATAGAATGATTACCCCATATGGGCTCGGTTGGAAGAGAAGAGAAGAGAAGACCCCTGGGATTGTGCGACTGCTGCCGTAAATCAAATACGATGCTAGAAGTTTCAATGAGCATATTGGGAATCTCACTGATTCCCAAGTCTTTTTGTGAACACTCCCTGGGCTGTATGCAGAACAAAGAAATGGGCAGTCATTTTTGTATGTGCCTCTTTTGCTTCCAGGACCAGTAGTAAAACCGAAGGGTACGCTGAGAGACTTTGCTCACAAGCAATGCATTCGTTGTCTCGGTGAGATGTTTGGTTCCTGTCACGGCTCTTTCCCTCCTCATTCCTGTTCTCTGTGTTGTTTCTTCATCCCCAGCCCGTGACAGTCCCCAGTGACAGTTGGTAGCGTATGAGGCTCCTAGCCTTTGTGCTCTGGTCCTCCTCACACGCTGCATCCCCTCTGAGACTTCTGGGTGTCTTCTCTAGGTTACCCTGCGCTTCTCCTTCCTGCTGGATGCCAGTTTCAAGGCCTCTTGTCTCGGAGCTCTCTTCCTGACGTTCTGCATTCTACCCAACAATCCAGGTGCCCTTCCCTGTCTACTCTTGGATAGCTCACCCCCAGCTCACCCTAGCTCCATAGTATTATCTCCAACCATGCTGCTTCTTGGCTACCTCCATCCTGAACTACCAGCAAGGTCAGGCGTGTACTGGTGTCACCAACAGGTGGCAACTGACAGAGTGTGTGTTGCATTCATTATTAAGTATTTGTGTGTGTGTGTGTGTGTGTGTGTGTGTGTGTGTGTGAGAGAGAGAGAGAGAGAGAGAGAGAGAGAGTTTAAATATAAATGTGTGGGCACTTTCGCTTTTGTGCCAGTGTGTATATGTAGAAATCAGAGGACATCTTACAGAAGTTGCTTCTCTCCTTCTACTATATGGATTCCAGGGACCAACTCAGGTCCTCAGACTTGGTTGCAAGCACCTTTACCTGATGAACCATCTTGCAGGTTCTATTTATTTATTTTTGAGGCAGGAAGTACTGGCTGGTTTGGTCTGTCAACTTGACCCAAATTAGAATCATCAGAAAAGACAAGAACCTCAGTTGAGGAAATGCCTCCATGAAATCCAGCTGTAAGACATTTTCTCAAGTAGTGACCAGTTGGGAGTGAGGGGAGGCCAGCTTGGGTGGGGGCATTCCTAGGATGGTGGTCCTGGGTTCTAGAAGAAAGCAGGCTGAGCCAGCCATGAGGAGTAAGCCAGTAAGCAGCACCCTCCTTGGACTCTGCATCAGCTCCTGCCTGGAGGTTCCAGCCCTGCTTGAGCTCCTGCCTCGGCTTCCTCCAATGATGGACTGATCTGGAAGTGTAAGCTGAATAAACCTTTCCCTCCCCTACTTAATCTTTGGTCATGGTGTTTCATCACATCAAGAGAAGCCCCGAGTAAGACACAGGGTCTCTTGGAGTCCAGGCTGACCTCAATCTTGTGTTGTGGGGAATGACTTTGAATTCCTGATCTTCCTGCGTCCATTCCCCAAGTGTTGGAATGGTGGGTACACATCACCTCACCCAGCTTTCCTTGTATTGTAGAGTGAAGTGCACTGCTAACAGCTGTAGTGTTCCAGTTGGATTGTCCTTAAGTTAATCTCACCAACATATATATATATATATATATATATATATATATATATATATATATCCACGAACTCTGGGTTTCTCAGTTTCCTTGGGTATAAAATGAAATATTAAAAAGCACCTGAAGTTATAGGGAAGGTGCAATGGGCTGACACTTGAGAAGAGTTAGTGCTATCTTGTTTGGTATTGATGGCTTCTTCCAAACCTTATTCAGACACCGAGACCCAGAGCCTTGGTGCAGTGATGGTCATTCAGCCAGGGAGGCACGATTAAACTTGAACCCAGATTTGTGTATTTTAACAAATTCAAGGCTTTTCCTGCTGGAGGTCAGTTTTCCTCGTAACTTCTCCACAGAGCCCTGTGTTAGATGTGCAGTGGGTGGACGTGTCTGTGGTTCTGAGCCTTCAGGACTCTGAGTTGGCTGTAGTAGTCTTAGGGACATCCCCCAGTCACTTTGCATAACCAGGGGGTGCCCAAGTTTGTCCAGTCAGTGTCACCTGACATGGTAGATGTTTTTCTTAGAAATCCCAAATACATGTTGTTGTTTCTAAAGTTTAACTTTCCAAAGGACATTCTTAGACCTAGCTGTAAAATCCCATAAATTAAATTGAAATTGGTCACGTTTATGATGGAGCTGTGAAAAAAAAAAAAAAAAAACCAGAAAACCCGCAAGTGTTACGGATTTATGGCCCTGGGCTCACACTCAGCTGCTCACCGCTTCTGTTTCTAGGTCTTTCTATGCTGTGTGGGGCAAAATTTATATTTGTGAGTGAGATCATTATAAATCTTTTATGTACCACAAGTGCAGTTTTAAATGTTAGCAGGCATGCAGAACTAGGCCCAGGAGGTACCTGCTGTATTTCATGGATTACAGCTCCTCTTGTAGCTGGCAAAAATCAAATTCCTTAAAACCTCAAACCCAAACTCAAATGCTGAACTCGGCGCTCGCATCTGACTCTCTCTGGAGAAGCAGGCTTTGTGACAGAGCTTGAGGCTCTGAATGTTGTTAAAAACAAAAAGCTTCCCACCCTCTCCCTCCCCCTACCCTTTCCATCTTCCATAGCCTAACATAACCTAGGCGAGGATTCTATTATTGAACTGCACTCTCATATCTAAAATTATCATCTTATTCCTGTTTTGTTGTTGTTGGTTGTTGATTTATTGTCCTTCCTTTCCCCTCTCTCCCTTCATCCCTTTCTTCCTTTCCTCTTTTTTTTTTTTTTCTGCCTTTCTCCCTCCCTCCTCCTCCTCTCTTGGCAAGGTCTCACAGTGCAGTTCGGGATGGCCTGGAACTCACTATGTCACCCATGCTGGCATTACACCTGAAGCCATCTTTCTGTCTTCCTGCTTTAGCCTCTGCAGTGCTGGGATTGCAGGAATAAACTACCATACCCTGCAGCTATATTGTTTGTGTTTTTAAACACAACCTTCACGGGCAGTTGTGGTAACCTATGCCTCTAGTCCTAGCACTTAGAATATGGTGACAAAAAGATCAGAAGTTTGAGGTCATCCTGGACTACTTCAGACCCTGCCTTAACAGAATAAAAACAAACCAGTATAAAATCAGTTAAAAGCCTTCAGGCATAGCCGTTTCCCAACGTCCAGTCTACTCTCTGGTTATCTTATTTGGCTGGTAACATCAGTTCTTCCTGGCTGAGAGGATAGCTAAGTTGGTAAAATGCTTGCCAAAGAATCAGGAGGCTCTGAGTTCCCAGCCCAGAACTAGTGAAACACGCTGGGCATGCTTGCATTCCCAGCACCAGGAGGCAGAAATAGGAAGATCCTGGGGCTCCTTTGACAGTCTGCTTAGCCCACAGGGCATGGTCCAAGGAAGTGAGGAATTCTGTCTCAAACTGCAAGGTGGACAGCTCCTGAGGAATGAGGTTGACCTCTGGCTTCCACATACATGTACACACAAGTGTACCTTCATTTATACACATGTGCATACACACACTTGGACAGACAGACACACACACACACATGTACACACAGGTGTACCTTCATATATACACATGTGCATCCACATGCTTGGACAGACAGACAGAAAGACAGACAGACACACACATGTACACACAGGTATACCTTCATATATACACATGTGCATGCATGTGCTTGGACAGACAGACAGAAGACACACACATGTACACACAGGTGTACCTTCATATATACACATGTGCATACACACGCTTGGACAGATAGACAGAAAGAAAGACAGACACACACACATGTATACACAGGTGTACCTTCATATATACACATGTGCATCCACACGCTCAGACAGACAGACAGACAGACAGACACACGCTGTTTAAAGACTCTAGAGGCCACTGTCCTTGATCTTTGCCCAGTGTCATCTCTCTATGCAGTAGTTATCCTCCTGCTTTGGGTTCCGTCCCAGGGCTCACCTGACCCCCTCCTTCATGAAGCTCTGCCTCTGCTCCAATTCCTTGATCACCTCCTGAACACCAAACACCAACATGCTCTTCTCAGGTTCCTTTAACATACTAAAACAAACACAATTTGTTAACCTAAATTCAGCTTTCTGAGCCGTTGTATGTCCCAACTGTGGCTTCAAACCCTGTGTGCCCAGCAGGTGTGAAACCAAAGCAGAGCAGCCTTTTTCTTTTTTCTTTTTTTTTTTTTTTTGTCACAGGGGAGATGAATACTTCCACAATTGGAGTGTGGAGGAGACCAGAGGGCCAGACGCCCAGGGAGGAAGCACAGGGTGTCTCCAGTGGAATAAATTATCTGCAAGGGTTGTGGTTAGTGTTCAGTCTGAGCGAGACCCACACAGCTGGGACACCCTGTACTTTTGATCTGGCCTTTCAAGCTTGGGTGATGCCAGGAAATTGCCTGTAATGGACTGAAGGCTGCAGTATAGAAAATGAGAAGGGATTGTTATAAAAACAATGGGGCCCACTTCCCCGCCCTCTCTTCCCACACCTGCTTTGTGCACAGAGTCCATCTTGGCTCTAGGAGGGGGGCGGGGGTGGGGACTGGAACCGGGTGCCTGGAACTCAAGGGCTGTTTGGCTGCAGCCTGACTCCTTTGTGGGCAGGGACCTTTCCTGGGCTCTGAGGCACACCGGCTGTGTCAGACAACCACGACACATGTCACTGAGTCATCTCTAGCAGCCCAGTCATTTTGGCCACAGGAAGTTGGGCACCTGCACTCCTCTTTTGAAAATAGCTAGCAATTGGGGGGGGGAGTGCGGGGGTGGTGGTGGTGAAAGTGTTCAGTTGATTGACTTGGCACTCATGGCCACACCCTAACTTCAAGCATGGTGGATGTATGAGCAGTTTCAGAAGGGTACTGCAGCGTTACCCCTGGGTGCCTGTCATCACAGGACTTGAGAGTTCCTTTCCATTATGAAGAGAGAAGGGGGTCATCTTGCATGCATTGTACCCCACACCTGTCAGGTGGGATGGGAACGATTTCCTTCCTTCCTTTCATGCTGGCCCTGGGAGCATCATCCAAGGGTGGACTTTCCATGGGACTGGTGGTGCCTGACAGGTGCGAGTGCAGAGGGCACAGAAACAGCTGATGTGGCCACAGGCATTAGACATCTTCGCTGGCTTCCTATTTCCATATGACTATATGTCCTCAGGGACTGACATGTGTTCAGGATAGTGGTCTCCCTTAGGGGAAAGTCCTGACACCAGTTAGGTCATCACAGCAGAGCAAGCGTGTCATTTGTAATCATGCGGAGGTGGCAACTTAACACTCTGCTACAGGGAAACTGCATTTACTCCATGTAAGTCTGTGGTATAGACACTTTTAATGGTCCCTCCCACCATGCAATGGGACCATTGCCAAGCCTAAGAGTATTACAAAGCAAGTCAGAGGAAAGTAGGTTTAAGGTCAATGAAGAATACATTAATGGGCATAGAGGTAGAAGCATGAGTGGCATACACCTCCAGTACCATGCAGGACAAGGAAGGATACGAGGCACATCCAGAGACACCTACATGAGGCATGAACAATCTCTTTGCTTTAGTAGTAAGCGGAGATACAGTGGAGTAGCACTTTTCAACCTATGTGTTAGAACCCTTTGGCAGGGTTCACATATCAGATATGCTGAATATCAGATATTTACAATTCATAACAGAAGCAAAATTACAGTTACGGAGTAGTAACAAAATAATTTTATGGTTGGGAGTCACCTCAGCATAAGGAAGGCTGAGAATGACTGCATTCGAGGGACAAGGGACATGTGCAATAAACGTTGTCATAGCAAATGAAGATGAAGAACACATTCACATAGTTCAGCCTCTATGCCAATTAGTGTTCTCTACGGTTGTGATGGTTAATCTTGGGGATCAGATGGTTAATCTTGGGGATCAGATAAGGATGGGGAAAATGGAAGACGAAATCCTGAAATCCTGCTGAGGTCTAGGTATGGGTGTGTGTGTGTGTGTGTGTGTGTGTGTGTGTGTGTGTGNGNGNGAGAGAGAGAGAGAGAGAGAGAGAGAGAGAGAGAGAGAGAGAGAGAGAGACTTTCAGCCTCACTCCTTGGGTACCTGGAGTAGGTACTTGGGTACCTAGTTACCACATACGTTGTTCTGCAGTAGCAGTGAACATATATTTTATTCACAGGATGTGTTATTCTATATACTCTCCTAGTACTGCTCATACCATACTGCTGAGGCCTAGCTGTCTCTGCTAATGTTATTCATAGCATCCCAACATCAATATCCCTAAATGGTGTTTATTTTTTAAAGATTTGGTTTAATTTTAATTATGCATATATGCATGTATGTCTGCTTGTGTTTGTAGTTGCATGTGTATGCAGATGTTCAAGGAAGGAGGTGTTGGATACGCTAAAGCTGAAGTTGCAAAGATTGTGAGCAGCCTAACATGGGTGGGTGCTGAGAACTGAACTCGGGTCCTCTGCAAGAGCAGAGTGTTCTTAGCTGCTGAGCTGTCTCTCCAGGCCCTTCTAATAGCTATTGATAACTCTGCTTTCTTTTGTTATCAGGAAGCCAGTCTCATGAGGACCAACATTTCTGAGGTTAGGTGACTGTGTTTTTCCCTCATGTCTACATGGCATATAGTTCTTTCTTTTTTACTTTTATACATCAGTATCTGACATGGGAACTTAACAGTTCTTTGAGAAAGTCAGATGGGTGGTGTTTTGCTGGAGCAAACATATGAAGGAACGTTAAAGTGGACACAGGTGTAAAAGTCTAAGGCAGACTCACGATGCGGGAAATATTAAAAAGAACTGGCACACTCCTGCGCTGTGCTGGCAAACTGGCGGGCAATGGCTGACCTGTTTTTATCTCCTGGAGACTCTGATTCAGTATTCCAAAATCTCTCCACTCAGCTTACTAAGTTCCTACTGGCAGGTAGCTACCATGCCAGCCCCATGCTTCAAATCCCCCACGACCTTTGTAGTGCACATCTGGCAAACCCACGCTTTGCTGCCATACCTTTCTCTCTCGAACCCAGACGAGTGAAGGAAAATACCACACAAACTTAATTCAGAAACAACGGTAACTCAGTCACTGGGCACAACAACTAAAATCCTAATATTGTAAGCCTTATTAAATCTAAATCCTCCAGTGGTGGATCCGTCATTGAAACTGGGAGACACTTGTAATTACATCTTGTCCTCACGTTATCCCTGTCCAAAAGGGTCCTAACTCTCTCCTGCTTCCTTTCTTCCTCCATCTAACCCAGAAGTCCCTCCTACTCTCCCAGTGATTGGCTCCTTTATTCATTAGGGGATTGGTTCACAAGAAGTCACCTGAGTATGACTCCTTGTCTGCAGCCCCTTCCAGGAGAGCAGAATTAGCATCAATGTACAAACAGCACCAGGGCCATCCACAACAGACTCATGAAGGAATATTTCACTGAAGCAGACACAGGAGAGATGTTCTGCTAAAGTAAACACATGAAAGGGCATGTGATAAAGGATTCCTCGCTAATAACACGTATATATTGGCCCACCTTACAATGCATAGTTGAACCGAATTTGTTAGAACTCCATAGAGATAAGCGCACCAAAAAAAACTTCTGGTGGTGTGCCTCAGTTTCTTGCCGCTTCCGTGGACTCAGGCTGATTAGATGCACATGCTGAGCCAAGACCTGTGCTGAAGCAAACCCTGTGCTGAGGCAAGGCATGTGGAGAACAGGTGATGTTTGGAGGATATACACAGGGATCCACAGAGTGGACAGAACTTGGAACTGCTGGTCCAGCTAGCTGTGCAAGACTTGTGGGTCTCCCATCTTCGCTGAACTTGGCTTCCCTGAGAGAGGCACAGCCAAGAACTTCTCTTAGTGTCCCTCCAGGTTCCTCCTGCTGACTCAAGCTGAGGCTGAGGCCTGGCTGTCTCTGCTAGGTCATGCCACCACTGTTGCCAACCTGACTCTACTGAACTAGATTGCTGGTGATTCTGTGAAGTGTTTACAAGTGGATCGAGCTACCTCTGAACTGAACTGCCGATTTCCAGACAACACAGACAGTAATTGCTCCAAAAAACCTTTCTAAACAGGTCCGCCTCTCTTGTATCCTTTCTTTCCTACTACCTTTTGTGGGAGATGGGCTAACAGGTAGGTTAAAGTGTTTAACAATCATCAAAATTAAGGTTTCAAAAAATTAAAATTATAAATATCCCACGTGTAAGTACGTAGTTGGATTTTTCTATTTGTAAATTCAGTCTGACAATTTTTGTATTTGGCTTACAGCATGTAATCTATTTATATTTAATAAAATCACTGATTATTCAGCTTGAAATCTATTACCTTGGTATTCACATTTCTGTGGCTTTTGAGTTAAAACATATGTTTGGCTTTTGTTTACCCTAACGCAGAAGAATAATCTTTGCAAAAGTCAAGAGTACTGAGGCTATATCTGAAGTGGCAGAGGGGATGTTTAGAATGTATGAGGCTGTAAATTAGTCCATAAATGAAAGACATAGAAAATAATTACTTTAATTAAAAATATTTATTTATTTACTTATATATTTGAGATGAGGTCTCATGTAGCCCAGGATAGACTCAAACTTGCTAAGTAGTAAACAATGATCCTGAACTCCTGACCCTCCTATCTGTACTTCCTCCTGGGATTAGGCATATACTACCATGCCCCGTCTGTCTGTCTGTCTGTCTGTCTGTCTGTCTGTCTGTCTGTCTCTCCCTATAACTTACAAAATGAAATTCACTATTAGTAGACAGAACTTTATTCCTGATTGGTGGGTGTTTATTTCTTGTTCTCTCCTGTGCCTTAAAGTTTATTGCTCTTTTTAATACAGCTTACTTTCGCAGGAAGTCCTTCCTAGAGTCTACTCCAGGTGGACGAGGTACCTTTTTTCCCTGCCCTTACATCTCTTCCATGAGTACACCTCACCACATCTAGTCATTTACAGATTGTACATCTTGAGAGAACATGGGCTCCTTGGCAGGAGCTGGCGTCCTAGTCATGGCCCTGGTTTCTCTGACATGTAGATGATTTAATCTTGGTGGAAGAAATGGTGTATGTGTGATACGTTTTAAAACCATGTATGCATGGTCTATTTCAGACGGGCTTAAATGGGACAAGCACTAAGACTCCCAGGGTATCCAAGGTGATTTTAGCTCCCCTTTTGTGTAGACTTCTGAAGAAATTTAGGCTAGCCGAGGTTGGACTTTTTCACTGATGCAAGTTCCCGAGTAGGCCCTAACATCATCTCTTCTTTTGTTAGCACAGTTAGTTTGGAAAGAGATTATCCATGAGTCTTGTCCACTCTTTATCAACTTTGAGGACCGTGGACAGCATTGAATACAGAATTGCACTTGAAAATCCGTGTCCCTGCTGTTGAGTAACCTGTCCCCAAGCTTCTGAATAGGGGTCCTGTCTGACTGCACCTGCAGTTAGGCCACTGTGGGGTTGATTCTGCGTTTACAGTTAATTCTTGGCCAGCAATGAGAAGTGCCCTTCAGAAAGTAGCCATAGAATCTAATTTTGAGCCTTTGCAAATAGAAAATAACCCCAACCCCAAGAAGGGATGTGGAGAATAAGTCGTTTTGATTGCTATCTGGTGTTATGGGTTTGTCTTATTGCTTATATTATGTTAATTTGGCTCCCAGATTACAGGGGAATTCACCCGTCTGCATGTAACAACCTGGGGCCAGCATTTCCGTACTCCTTCATTCTAGAAAAGAAATCTAAGTATTAAAGGTTTAGTCAGTATTTCAAAATATAACTGACCTCTCCAGATTGATGTCTGCCTCTCTTTTTACTATGACATAGTTTCCAAAGCAGGCTTTATTCTTTAAAAAGTTCCCATAGTTCTGTGGAACTTGTTGTAACCTTTTGGACTATTCATGAAGAAGAATTTGGGCAAAGAGCGAATGCCCTCTGATCTGGCTCTGTACGCTTTAGCTTGTGTTCTGTTTTTATGACAGGATCTTGTGTTTCCCAGACTGGCCTTGAACTCTTGGTCTTCCTGTCCCTACTTTCCAAGTGTTTGGATGATAGATGTGTACTGCCAGGCCTGGGTAGGGTACCTTTTTTTTTTTTTTTTTTTTTTTGCTATGTTCTTGAGTCTAGGTACTGCTCTTGCAGTTGTAGAAGTAACATGTTAAGAGTCGGGTAGAGCTTTGAGGAAATGTATTGACTTTTTGTGTGTATGCTTTTGTTCATACTTGCTCTCTGATGGGTCTAGAGCTATGCATTTCCTTTTCAATCTTTTTCTCCTTTTAAACATTGACTTGCCTCCTGCCTACCCCATGTCCCCATACAGTGGTAGGACGGGGCTTAGCCATCTCTCCTACAAGGTAACCTTTGCCCTGGATCTCTAGAGCAGAGGCTTCCTTTTCCTTTTGTCATTTGTCATTGTTAGATGCCAAGTCCCCTAGTGCACTCCTTTGGTCCCCCTACCCTTCTCTCCTTAACGGGTGTCATTCCATAATAAACCTTGTACTCCAACTCTGCTTCCTCGAGAGGCCCAGCTGCAGGCCACCAGCAGAGGTAGGGGAGGGGACCAGTCACCGCAGTGTTCCAGGCTGTGACAGTTTGGATGAGAATGGCTCCAGAGGCTTATAGGCTTGACTGTTTAATCCCAAATTAGTTTTCAGTGAACTGTTTGGGGAGGGTTCGGGCGATCTTTTCGGAGAAGATGTGTCACTGGGACAGGCTTTGAGGTTTCCAAGGCCCCCACCATTCCCAATTAATTCTCTCTGCCTAATGCATACAGATGAGGATGCCCCAGCACCATACCTGCCTGCCTGCCTACCATGATGGCCATGGATTCTAACCCTTTGCAACTGTGAGCTCTAAATAAATATATTCTTCTATAAGTTGTTTTGTTCATGGTGTTTTTTTTTTTTCACAGTTAGAGAAAAGTAGCTAAGACACAGGCCCAAGCTGAAAGACTGTAGGTCTAGAGCCAAAATTTTCTTGGGCTTTCTTTGGCACCCCAAACAGTCACTTATTGCTCAGTTCTAAGTTTGACCTAAAAATCCATCCTTTTAGCTATCCGGTACATTTTCTTTGGAATGTACAAACCCCCAACTTCTAACAACGCAAACATTAAGAATGTCCCTAGATAGCATCTGAGATCGAGAGCAGTCAGTAAAGCTATGTGATGTTTCTCCCAATGTATTTGGGAAGTGTCTTGATCTATAACTTCCTGTGTTCTCTTAGTATAAAAACTTCATAAAACTGATATCCTGGAGCATGGTATTTGAGGATAATGTGAATCTGTGTTCCTGGACTATGTAGTAATTTACTCTCTCTCTCTCTCTCTCTCTCTCTCTCTCTCTGTGTGTGTGTGTGTATGTTCAGACTTGCATGGCAAGTGCTTATATCCCCTGGGCCACCTTGCTGGCCCAAGAGTAAGCTAGCATTATTCCCTGCTAGGTGAGAGCTGTGTGTTTGCACAGAGAAATGCCTTTGCTTCAGGCATTGCACTCCATGGTGCTCACTGCCTGCTCTAGCTGTAGCTGCAGCACCGTGTCTCCTGGTCCCACATCAGGTTTTACTATTGGAATCAATAACATTCTGTTAATTGGAATTCTTCGTCGGTTTCTGATTTCATGGCCGAGGATTCCACAGCAGTGATGTCTTCTCTTTTCATTTCTTTTGAATAAGAAAAGTTAACCCCCCCACCAAAAAAAAAAAAAAAAAAGTAGCTGACAAGAAATCCTTGAATGCTAGAAAAACTAGAAAACACTAGAGAATGGTACTGGGTATTATTCAAATGATGTAACCCAAGCATCTACTGGCACGGTGGG
The DNA here is from genome assembly GCF_900095145.1 of Mus pahari. Classification (NCBI taxonomy): domain Eukaryota; kingdom Metazoa; phylum Chordata; class Mammalia; order Rodentia; family Muridae; genus Mus; species Mus pahari. The sequence goes on from NC_034596.1 coordinate 24,198,890, forward strand.
CAGCCTTATGTGGAATTTTGTGTCGATGCTGCCAATTTAAGGGTTTATTTTCCTTCCAGAACTTCTTTGTTCTTGGAACAGCTTCCATAAGCTTTATGGAAAGTGTAGCGTAGTCTGTGCACAAACATATTAATATTTATTTGGTCAGCATTAATGGTGAAGACCAGGAGCAGAGCAGACCAGAGAGCCCTTCTGTAGCACTGGACAGTTGCAAGAGCGACTGTGTTGACTGTAGTCTTCTCAGGGACACCACAGGCTTCCACAGATTTTTATGCTCCAACACAAAATCCTTGCATGGCACCTCCAGCTCACACTTTGCTCTTGAATTAGTGGTTTTTAAGGAACTCATAATATCCTGATTCCCTAAGTCCTTTTCTTATAGGAAGATTATTACCATATTCTGATTTTCTTGTTCTCATAATTGGTTTTTCTTAGAATTGGGAGTTAGGAAAACATACATTTCCTGAGAATATCAGGGAAGAAATTCCCACTATAAACAAGGCTGTTGGCTTTGGCTGAGTGTTGGGTGGAGTTTAGGATCCATGGGGCTGGAGATGACTGAGGCCTGCCCTCTGCAGTCTTGGAGATGTGCTACTGTAACAATCAGATATTCATTGACAGTGGCAGGATGTCTCTGTCGTTTTGTGTAGGGCTTGAGGCAAAGGCAGTGAAAGCTATGTTATAATGCCAAACAAAGTGCCTAAGTTTGAAGTTCCAATTCTTTGTGCTCAACCAGGTTAACTAAAAACAAAACAACACACACACACACAACCAAACAACAAAAGTGGTCAAGAAGGATGTACTGGGAAGGGGAGAGGATTAGGAAAGAAATTTCTAGAGGGAAAATGCTCTTAGTGATGTACTTGTAGCAATGATTAGACAGGGTAGAAGGAAGGGATTGCCATTTGGAACAGGTGCTGTCCTTCTAAGGGACAGGAAGAACAATCTGAAGCAACTGTCCATCACTGCCAAGGTCCCAGTTGTTTCTAAACCCACAGAGTGCTGTCCTAGATCTAGAGGAAAATGTATACACTCAATAGTAGGTTGGCATCAAACACACCTTTCCAAAGTGTCTCCTCTTGAGCTGCCTCACATACCAGAGTCCTGCTCAGACTTCCCAGAGGGTGAGGACATGGGCGGATGGTGGATTGGCTAGGGTTAAAGAGAATAGATTCTTATCATCCAACTTGGCCTTGTTCAAGTGTGAATATCAGAGCTGGATGCTTACCTACCAGACACAGAGAGAAAATTGTTCTGGTTGCTGCCATGCCTAGGGAGGGTCTATACAATTTTCCTTTTATTTAGGAAACCAAGGATCTTTTAATTGGAATAAAATTCTGTTTCTGCAAGTTTGATGAACAGGGCTCAGAGGTATGTGTTTTCTTTGCTCTCTGCAGATCTGACCCCTTTCTGCTCCTTTTGAAGTTAATTGTCACAGGGATTCTGGTGTGGGTAAGTGGAGTTTTGCGCAGGTATATGGCATCCCATATTCATACATTTCTAAGATGAAGTTTGATTATGAGATAATGCTGGGATTCATTTTGAAGTGGTTTTTTAAAGCCATTAATACAAATTCCCACTTAATGCATCATAATTAGGAACCATGCACACATATTAGTGTAATATATATTAGCCTGCTGGTTAAATTACCTCAAATATAATAAACTAATTTACTGTATACTGTATTATGGCAAGAGCGGCAGAGGTGATGGAGTGTTTGTGATCACAGAGACAGCACATGTTTTGCTGGCAATTGGTGATTTACCACTCACTCAGACACCATAAATACTGGTTTTGGCAAGGGGGACATCATGGAATTTATCTCTGATCTAAACTGTGGTTCAAATGTTAGACCAGAAAGCATTTTCTATGTCCCAGAGTTACAGATGAGCTGCCTGCTTCTATTAGTGTGCCAGGCTGGAACTTTCCTCCATGATGGCAGACCCAGTGGAAACTGTGAATCTCTGAATCAGGACCAGAAGGAGGTTCTGGCTCCAGGACTACTTAGCTCTGTGACCTTGAACCCTCTCTTTACCACTTAGCCCTATGACCTTAAACCTAACCTTGACCTCCCTGAGCCTCTGCTTTTCCTTTTGTTGTTGGAACATATCTATTGAGAATGTAGATTATTTTCATTTCTTTCATCTGAATTACACTCAGGAGCATTCAGATAGTTCCATTAAGCCTTTGTCTACCCCCTTCCTGCAGTGATAGTCTAGAAAATGTTTAAGAAGCCCTTTCTTAGGGACACTTGGATTGGAGGACTAGCAGAAAAGCTATCTGATTTATAAGTGACATTTATAAGTGAGCTTGTAGACTACCTGGAACTGAGTGGGATGGCTTACATTGTTTTCTCTGGTTCTGGGGGACACTCGCAACCCAGAGGTCTGGGGACACCTGTGCTGGCTTCCTCTCAGCCTAGGCTGTTTCCGGAGGCAGAGGCAGCAGAGGCCACTTTCTTGGCAGGAGGTTGGCCCTCCCACCCTTTCTCACTTTTCCTTCTACAAGTGGGGGTTCCTTTTCCAGGTGTGAGTCAGGGCAGGGATGGGCAGCTGGCTTGGACTGTGGATGACGTTGGCCTCTGGGGTCCAGAGCGGAAGGCTCGAAATAGCCTGAGTGCTTTTATTTGCCAATGATGTCCATTTGTTTTGTGTCGCGACCTGTTGACCATGGACTTTTACTGGAAGGCTATCTCTAGCATATAACAGCTTCTCTCCCAGTGTGTAAAGTGAGCCATGAACAAGCCATCCACCTTTCTATATGCCAACCCTTTGCTAACTATTTCCTAAGTTCAGGGTTCTCTGTTTAGTGAAAAGTCAGGTCTAGGCTCTTTGTGAGGTTTGTTGCATAGCCATGACGTAGGTCCATCTCACCAAGTGCTAAATCAAACACTATGCTAGTATTGTGAAGGAATTCTGTAGATGAGATGGACAATTAACTCAGTTCTCTGTGAAATACTCAGTGACTGGGCCTCGTGCATTCAGTTGAAGATCTTAAGAGAAAAGACTTGAGTCCCTCAAGAAAGAGGGGGTTCTTTAAAGCTCCTATTAAGTCTCTAATCTTTCTTTAGGTTTGGGAACCAGTATAGGTCCTATACTGCAGATCCTGCATTCTACAACCATCTGAGTCTTTATGGTTTATTATTATTATTAATTATTATTATTATTATTATTAAATAAAACTTTTGGAAATAAATAAAGGTATTAGACACCAAAATTAAGCAGACCCAAAGACTACACAATGTAATAAACTCATATACAATTAGAATTGGCATTCAAAATAGAAATCATGAGTCTTTACATTAAATTTTATGCTCTTATATTTAATATGCATTTGTCTACCACCAGAAACAAAAGCTTCACAACAGAGCTAGGCCTAAAAGATCAAGTCGCTTTATGTTCTTTCATAACTTGGGTCCATTGTCTGCATTCAGTCATTCCTTAGTCCCTTATATTTACTCTATTTTATTTTCTTTTCTCCATGTTATAATTCCCCAAATGGATAGTATTACACACACACACACACACACACACACACACACACACACACACACACACACACACACACTATTGGCTAGATTCCACATATGAGATAAAACATGGTTTATTTTTTTCTGAGATTGTGTGACTTTGCTTTATATCATACACTCAAAGTCTATCCATGTTCCTGCAAATTTTTCAACTTTCTTATTTTTTAAAGCTTCGTAGTATTTACACACACACTCACACACACACACACACACACTTCTCATTATCCATACATCTATTGATGGCAATAAAGTTGATTCTAGTATGTACTATAGTAAATAAAATAGCAATAAACATGAGACTAGGTTGTGTAGTTCTATGGGTGTGAGGCCATTTCTTTGCATCTTCTCCTCGCGCCCCCATCCCCCATTTCTCCCTTGAGAGTTTTTTCTATGGTTCAATCCTTTCCTACCAACTGTCTAAGTGGACAGTGAGATCTGAAAATAATCACTTCCCCTGCTCCTCAGCCTGAGGCCCCCTAGCCTGGGAAGGAACTAGTTATAGGTCCTGTTAAGTCTTGCTTCCATGAAGTGTCTGAGTGGCCTCCTTTTTTGGAGAATCTAATTTTCTCCTCTCTATATTCCCATTAGCTGTTGGTTAGCAGCTGCGTTTGTGACGCCTTCCCTGTAGATCCCCCTGCGGGTTTCCCTTATCCTCAGAGATTCTCGACTGTGTGCTCCAATTTGACAATCAACCTTGGATGTGATGCCCACGTGGTCTGGGGCTTTAAATAATCTGTCACATACTTTAAGTTTCTTCTCTCTTTAAGGAACTTTTTAGTTTTCTTACATCTTCCTGAGGTCTTTTCCCCCAACTGCAGAGGTGGCCTTTGTGTTTGTTGATTTAGTGTGATTTAATTTGGTTGAAAATTGGGACTTGTCAAATTTGGCAATGAACCATTCACTCAGACTTGGGCCCACTCCCCCTGGGTGGGATCCTCCCAGGCTCCTGCTTTGCAAGGCCCTGCAGTCCATATCCCAGAGCATGAAAGGAATATCCCAGTAGGTGTTAACAGTAACCCCGTGACACTTCTCTGCTTGAACACTGGTAATTCCCTCTGCTTAGCTGTCCACTCACCCAGGGCTTTTCTGGGGGAAGCTTGGAGTTCGATGATACCTATCTTACTTGGGCCTCATTCCATCTCAACCCTGTGCATCCAGGATGTGTTCTGTGCATCCTGAATTTGTTCTTTGGAGATTGTAGAAAGAGACAAAACGAAGCTTGTGGCTGCCCTGAGGTCCACGTAGGAAAGAAGACAAAGAATGTTGATGACAGGGTCAGTGCTCCTGATGGACCTGGTTATACTCTTGAACTTCTGCTATCCCACAATGCAACTGTCTTTGGATATGGGAGTGCGGGGGGGGGGGATAAAGAAGATTAAATAAAGTCGTCAGGATGGGACCCTTGGCTGATAATGTTTGTCCTTGAGACAGAAGAGGTCTAGAGCATTCTCTTTGTATGTTCACTGAGGAGTGACCATTCAGAGAAGAGGGCCATCTGCAAGCCAAGAGACAGACCTGTCCAGAATCCAAGCCTGCAGTAGCTCAGACTTGTGCTGGGAAAACTGTCCATCAGTGGTGTTTCCCTGATCACTGACTGTTCTGGGCAAGATAGACCCAACTAGGGGAAGCCAAGGGAAGGCAGAGAGCCACTGAGGTCTCTTGGTATGTTTTGGGAAGTTTAGAGGCCCTGCATGCTCACCCAGATGTGGAGAACAGGGCATTCTCAGCTAGAAATGGCCCCAGAAGTGGCCAGGCCAAACTTTTACTGGTATAGTGAGTTAAAGAGACTCACAGATGACCCTTCTTCCCAGTGTGGGAGCATTGCCCAGCTCCACCACAGCCCCAGCTTCCCAAACTGCCCCAATGACAGGCCAGTTCATGGGCTATCATTTGACACCAAGTAACTCCAACTCGGAGCGGGAAGTCAGCAAAACATTCTGGCTCTGATGTCAGGGACAAAGGCTACTTGGAGAGGAGAGCGCTCTCAGGCCTTGTTTCGTCAGTGATTAAACCAACACTTTCAGGCTTCCCAGAATATACCGAGTGTTTCATCTACACAGGACTCTAGTTTTCTTCACAGACCCCTCTGGGAAAAATGGCCTCATAGTGTCCAAAGTTGCACTGTTAGGACTAGGTGGAAGTAGCCACTAGTGGTTTCTATAACCCCCCAGACGGCCTCCCTCATGTCCTTGGGCCTTGCTAACCCTCTCCTCTGTGGCTATAGCTCCATTTAACAAACTATTTAACTTATGATTTCAGTGTATTAGTTGCTAATTCCTGGGTTTGCTCCAGACCCAAGATTCCAGTCCCTATCACACGCTGTAAGTCAGGATCAAGGTGGGAAGGCACCATGGGAAGGACAGAGCTGAAGCAGGCTGTCCTTTCCTTCAAAGATGGAACAGCCTGTGTGTGGTGAGTGCACAAAGGCTTTCCACCAACAGAACAGAGCTGACAGAGGAAGCTGCTTCCAGATGCTCCTCAGAAAATGGGCAGGGTTTGAGCAGAGTTGAGGAGACACACAGAACATTATGGGGCATCAGGTCCATAGGCATGTGATTTGGGGACATACATGTGTGCCTCTGGCTTGATTGATCATTTCTGGTTGGCTCACAGGGAGAGAGGGATGGGACCTGTACTGTCCTGCCAAACATGACTGGCTGGGGCATGAGTGACATTTGGGGTGCCTAGGACCCCTCTGCAGTACCAGTTCTATTCCCAGGTCCATAAGTCCTGCCCCTACCCCTCCCTCTGAAGCCTCACTCACCTGAGCCCTGAACATCCTTTTCTGTTCTCTGGCCAGCGTTCATCCTTCCTCCCCCCTATGCTTCTCCAGGTGGTGGCATGGGGTACATCGAGACCACCCCACAGCATTCACCACCACCCCCAGTCCCCACCAAGTACTGGTGAGTAATTTGTCGAAGTACGGATGAACACCTCGCTAAGTAAGTGGCCAGAGTGCAGGAGTGTCTAGAGTAGACAGGTGGCTTGAAGTCTACCAAGGGATCACAGATGGCAGCTTAGAGTCTGACTGGGGAGAAGGAGATGGGGATTCAGATGTAAGCTTCGGACGTTGCTACTTTCTGGTACCATATCCCCACATGAACCTGAGGGTGGCATAGTGGTTAGGGGGTGTGACTAGAACAAACATCCCTCCACCCGAGATGTTAGCGTCAGGTAAAGCTGAGTTGAATGTTAGGGCTTGGATTTGTTGAAGGGAAACGAGAAAAATCAGTCCATTCTCGTCCTCACTCACTGAATGCACAATGTCTTCCATCTCTACAGTGATTTCTTCTGCATGCTAGGACTAGTTGATTCTTATTCTGGATCCTTCCAGACTAAGACCCTGATCAGCCCAGGAATAGCACAGGAAATTATCTGGGGGAACATCACAGGGCCCTTTATGCCAGGTCACCAGTGAGCTCCGGGGATTTCTGTCTCCTCTGTGCTGGCACTTCATATAAACATGCTGCCACACCAGGCTTTTATGTGAGTGGTAGGAATCCAAACTCAGATCTACATGCTTATGCCCTTTACTGTTGGAGTCACCCCCTCAAAAATGCTTCTTTATGCAGCACTATGAGCAGAGGGAAGAGCAGTTGGGAGATCTTGACATTACCTTTCCTTTCTTAGCAGCAGTTTTAACCTAGTGGGCAATTAGCTGCTTATCTCGTAAATACCGATCTATTCAGACTGGCCACTTCCATTTTAACTCATGCAACAGACTAGTTTTGAGAGACCCAATTGTGCATTTGGAATGGCCTTACCAGAGCAGAGCCAAACAGCCTCTTCTAGGTATACACCTTCCCTTAGCTCTGGCTCCAACAAGAAAGCAAGAGGGCACTAACCATTGCGACATCCCTGTCAATGAATGCCAGGCTTCCCCTGCCCCTGGTCTGGCCTTTGCACACTAGCATCTTGGGGACTGGGGTCACCCACCTGCACATACTAATGAGACTCATTAACACCAGGGGACCAAGAGGCTTGCAAGGGACATTATTGTGGCCATTCTCTCTTTTGACAAAGGACCTCATTGTCACCCTCCCTTCTTTCTTCCCCTGTCTGTCATTAAAGCTGAAGTGGGGTCAGGGCAGGGGTGGGCGGGTGGGTGGTTGAGGGTGGAGAAACCTCCCCTAACAGCTCCCTAGAACTTTGAAAGACTCAGCTGTTCTGAGAACAAAACAACTTCGTACACATCTCCTAGTTGGATAAACACTTTCTCTGCTCCATACCCTGACCTGGGAAGCTCCTGCTTTAGATAGGATCTAAGACTTTCCTGTGGCATGGAACACCAGGGGAGTGATGTTGATGTTGCAGGGAGCCATGTGCTACTTTTACCGTAGCGATTCCAAGAGGATATTTGGAAAGTCTTGCATAGTCCTAGGGCCTGGGATGGGTTGGGTTAATATTCTTTCCTTGCCACTCATAGCATGAATGGGACTCACTGGGCTGTGTGACCGTGAGAATGTACCTACGTCAGAACATTATCCAGAGAATATAAGCTGCTGAAAGTGGCGGAGGTGTTCTCAAGCAGGGGGCATGTGGCTTTTGTCAGAGCTTGGAACAAGGCACTGGTAATCTACGTGGCTCTGCTGGGCATCTAGCCAGAATTACCTATTCTGTTGTGTGGCTCTGATGGAATGTCCCTAGTCAATGGTGGAGTTCTCTTATGTTACGGTATATGGGGTAGCCACAGGCTTAAAGACATCAAAGATTTTAGTTGTGTGGACAGAGCAAAGATAGATGCTGCCACTGAAACTTCCTTAGACAATGTGCAGACAGACATTATCTTTGTGTTGCTATTACTATTGTTCCTTATGTGATTATTTGGGAGGGGGTAAGAAACAGAAGTATTTTTAAACTACTATAAACATGTTAAAAATATGGAAAGTAAGGAGAATCCAAGAAGGAAATTGCTTGTGGCTCTACCATCCAGGAAGGGACAATCCAATGAGTATTCTGATTGACTCACTTCTAATCTTTGAGGAAGGAGCTTCTCACTTAGGGGACATTTGGGATGTGCACATATTTATTTTTTTTATGATGGTTGAAATTATTCTATGTAATTTTAAATCCTGTCATTTGAACTCGGCAGAAAAACCCAAGTTCTTGTATCATTATATTCTTTTGAAACCAAACTGTGTCCTTTTGTTGTTGTTGTTGTTTTAAAAATATCATTGTCCGCCTGAACATGGTTTTCTGAGAGGACTTAAAACCCTACCCTGATGGAGGCCTTTGTGTGAATGCAGTTACTTAAGACCAGGTTCTTCCAGGACGAGACCTCCTATTTGTTTCTGATACGAGCATGATACAGAACGTTTCATTTCTTCACTGTTGTTTGGGGGCAAAAAGGAGGGTGGTCCAAGAGTTTGAAAGCACACTAGTTGTTCTCTATGTTGGTCTTTGTGGGTAGTGCAGTCATTTCCTCCCAACGAATGCAATGCTCTTGTCAGAATCTGATCTCTGTGTAGTAGACCTCTCAGGAACTCATTTTCTGTTCTTTATCTAATTGCTGTCTTCTAAGCCATCTTTTGAAACACGCATCTCCTTTGCTGTGTAAAAAGACTAACACCCAGATAAGACTTCATTGCGCTGTCCCCACGAGAAGGTAGACCTGCTTCCTTACCTCCTACTGGGTTCCTTCCCAGTCCCTTCTCCCCCTCCCTTACTTTTGGTTGGCACTTCATGCTTCCATGCAGGTGTGTCTTAGCCCAGCCTCTCAGACTAAGGATGCTCTCCTTGAAAACAAACCAGCACTGCACATATTCAATGCCACACAATTAGATCTCAAAATAGCTAACCGTGGATTCTTTAAAATAAAAGATACCATCCCAGTGGAAGTGACACGCTTCCAGAGACACCTTCAGGAGAGCAGTTCTACCTTAGTGAAGAAGAATTAAACAAACAAACAAACAACAACAACAACAAAAAAACAATGAAAGGAATGTTGGCAAAGTGAAATAGAAAGTGATGTGGTTTAGGCAGGAACTAGCATACAGGAAAGGCTGACCCAAAAGATAAAGACAGAGCATGACCACTGAAGTATCCCCCTCATCTAGCAACACCTAAATATGAATGCTAAGTAAGAAGAAAGAAAATGAGCAGGCGCAGCATTAATCAGCTTTCATCTCTGTGTTGTAAAGCAAGGTAGGTCTCAATAAAGTCTGTCTAGCAAGAAGCATGTGGTCAATGAGACCACACACCTGATGAGCTTGGGGTCAGGGTGGGGGTGGGAGTGGGGGGGTCTCTGTTTTTACCTCAAGCCCTCAAGCAGTTGTGTTAACCAACTCTCCATCACTCTCACAAAATACCTGAGAAAATCAATTTCATAAACAAAGGGTTTATTTGGGGCTTATGTTTTCTAAGAGTTCAGTTGCCTGGCCTCGTTGGTTTGGGCCTTTGGCAGCATGGTGCATCATAGCTGGGATGCTGATGGAGGAGGCAGTTCCTCAGATGAGAAGGGAAGTGGGGTCCCAATATCCATCACTAATACCCTGCACAGATAACCTAATTTCCTTCCACCAGGCACCTCTGAAAAGGTCCTACATACCATCTCTCATTAGTGACCTAGACTGGTGGTCAGGTCTTTAATACATGGGTTTATCAGAGCCATTTCCAATCCAACTTAAAGCAATAGCATTGTTTTAACTCTCAGTTCAGAGACTTGCATGGTCTCTCTCTCTCTCTCTCTCTCTCTCTCTCTCTCTCTCTCTCTCTCTCTTTCTCTCTCTTTCTTTCTCTCTCTCTCATCTAGACTGAAATGTTTGTGATATTAAAATGACCTGTGAAGTTGCTGGTTCCATACAAGGCTTTTGAGATGTAAATTGGAAATGACAAATACAACCAAGTACTTCTCCACCAACAGCCCAGTTCTCTGGTGGTGGAGGGGAGTTCCCTGAGTGAGGTATATGGAGAATATGGGCCCAAGACAAGGTGTGGAGGGATCAGGGTAGCTTCCTGCTTTACTAATGACATAGTGCATTTGTGGGCCAGTTGAGAGCTTCTGGGGACATTTCATATCCCTGAGCTCATATGTTTTCCTGTGGCATTTCATAGACTGGCTGGAAGAGATAAGAAGAGGCCCTCTCTCCCCATTGGGTGGGAGACCGTGCTAGGAATGGATGCCGGGGAACTCAGCTGGCCTGGACGGAAGAGAATCCTAACAAACTGGAGCTTCAGACCAGGCACACCTTACCTATCAATATTGACTTCTGACCAACAGATGCATGCGCTCTGGAACACAACTAAGCTTCTACTTTGGGTGAAGATAGTTAGGTTACAGTTATTAATTTGCATACCTGTTAGTTTACCTGTTAACTCATATGTAAAGAATAAAAACAACAGGAAAAGCAGTTCCCTATGAAGTGTTTGCAGGAGCTAGAGTTGACTACCAGGAGAAAGATGACAAGGTCCCCAAGCCATGAGTGCATCTAGAGAAACACCATGAGGCTTTCCATAGCCTCTTCTCCCTATTAAACAATCACTACTTCCACTGCCAGGAAGTAGTTGAAAAACATGAATATCCATGGGTATGTGTTGTGAAGGGAATACCAGTTCATTGGTGGCTAAGGCCAGCTGTTGCTGACATGGTGAATGTGTGAGCTGCAATTGGCTGAGGAGGCTTTTCCCTTATCCCAGCAGAAAGATGGGTTCAGAAGCTCACATGCAATCTGTCTGAGAATGATCTTAGGGCAAGTGGCCTGGGGATGTTCATGTCTCAGAAAGAGTTTGTGTCCTAGGCCATCGAGCTTGACATACACTGTGACGTGCTGCGGGACTCGGTTTCTCTGATGGAGTCATTCAGGGAGTAGAATGGGCTCTCAGGGGGAAAGTGTGATTTGATGGGATTCAAGTTTCTCATCAGCACTAGTGAGGATGGTGGATCTTAGGTTGCCAACCTAGCATGGCGTGCCGAGAGGTTTCAGTGACCTGTGTATTCAGAGCTCTCAGTGCCGAGCCTTCCGCCTGTGTCTTGTCTTTGTTTCTGCTGTCTATGGCACTGTAGGTCTCATTGTTTGAGACTCCAGCTCCCAACATAGGTGATTGTTAAGGTCCAAGCCTGGGACCCGGCCAGCCCTAAGAAGCTAGGCTGAGCCACCTGTCCTCAATATACCAGTCAAAGAAATAAGAAGTTGTGAAAGTCAGAGAAAGGAGATGTGTCCATTGTGGCCGCATCAGGAAGAAGAACCAAGGAAGAATTTCAGGGACCTCGAAGTCTATTTTAGAGTCCTGAGAAGAGGGTTAGGTTTAAGTGAGGAACAGTCCTGATAAAGTGTGGTCACATGCACTCTCTCTGCCCTAGTCCTCTCTGCAAGGTGGCCTGGCAGTGCTCAGAATTATGTGAGCTCTTCCTGGGAGACATGTTCACCTTTGGACTGGCACTGGCCTGCTCTTTCTCCCAGTGTGATGATCCTGGGGAATTATCATTCCTTGGGCAAGAGGCAGGGTTTTAAATGTTAGGGCTGAAGAAGGGGAGGGCATCTGTAGAATGTAGGAGTAAAACCTCCTGCCAGGATGGCTGCAGGAGGATGGCCTGCAGTGGGGTGGCTGCAGGGGGGGGGGGTAGCCTCTGTGGTGATTCCACCAAATAGCTCAGCACTGTGGCCCCATTCTTACAAATTCTTCTCTTCCCAAGGAAATACTAGGTCAGGAGTTCAAGGTAGTCACTCATGGGAAAGATTCCTAGGGGATTAACTTAGGTGAGCTACAAACAATACCCCAGAGTGTAGACTCAACCTTTGGGCTGCTGTAAGTAAATAGAGTCATCCTTCTTAAGATACGTGGTCGCACTGCTTTTCCATTTTCCATTTTCAAATGACTTAGCTATCAGGTACACTGGTCTGTTTCAGAAGTTAGAATCTCTTTATACATTTTTTCAGATCACACTAACCCTCTGAGTTTTCTAGGCAACTTCTTGGAGGTAAGAATTTCAAACCTTTTCTATTGTGTTCTTTGGTGCAAAAACCACTAGGCAGTCTTCAAAGCTCCAGCTGTGTCTTGGGTTCTTTTTGAACAATAGAGAAACCGGATTCTTTGTTAAAAATTCTTCTCCTCAGGCCTTCATTGTACTTTCCTGTCTTTTCCCCCCAGGTAGCCTCTGTAGCTTGGTGGGCTGGGCCTCTTCCAGATCTTTTTTCTAGCATCTGCGCACTTTTAACAGAATAACCTTGTTCTTTTTTTTTTTTTTTTTTTTTTTTAACTTCATCAGTTTACTTACCCTCAGCCCATGACCCTTTCCCTCCCACCTGCCTTGGGAAGTAGGGGGCCCTTTTGGGGACCCCATGTGAGGTATTTAAGATAGTAAGGATTTTAAAGAATCTCGATGATAACAAAATGGTATAATAACCATCTTCTGGCCCTAGCCATTAAATGTTATCAAATATAAAATCATGGAACTGAGAAAAACCCTAATTGGCATGACAGTTTTAAAAAAAACATTTGACTTGGAAAAATAGAGTGGGAGAGAATTTATAACTGTTTTTACTTTCTCAGACACACGCAGACATTCTTTTTCTAGTTTCTTCTGGTGGTTTACGAAATTGGATTTTTTTTTTTTTTTAATGTCTCTAAATGCTTTGAATTAACACTCCTCAGTGGACTAACAACTCCTGTAAAGTAGGCTGGAGAAATGAGAAAAGGAGTTAGGGAGCGAGGGGTGGCTGGATCTAAAGACTCCATCTACAAGTTACCTCTGCAAATGCCCAGTCAGCGCTTCATGCCACCCCTAGTGCTAGGGCTTAGTCTATTGTGATGACAAGCCCTGCTGAGGGCACACATACTTCCCCAAGCACTCGCTGGCTACCACCCTTCCAACAGCGTCTGCTTCCCCTTCCCCTTCTGAAGTTAACATAACTGCGTTTTCAGGATATAGAACACCAGTGGGAAAGTAGGTAATGCCAAGGAAGCTGACAGCATGTATAAGTGGTCACCAAAACCTGACTGTCATTGCTTTCACTACTGCAATGTGTTTGATGATATCCATCCTCCCCACCCACCAAAGCAGGCTCAGCAGAGTGTTTTCTGAGACAGGACTGTGGCATATACTCGTCCGCATGACTCTGCAGCTTTCTTGGCAAATTCCCAAGCAGCCACCTATAAAGCCAGCACATAGGAATGAGACCCATTTGTAGCCTTGGACAGGACCCTGCCCATGCTCTAGAGTTCCTCTCTAGCAAACTAACTGAAAATGCTGGCTCTGAGAGTGCTTGCGTAGGAGACACACAAGTAACCACGTCTCATGCCTGGTTCTCTCAACACTTGCATCATGCCTGAAGGATGGGGAAATAGTAATTCTGTCAGTCTTCAGTATTTTGGCACCAGGGAGATGACTTAATTGGTAAAGTGCTTGTCACACAAGCATAAGGACATGAGTTCTCATCCCCAACATCCATATAGAAAAATAAAATAAAATTAAAAACTGGGCACAATGGCCTACTCCTTTAATCCTCTCCTTTGGTAGGTAGAAATGGATCGATTCCCAGATGGAGTTCCCTGGCTACCCGGACTTACCAATTGATGAGCTACAGATCAGGAAGAGACCCTCTCTCAAAAAAGACAAATGCAGTTGAGGAGGACAGCTGATTGCTGACTCTCTGTGGGTGTTACACACATGGGCGCACACATACACAGATAGATAGGTAGAGAGAGTGAGAGAGAGAAATTAAAAAGAGTTCTGTGTTTTACTGAAATGCTTTATTTCTAGATACGCAGTTGAAGACAATACAATAGAAACGTTCTGTGTGTTCTCGACCTGACCTGTTTTCCTGGATGGATAATTGTGACTTGTGTATTAGTTTGAGGGAATTTTGTGGATACGTGGGGTCATGTCCAGTGACTCCTGTCCTATTTGCTCATAGCTCTGTGTTTCTTCCACTGTGTTGTCTTCCCTTTCTCCAGCAGCAGTTGGGCATATTCATGTGTGCTCATTTTACATTCTCTCTGGTGCCCCATTGCTTTATGTGTCTGTACTTCCAACAATACCATAGACCATAGCACTATAGCTATGGAAGTTTCGAAATTATACGGACCGATTCTTCCCACTTCATGTATTTTTTTCAAAACACATTTTAAACATTGTAATTTCTTTGTAGTTTCACATGAATTCTAAAGCCATCTTTTCTACTTTTATGAAAAATAGCAATTATAGTAAGCATGTAACATCGATTTGAGACTTGAGATCATTGCTCTGCTGCTTTCTATTCCGTGGAGATGGTGTGCATCCTACTGTCGCTGTGATAAAGACCATGACCAAAGGCAACTTGAGAGGAAAGAGTTGATTTGGCTTTGATGTCTGGATCACAGCCCATCCTGAAGGGAAGCCAAGACAGGAACTTAAGTAGGACAGGAACCTGGAGGCGAGAACAAAAGCAGAGACCCTAGAAGACTTGTACTTGCTTGCTTCTCTGTCACCCAGGACCTTGGGTTAGCTCAGGTGGGATGAGCCCTCCCACATCAGTCATTAGACAAGAAAATGCTTCACAGACATGTCTACAGGCCAATTTGAAGTACTGAGGCATTTTCTCAGTTGAGACTCCCTTGTCCTAGGTGACTCTACCTCGTGTCAAGTTGGAAAAACAAATAAACAAACAAACAAGCAAAACCCCCCAAACCAAAAAGCCCCTCCCCGAAAAATCCAAAACCTAAGCAGCACATTTTTTCTCCATTAATGAACATATCTCATAGTGTCTCTTTTTATTAATTGACATATTTCTTGATTTCTTGTATCAGTGCATATGGGTTTTTAGCCAATCATCTTTCCTATGTTTTGTTAAATCTACACCTAGGTATCTATTACTTTTTGAGTGGCTAAAAATACTATTGTACTCATAATCTCACAGCTCACAGTATTCGTATATATATATTTATCTTTGAAATATTTATCTTAGATCACCTTACACCTTGCCAAGTGTACTGAGTTTAGAAGCCTACCTATTTTGATGGGGGAGATTCCCTGGGATTTCCTACATAGGAGGTGATGAGGGAGGTGATGAGGGAGGTGATGAGGGAGGTGATGAGGGAGGTGATGAGGGAGGTGATGAGGGAGGTGATGAGGGAGGTGATGA
>NC_034596.1:24214587-24268998 GCF_900095145.1 Mus pahari
GGAGGTGATGAGGGAGGTGATGAGGGAGGTGATGAGGGAGGTGATGAGGGAGGTGATGAGGGAGGTGATGAGGGAGGTGATGAGGGAGGTGATGAAGTATGAAGACGAGGACAGTTTTACTTCTTCCTTTTTGACGTGTATTTCCTTGCTTCCTTATCAAGCCTTATTGCATCATCTAGAACTTCCCTTGGAAGCAGAGAGTGGACATTTTTGCCTTGCTTGGAATTTCAGGGTGGAAAGAATTCAGTATTTTACCATTAGGGAGAGAATAAGCTGTATTTTTTTGTAGCTGTTCTTTATCAGGATGACACTTCCCTTTAGTCCCTATCTTTCTGAGAGATTTTTACCACGAGTAAGTATTGGTCTTTAGCAAATGTTTTTTGAGGGTCAATAGATACAACCCTGGGATTTTATTCATTAGCTTGTTATCATGTCTGATCAGACTGATTGATTTTCAAGTATTGAGACACTAGTATGTTCTGGGAACAAAATACTCCATATGGTATGTAACTCCCCCTCTTACCTTTGGATGGTTTCTGTTTGTGAACATTCTATTAAAGGGTGTTACACCTACATTCATGAAGAAGATTTAGCCAAGGGTCTTTTTATTTTCCACTGGTTTTGTCTGATTTAGATATTTGTCAACATGATAATAGCAACTTTCTAAAATAAGTTGGGAAATCTTTTCTGGAAGAGACTGCAGAACTGGTATTATTCTTTAAGCACTTGGTAAAATTCTCTGAAAAAAAATTGCCTAGGCCTGGAATTTTCTCATCTGGGAGTTTAAAATGTATACAGTTAAACTTCTTTAATGGTAATATTACTCAAATCATATATTGATAATGCATGAGTTTTCATAGTTTGTGCTTGTTGAGAAACTGGTCCATTTAATCTGTTATTGTGGTGGTTTGAATGAGAACACCCCCCACCCCCACTGCATGCATTTGAAAATCTGGTGCTGTGTGGGCAGGTTTGGGGGGTTTATAG
Source organism: Mus pahari (assembly GCF_900095145.1). NCBI lineage: Eukaryota > Metazoa > Chordata > Mammalia > Rodentia > Muridae > Mus > Mus pahari. The sequence continues at coordinate 24,215,575 of NC_034596.1, forward strand.
CCTCCACCCCTGTGTGTGTGTGTGTCTCTCTCTCCCTGTCTCTCTCCGTCTCTCTCTGTCTCTCCCTGTCTCTCTCTGTCTCTCTGTCTTATCTCTCTGTCTTATCTCTCTGTCTTATCTCTCTGTCTCTGTCTCTCTCTGTCTCTCTGTCTCTGTCTCTGTCTCTGTCTCTCTCTCTCTCTCACACATACACACACACACACACACACACACACACACACACACACACACACACACTCTGCTTTCTGTATGTGGATAGAATGTGGTCAGCCAGAATTCTACTCCCACTGCCACAACATGTCATGCCTTCAATGCCATGAGAACTCAGGCATCCTTTCTGAAGTTCCTTTGAGTCATGGTATTTTATCACAACCACAGAAAAGTCACTAATGCAACAGTTACACAGTTGTGAATGATTAGTCATGGCTTCTTTATTATGTGTCTATGGAGATATGCACTGTTCCATTTACCAGTGAGTTCTCTTTTTTCTTATTACAGATTGTGAGTTTTACTGGCTGTTTCAGTTACTTTTCTGTTGCTGTGACAAAATATCTGTCAGAGATGAGTGAGCAGAGGTGTCTGTGACTCATAGATTCAGGGATTCAACCCTGCTGGTGCGAGGAGCACGGTGGCCAGAGAGGCTGCTTAGTGTCAGTAGGAGTCTGTAGAGGAGATGTTCACAAGGCTGAACAGGAGGCAGACTCTGGGCCAGCAGTGACTTGCTGTTGCTCAGTGGGCCACAGACCCCAAAGAGTCTATAATCTCCCCCAAACAGTGCCATAAACTGAGGACCAGTACCTAAACACATGCTGCTGCAGGGAACATTTCCCACGGAGGCCATAGCAAGCAGTTTTCAAAGTGATGTTTTTGTTTCATTTGTTTTTTCTATTGTCTTGTTTTCTGCTTTTCTTCTTAGCATCTTGTCCTCTTACTTTTCCTTCTCATTCTCTTGAGTTTATTTCCTTCTCTCCTTTTAAAGGTCTTGAGATAAAATTGCAAATTGACTTAAGACTCTTGTTACCAGAAAATTTGGGGAGTCCCTTCATGGCTGCCAGATGATAACAGGGAGATTGGGGTCCCCACTTGATTTTCTTAGACTCATAATAAAAGAATTTTAAAATGAACTAAAATGGAAGATCTTATTAGAGTTTAAAAGAAATATTCCAGGGCAAGGAAGTTATAAATCTTGGCACATGCCCAGAGGAGGAGAATGGAGAAGAGAAGGGAAAAAAATGGCCATACCATTTGAGATAAACCTGTATAGAGTGCAGTCATATGGCAGACAGGGGTCTTTAGAGAAAGAGTAAGGGAAATCCAGACTACCAGGAAAAACATTTTTCTATTCTGAACACCATCAGAAAGAATGAGAAAGATAAAAGGTCAAACAGAAAAGTTGCACCTTCCAGGGGGACACAGAAAGGTTGACAGATCTGGGTGGATGTCATGGAAGCTTGGTTCATAAGGACTTTACTAGGGGTGGGAATTCTGGGAAGGAAGTGTACAGTATCTCACTAAAGGGCTTAAGGTTGTCAGCCTCCCAAGGGTGTGGGCCCTTGGCCAGAGGATTTTGCAGCCCAGTATTGGTTCTCCATCAAGGCCAGAGATTTTTGTCTTGACCAGAAGAAACTAGTTTTCCCTTGTTGCTTCTGCACTACTTTCAAACATTGGGTACTATAGTATAGTATTGATTTAGCTATTCTCCACAAAGTTTTGTTTGATTTATACATCTTTTTTCTAATTACTGTACCAGGTAATGTTACATTCTTTTTTATTTAACTGTCTAGTGTATGTTAAAAATCTTAGGGAGGGAAATGCATTTCTTCTATATGTTTCAGTTTTCCTTATTTTAGAATTATCTTCTTCTATAGAAAAAGACTCATAGCTCTTTTAAGAACTGGTCTACTGATTATGTATGGTATGTGTGTGTATGTATGGTGTGTGTGTGTGTGTGTGTGTGTGTGTGCGCGTGCGCGTGAGCTTGTGTCATGGCATGAATGTGGAGTCAGTTCTTCTCTTCTATCTTTGTATGGATTCAGAGACACCAGTTCTCACGGCAAACACCTTCACAGGCTGAGCCATCTCACCAGCCCCTTACTTTCTTCTTTAATCTGCCATTCTCTACTTGAGACAAAATCCACATCTGTGGACCTTCATGTGCTGGGTGAAGAGTTCCTTTGTCTTAATGTCACTTATATCAATGTGGCTAAATAACAAACATGAGCAATTGAAAGCGGGGCAAGAGTTAAGCTCACAGTTATAGAGGTTCCAGCTGCTGGTGAGTTGGCTCAGTCCCTCAGAACCTAAGGCAAGGTAGGCTACTGTGGTATGAATCTGCAGCAGAAGGTGCTCACTTCAATGTAACCAGAGTGGAGGAGGGTAGCAAAGGGTGGCAGAAGGGACCAGAGTTGGGGACATAACATCAGTGACTTACTTCCTTCAACTAAGCTCCCCTCTCTTGAGATTTCTAACATCTTCCAAAATAGCATCATCAGGTAACAGCCAAGAAAACATAGGAGCTTATGAGGGAAACTTTCATATTGAAACACTAAAAAATTCATTCATTCATTCATTCCATGAGCGTTCACTGTATGCATGCTTGATCAATGCACGTTGTTAGGCACTCAGCAAAATGATTCTCAGACTGAGAAGAGATGGAATATAGATGATGCGTATGTCAAGCACTCTCGTAACCGATATTGATTAGGCTGGGTTACATGCCAGGAGCTCTGCTCAGCCTTGTTAATGAACTGGCCTGCTGATCCATACTGTAGATCATGTAGTAGAGAAAACATACTGCTCCTCTAATGTGCCTTGGGTTCTCTGTGGTATCTGACTCCAGAACTTGGGGCTCATAGTGCCTGTGCCACAGAAGACAGTGGAATGTAATGAAAAGAAGTGCCCAGTTTCCTGAAGGAGAGGCAGGGGGTTGTCGGGGTGGGCGTGCTATAAGGTGGTGTCTAGAGAAAAGGGCCGGGAAGTCCACTATTCTCGAGACAGACTTTTTGGCCTTGCTCATGAATATGCTGCTGAAAAATAAGAAAATGCCAAACTAAATAGCTCTACACATTATAAAAAGAGGGGAGGAAGGGAGTGGGAGGGAGTAGCCAGGAAACAAGACTGACTGTGGGAGATAAGAGAGCAGTCAGTGGGAACGAGGAGCTCTCCCGCTCGCTTTTCACGACTTCAGCTCACAGACATATGCTCTGCAGTCTCCTCTCTCTCCCTTTGCCAAGAGCCCCGCCTTCGCCCGCTGGCCTTCAGCAGCTGCTCTCCCCTGATAGGCGCCCATCAGCGCTACCCAGACTCACTCTGGTTACTTCCGGGGCACACCTTGACCCCTGGACTCTCTGGATTCCTCCGCTGTAAATGGTAATAGAGGTAACTATCGCCCTTCAGATTCCTTGTCCTAATTTTGCCAAAGCAATTCTTTAAGTGCTTCAAGTGTTAAAGGATTAACCCTTTCCTTCCAGTCTGAATTTTATGAGTTACCAATGGCAACCTAGTACAATGCCAAGTGTAAAATACATGCCAGGAATTGAGGGTGTGGCTCAGTTGGTAGAGTGCTTGCCTCATGTTCACAAAGCTCTGGGTTCTATCCTCAGCACCTCAGAGACCAGGCCTGGGGTACATATCTGTAATCAGGAGACAGAAGCAGTCATCCCTGGCCATCTAGTAAGTTGAACATGGACTACATGAGACTACATCGTGTCTAAAAAAAACCAAACAAACACTAAAGTAAATGTTTTTATGTTTTAAAGTGCACCCCCACCCCCAAACAAGACAGGAGAGAGAAACAGAGATAGTGATGTTCTGAACCTTGGTACCTTAGGTTGTGACCTTAGAGATGGTCTTTCCAGAAGGTCGCCCAGAGAGGATGAAGTCATTAGGTTGGGCACTGAGTGACTAAGAACAATAAAAAAGGAACAACACAGAGGGTACTATGTGAGCATGCAATTAGAGTCCGGGCTGGGCTTCTCTAGGCATGGGCTACCCAAAATGCCCAGAGAGGAGACTACGGAGCCCAGCAGAGCCGATCCTGGTTCCCAGCCATATGTGGTACAGACTCCCACCATAGAAAATGAAACACTTCTCTACGCTTTTAGTTACAAAGGCCCAAGCCAAAATACACAGTTAGTATCTAAAGCCTACAGAAAGGAGAATGTACCTTTCTTGTGAGGTCCCAGACCTGTTGCTGGCCTCTGAGATGGTCCTTCATCTATGCCATGTGATTTGGTTTGTTTATTTGTTTCTCTTTCATAAATGATGGAAATTCAAAACTAAGAGTTTGATTCTTGTACATTCTAAGTTTTCACATTAAAAACAAAAAATCCCTGTGAGTCTTTGATGGGAGAGAGAAGGAAGGAGGTTGCTTGTGTCACCTGGGACCGCATGTGATGCTAGGGCCATGTATAAGAACTCTGAAGCCTCATCTCTGAGAGCTCGCATTCAGTCATCGGAGGAAGTTGGAGTCATCATGCACTTGCGAGGAGTTTGTCACGCACGGATTGGTACCTGGCAGGCTCCGTCTTTCCTAGGATTTCTGCCACCAACTGTCACTACATCGTTTTCAATTTGCACATCCCCGTCACTGCCAAGCTTGAAGTACCTCTATGCGACTTGTAATTACAGAAATGCTCCCACGGCCCCTCCCCAAGTCCCCAGAGGTTAAATTTGCACATGTTGACAAAGTAATTCCTTGATTTTGTTTTCTGAACGAGCACTGTTGTAAACAGCCAGTCGGTGTCAGAAGCAAGCGGTATTTCCTCCTCTACAGCTTAATTGTTCTCTTGATTTCCAGGTTCTTCATCTCCTATGAAATATGGCGTTTTCCAGTGTCTTGTATGTAAATAAAGTTACGAGAACATTACGTAGGTTTAAAAGCTCAAGACATATGACAAATGGAGGCTTCTCAGGCTCTCCCCAGGGGTCCTGATGGTGGTCCCCAGAAAACAGGAAACAGAGGATTAAGAACAGACAGGAGCCAGGGGGCATTCTGGAAATGTAGTCAGGGTACCTGGGCACTCAGCGGCTTCTTCCAATGGCCATTGCTTGTTGGCACTTTTGACCATCTGCCACAGTTTCCAGCCATGTAGTAGCGACCTTACACACCACTGATTTGGTCTCTTAGTTAAAATGCACCCCAGTGACTAGACATCATGGAGTCAAGGCAGATTTAGCTTTTGTTCAAGTCTCAGGCCACCACCTGGCTCCTGACTGTCCTATGTCTTTTCAGGTCTTCCTCCTGGATGTTTGTCAGTTTTATTCTTCTGACTTCAACCTCTGACCAGGGCCAGCCGACATGGAAAAACACACAAAGGATCCATACCACCCTAGGAAACAACCAAACAGGATCTTTCCACCAGTCTCCTGCTCGGAGGAGACCCCAGGGTCTCACTTCTTTCCGTGCATAAACCTTCACAACCTTCCTACGCCGCATTTTCTGGTTCTCATGGTTTGTTTGCCCTGGTTTTCTCTGTACTCTACTCCCCTGCACCGATTCCAACTCAAGTGGCCACCATTTTCCTATGATTCAGGTTAGGATGTTGTTTGGGTCTTACTTTTCTTGATGTTGGAAGCATCTAACAGGGTCACTTGAGCAGCTAGTGCTGATCTGGAGCCTGGTAGGCAAAGAGGAGCAGAGAGGAGGGGAGGGCAGGGCTAGTCTGTCCCACTGGTACTCTGCCAGTGCCTTTCATTCCCACAGTTCCATCCTCCCCACACCCTCTATCATCAGCCACTGCCTTTCTCCCTCAGTGGTGGTTGTGTTAAGACTCACACCCATGCTGTGCACTATCCCCCATCATCTTTACTCACCTGGTTGGAGGTGTAGGTAAGAGGATACAAAGATGCTTCTTTCAGCAGGGAAGATGAGTTCTTCAGGCTGCCTGCCTACTTGGGAGAAGTTAGTGCTTTATCTTCACTTATATCTTTCTACCATGTTCAGGGACTAACACATAGATTAAGCCGGAAGTTGCCTTTTTTTTTTTTTCTACAAAGGGATAGATCATAGATTTTTCAGCTTCTGTAGACCTTGGGGTATGTGTTTCCTATAGTCAGCTCTGCTGTAGTATGACAGCAGCCATGGTCCCATGTGGGCATGAGTGATGCTATAGTTTACAGATCATAAGGCTGATAGAATCCAGTCAGAGAACACAAGTTTGTCCATAGAACAAATGAACTTTGTGTTTTGATAAATCTTTTAAAAAAAAACAGAAAATGAATCCAGCATATTATTATGGCTTTCCTAAGATATCAACAGTGACTGTGTGTTCATTTGTCTGGCTTCCTCTGGTCCTGGAATGAGCTGGGTTTCAATTTGATTAGCACACTGACACATCACCTCTAAGGACTGGTGTTCCTTTTTAATCCTGCACACAGATTCCTTACACGCCAAAGGCCTCTCAAAGCTACAGACTTACTACTGGGACTACTCATTTTTAAAGGCTGTTTTCTCTCTCAGAAGATTTTTTTTTTATGTCAACATAAATAGCATTTGACATTTCACAATAGCGTTAGCAATAACCACCCAGTAGAGGGTGGGCAGAAGAGGCAGCTGGACGTGTGGAGGAGGCCTGGTTTGTGGGATCCCATGGTTATTACTCTTTGTGGAATAAGGATAGTGGTAGCAATCACCTCATCTTTGGCTCCGTTTAATCTCCAACAGGGAAGATGTGATCTATCACCTCACGGACCACAGCAGAATCTCCAGCATTGGGGATGACTACAGTGTGCTCCCTGGAGGCAGCCTGACAGGAGTGTGCATCCATGCACCTATCTACCCAGTGTGACCCAGTGACCTATTGCCACTCGCTGCCATAGGTGGGCTGTGCCTGTGTTCATCACGGTAGAAGTAAGGGGGAAACCCTGGCACTCACCCAGCTCTCTGACAGTGCAAGAAGAAGGTTTGATCAAAGTGAAGGGGATCCTGGCTCTTCCTCAGCTGAGGTCCTTTATTTACAAGCAGCTGGGACTTGCTCCCACCTCTGGATGAGACACAGAAGGATACCACAATGAATGCACATTTTTATGTGTCGCCTGGAGTATGGGAAATCAGGAGAGAGACTTTCAGAGAGTAAGAACTTACACATTATGTCCTCTGCAGGCATTTCAGGCTATTTGGCTAAAACCCTTCTGTGTATAGGGATATATAGGTTGGATTTAACCCCAAAGTTAATCTTTTACATTCAAAATTAAACCCTGTGTAGGGCGGAAGAAGTTTTTGGAGATTTTCATACTCTAATTTCTTGAAGGAGTTTCATGCTTTATTTTTTTAGTCACTTCAAAACGTATCACAAGCTTATGAATTCTACCTTGGATCTCCCATTCTACCATCTGGGACACGAATGGGACTGGAGGGGCCCTAGCGTGACATTTCTGGGTATTTTCTAAGTTGTTTTTTGTTGTGCACTTGGTGAGATGTGGAGGAAGCATATGTAGGGGTAGTGACTCATCTCCAGGGAAGATTTCTGAAGATGCGATGCCTTCAGTTGTAGTTTCCCAGTGGTAACCTGCTGGTGCTTTCGCAAAGGAAACAGTCTTTGTTCTATTTCAGACTTTCAGATGAGCGACCCCAGAGCAGCTTTCTGAGTGTAAGTTCCTCTCTCATTTTGGCTTTGTATCACTACTGCTGTACCCCCAACCCCCAACATCCCTGGGCCTTATTCATCAGTGTATCACCCTATTCAGGTAGCTGGCAAGTGACATTCAGTTTAACACAACTCTCAGTTAACACTGAGGTATTTTAGGCATGTCCAAGTGAAAGGATGGTATTAAATCAGGAAGAATGTGTCAACAAATAGATGACCACATGTGTCTTAGTGATGACAAAGGTAACTATTTAGGCAGCACATGCTGTTGATGACAAGAACTAACTTTGTGGGAGATTAAGGACAAGTGTATGTGTGCTACGGGCTTTGATATATAGGCATCATTCAGAAACTAGCCTTAATCTACTAAATGGTTAAAGGTCCCATGCACCCTTGCTTCAGAGAGTCAGTCTGTCCTTCTTGTTTGGCTTCAAAGCTCCAAAGACAGGAATGTGTTTGAAATGTAGATTTCTTCCACAACAAAATGAGAATGTGAGAAGCTTACACTTCTCCTTAGGTTGTAATCTTAAGCATTTATTTTACACTCATAGCATAGGAAATGATGAAGTGTGAGAAATTGTTGTTTAGCTGAAAATTTTTATACTTACTTTTTTACAGGTATCTGTGCATGTGTACATGTGCGTATGAGTATGCACATGCATGTGTATTTATGCATGTGCATTTACTTGCATACGTGTGTGTATGTGTGTGTGTGTGTGTGTGTGTGTGTGTGTGTGTGTGTAGAGGACAACTTGCAGAAGTTTGTTTTATTAAGTGGGTTCTAAGAATTGAACTCAGCTGGTCAGTATTGACTGCAAGGACCTGCTGAGTCTTTTCCCAGGCCCTAGTTTAACTGCAATCCATTACAATGTTTATGTTGGTAAAGTTTTGTCAACTTGACACAAGTTTGAGTCACCTGAGAAAGGGAGTCTCAGTTGAAGACTTGCCTTCATCAGGCTGGCCTGTGAGCAGGTATGGCATATTTTTCTTGATTAATAACTGATGTGGGAAGAGTCAGCCCGCTGTGAGCAGTGACATCCATAGGCCAGGGTCATGGAGCGAATTAGAAAGCAGGTTGAGCAAGCCACAGGGAGCAAGACAGTAAGTAGTATTCCTTCATGGCCTCTGCATCAGCTCCTGCCTTGAATCTTTGTCCTGATTTTCCTCATTAATGGACTATGACATAGAAGTGTCATCCAAATTAAACCCTTTTCTCTCCATGTTGCTTTTGGTTGGAATGTTTTATCATAGTGGGAGAAAGCAAACCAGGCCAACATTCCTTGTCAGAAGTGTTAATACTACATGGTTAAAGAAAAACCACCAGGATGGACGAAAACATGCACTCTAATCCTAGTCTCAAAAATCTGTCTTCAATGGCAGGCTGAGTCATATGGAATGGCTATTTTGTATGTTAAAATTGTTCAAAAGCAGCAATTCCACATGGTTCAAAATACCAACTGGCACTGGCTCAATGGACAAGAGAAACTATCTGAAATATGTATGGGTACATAGATATGTGTGTGTATGTGTGTGTGCACACACACATGGGGATGGGGGGCAAAGAGACAGATAGACAGACTCACACACACACACACACACACACAGAGAGAGAGAGAGAGAGAGAGAGAGAGAGAGAGAGAGAGAGAGAGAGAGAGACTTAGCAAGCATTCTGAATGGTGACTATGGGAATGAGATTTTATCTTTTCCACACCTCTATCTCTAGAATGGGTGCTCCCCACTTTCCACTCTGAATGCTGTACAAATTCACCCTTTCACAGCGAGGAGCCACCAGCAGCTAAAGCACACTTACATGATCTGTTAGAAAATTCGAGGACTTTGGGGCTCTGGTTTTCTTTGCTCTTTAGAAATATCCAGATTTGGTGAGAAGAACCCATTTCCTTTCCTTTCTGGCTAAAGTCCATCCCCATAGCTAAGTCTCAATAGAGCCTTGCCCACACGAGGAGCTGGTACAAGTAGGCATCCAAACCTGTCTGTGAATGGTTTCCATAGTGAATTCATGGGGAGAGATGACTAATAATTGCTTACTGATGTTCTGCAATAATACTGCAGATTTCCCTTTCCTGAAACGGAAAGGCAGGTGGCTGGATTAAGTAGCCACACAACTCCTGTGTGAGTGAGGAGCAAGGTCAGGTTCACAGAAAAGGAGAAGCAGGGGACAGAAAGGAATAAAGAGGGAAAATGAAAAGGTCTCTGGTTTGTTGAGAGGTGCCTTCTGGCATCCCTGAGTCGGCACCAAGACTCTTAGGAAAACGCCGTGCTTTATATTGTTAAAGAAATAAATCTAAAAGTTTATTGTATTTGAGTCCAAAGATGGTCCAGAATTTTCTAACGCACCATGTGTAATGTTTTATATATATATTTGAATATATATATTCAAAGAACAGGAAGCCAGCTGATTGGCTCCAGTTGGCATTTGCCTCACGTGGCCATGGAGCGATCTTTTAGCTTTTCGTGATTGGATACGTCTCAATTTGCAATGATTGGCAGGGGCTCAACTCTGCTACAAGAGTATCCTCTTCAGTTAGGTTGCAATTTGCTCATGCACTTAATTAGGTTACAGCTTACTACACACAGAGGTGGTTTCCGGTCAAACTTTCATACCCAAGTACCAAAACAGAGGCCGAACTTTTCAAGCTTGATGGAAATTGCCAAAAGCCTTCCAGACCCTTTCCTGCACAGGCTGCTGATGAGCATCTTGGCACTCAGGATAGGTGGTGGTCCTCCCCCTGGTCCCAGGATGTGGTTTTGTAGCCTTAACAGACTTAAATATCTGACTGTTCCTGAACACTTAAACGGGAACATTCGAAAACCAAAATCTCCTTGCTTTCCAGCCTGGTAGTGATGTTTAAAACACAGCGTTTCTCTCTCAATGCCTATTCCCTTCCGCAGTAGGCTCAGCCATGGAAAGACCCCAGTCCTCTTTGGGGCAAATGGCTTTTAAACCGCTCCCAAGGGGAGCCATTGATCATCCCGGCTGACAGGATCTGGCCTATTATTTCCATGCTCTAAGCGACACAGGCTGGCTCCCATGGTTCTCAGCCTCTAAGTAGAGCTGGTGAAATTAACTTGAATGACCTAATTCCCACCTTCCAGTCCACCCCTTCATGTGCACTGTGCAAAGGGCAAAACAGAAGCGAAATGGGAAAGATTAACAAGGACCGTGCCAGCCCTTCAAGGAGAAGCCATTGTTTCTCTGCATCTGGGGGGAAAACTACACTATTTGGCAGTGTGGGGGGCCCCCAGGCACCGGCTGGTGCTAATGAGCAATGTGGTTGCTGAGCGGAGCTGTTGCCCTGGACCCGCCCTGTCTACCCTGGTTGACAGGTGCTGAGGGGAGGGGCAGGCCACAGCTGCTGGGGCAGGAATCCCATTATCCTTTGCTGTGCATTGATTCACCCTGTGGGGACATTTCCTCTCTGGCTGTGCTAATTTGCCTGGTTCTGGGAGCACACAGTGTCTGAGGTGAGCAGGGCTGGGCTCAGCCTTGGGTCTGCAGAGGATTTGCCTGACAGGACAGAGGTGGCCAGAAAAGGACAAGGTCTGGAGTGTCAGCTTTGCCCTGATAAAATTATTTGAGGTTTTAGCACATTAATGACACAATGTTTGTTTTGAAAGAGTTGGTTTTTTTTTAATTTTTAATTTTTCTTGGTGTGTTTTGCATTCATAGATGGTAATTCTTATTTTAAAACTCGATGTTTTTGCACAGAAGATTCAGGAAGGAATCCAACAGTTTGGAAGCTTGGCTCACAACATCCATCTTTAAATGTTCACTCTCCTCTGAGCTTACCATCAGGCCTTCTGGGACACTTTGGGAGTTATTATACTAATCCTCTTGCCTGGGATGGTATGTAACGGTTTTCTAGTTTGTGTTGAAAGGCAATAATGGGGGTTGAATTTATTATAGTTAAGATTATTGACCATCATTTGCCTAGGTGTCTGATGCTAGAGGCAAGTCAGGCTCACCACCTTTGTGTGAATCAAACTCTGGACCTCATGACTAAGCAAGCATCTTAAGTGCAGTGTGAGCTATCTCCCTGGCCTCCTTTTGGGTAAATTTCAAGCCATGTTTAAATATATATCTGACCAATCAGTTCAGTTCTCCAATTGCCGTGATTTCTTCTAGCTTACATGTGTTTGCTCGTGATAGGGGGATTTACCAGGGATTTACTTCAGAAAGGACACTATTCATAGATTGCTTTTGTTTTCTGGCTGCAGTCAGCTGTTTCTGTGTGAGCGTGATTCCCCTCAGCATTGTGTAACCTCCTTCCTGAAGAAAGGCGAGGAGGAGAGGCAGCTCTGAGACTTGAGATAGTGCTGAGCCGACACACTCAGAACTCTCTGGAGACAAAGTACTTACCTGTCTGCACTGTTTATTAAAGGATTAAACCAGGAAAGGTAGAAGACAAGCTAGAAGCAGGATGAGGAAGTCAGAATGTGTGTGTGTGTTTCTACATGCACCCATGCATGCATCTTTGTGTGTGTGTGTGTGTGTGTGTGTGTGTGTGTATTCTTATGTGCACACGTGCATGCATGCTTGTGTATGCATGTGCGTTCCTATGTGCACACACACGCATGCATGTGTATGGGTTTCTATGGGCAAACATACATGCACATTTGTGTATGTGTGTTTGTGTATGAGGGAAAGAGAAAAAGATAGAGAGAAAGGGAGAGAGAGGGGGAGAAAGAAGCAGAGACAGAGATAGAGACAGAGACAGAAAGAGAATGCATATATATGTGCATGCCTATGGAAGCCAATGTTAGATATCTCCATTTCTCCCTACATTATTATTTCTTCTTCTTCTTCTTCTTCTTCTTCTTCTTCTTCTTCTTCTTCTTCTTATTATTATTATTATTATTATTATTATTATTATTATTATTTTGAGATAGGATCTCCCATTAAAATTAGAGCTCACTGAGTTTCCTAGACTGGTTGACCAGCAAGCCCCAGGATCCTCCTGTATCTGCCTCTTCAGTGCTGGGACTAGGAATCACTGTGCCTGGGGATTTTACATGGTGCAACAGATCCAAACATAGGTTCTCATGCTTGAATGTCAAGTACTTCACTGACTGAGTCATATGCAAGCCTCCTGTTGTATTTTTATTTCTTTATTTTGAGACAACATCTCATGTATCCCAGGCTGGCCTTGAAATCACTGTATAGCCAAGAGGATGGCTTTGAACTCTGCTGAACTTCCTGCCCCTGCCTTTCTAGTGCTGGGGTTAGATGAATGTGCTACCATATCCAGTATCTCTAGTGCTTGATCGAACCCAGGGCTTTGTGTATGCCTGGCAGGAATTTAAACTTATATTTAAATTCTTTTTGACATTTTAAGGAAAGATGAAATCTACAGATTGAATGATTATTCTAGGTCCCAGAGCATAACTACTCTAACAAAAGTTACTGGAGACAATTCCATGACAGTTGTCTGGGGTGGCACGTGAGCATGTGGTGGGGCTGGGGGGTGTTGGGGGAAAAAATCAGGGCATCCCCAGACCTTTGCACAGCTCTCATTGGAAGGCAATGCTAGAAGTTCTTAGAGCAAGAATTGCAACCCAAAATATTTACAAGCAGTCTAACTTCTATCCAAGTGCAGAGAGAGCAGATCCAAGAAGGAAGAGAACACGCTCAGCCCTGGTCCTTCCAGAATTACAAAGAGAAAACAAAACCAAGAAGCCAGGCAAACAAACGCAAAACAAAGAAACAAAACCAGCTCCGGAGAGAGCAAACATTGGGCAAAGAGGAACCTAAGGATTCTTCCATCAAGGGGAAGGGAGAGAAAAGACAAGGGACCAAGATAGAAGGTAAGAAGAGGAAGAGAAGGATAGGAAGGGAGGGAGAGAGAAAGGGAGGGAGGGAGGGAGGGAGGGAGGGAGGGAGGGAGGAAGGAAGGAAGGAAGGAAGGAAGGAAGGAAGGAAGGAAGGAAGGAAGGAAGGAAGGAAGGAAGGAAGGAAGGAAGGAAGGAAGGAAGGAAGGAAGGAAGGAAGGAAGGAAGGAAAGAGAGCAGAGAATAAAGGGGAGGATTGGTAACATTGAATTCCCTAGAGAAGATGTGGTGGTCAGAAAGTCTTATGTAAATGCCATAAAACATGTAAGAAAAATAACAAACAAATACACACACACACACACACACACACACACACACACACACACACCCCTCAGAACTTAAATGCAAAATATGAAAGTACTGCTATTAGAGAGGTGGCTCAGCAGATAAAGGCTCTGACAGGCCAAGCTTGATGAACTGGGTTCAATCCCTATGTAAAAATTTTATCTGTGACCCCAGCGGTTCTATGACAAAGGAGGTGGAGACAGGAGAACTGACTAGAATCACATGGACTGGTTAGCCTAGAGCATATAGCACAGAGGCACAAATGGTCAATCGTGGTTTTGTCTGCATCCATGGGGCTCACTCAGGAAGATGGAGGTTTTAGACAAGATGAAGAAACAGAAACGTAAGTTACGGCTGTTTAGAAGAGTATTTAAATGCTGGCTGCCACTCAAGAGTCTACTGTGGTAAGGGTGGAGGATGCCTTGTCAGCCTGGAATGTCAAGGTCACCCGAGATGTCACACGTTCATCACTGACTGGATATGCTATGAAAGTCCTGTTAACCTCATCAAGACCAAAGAATTAATTCTACCCGTTGCCAGCTCAGTGCACCCATGGGTTTATCGGGGCTATCTGCAGACACATAGGTGACCTGGAGAGCCCCCCAGGGAGTGATAACCCATCCAAGCCTGTTGACTCTGCTCCCTGTAAGCTTGCAGGTAGTTCTGCATGAGTGTATTCACTAAGTTAATCCATCTTGATTAGCGCTATTCTTAGTTAACACACCTCTGTAGATCTTCTGTTTCATGGCAGAGCATTTCTGCTTTCTGTTTCCTCTGGACATGCTCTGAGATACCTTTGAAGCACAGTTGCACTGATAGCTTTTGGATCTGTTAGGTCATCCCCACTTCTCCACCACATAGCTGCTGAAGTGGAGTGGCTTGGTGTCTCACTCAGTTTGATTCCTCTCTTATTAAAATGATGAGCTCTGATGGTAGCCACAGAAGTTCTTTATCTCAGTGAGGTGGCAGCTCAGTGTTATGTTATCCCAATCCAGGTGACATCTTCCTGCTTCTTAGTACAAGTCATTTTTTTAAAAAAAGAGCATTTTAAGTATTGTCATAAAACACTAGGTCTGGCTAAATATTCTATTTTATTTAGAGTCTTATAACAACCTCCTGCAGGAGAATAGCATGGCATGACCCTTTATTTTTGTCAGGTGGGAATAGGGGCTAGGAATTCCCTCTCCAAGTCCCATCTCCTGGGAGATTTGTCACTCCTATGAGCATGAAAAGACCTTTGACTACACTATGTCTTTATCATGACAGCCAGCATAGAAAGCTTTGTTACTGATCTTCAGGGATCCTCCATGAGTGGGCAACTTTGTTATTTCTTGACATTGCTAAGATGTCTGTCTGTCCTCTAGGACTCCTCTGCTGCCACCCTTATGGTGAGACGCCACCACCTGGCTGGCTACTGGGGCATGGGAATGGAAGGCCAGTCTCTCCTATTGTGTCCGCTGCCATCAAAGGTATCAGGCTTATAACCACCTGGCAGTCAGACATATCTCAGCATCACCCTAGCTGGGATTGGAATGTGTCTAATCAGATCTCAACTAGGGGAGAAGTTGGCCCCATATGGTCTTTGTTGGCATAGGTGGGCTCTGGCCATTCATTTCTTCATGGTATTTGAATAGAAGAATCTAAGATGTTCTATTACACTGGACTGCTGCTCTCTGGGATATCTCTGGGCTTTGCTGGGGCCATTTTATTTATGAGATAAAATGGAATGTTAGGGGTATTTAGATTTCTGGATCTTCTTGATCTCCCTTCTTCTCTGCAGCTGCGAGTTCTACTGTGTTTGTTTAATATCTTGTATGGGGGGTGGGGGTTGAGATATTTAAAAGAAGTGTGTCTATTCTATATTTCTCAAAGTAGAACTCACCCCAAGGCTTGCTTTAAAGTATTTTTAAAGTTATATGGACCTGCACTGGCTTAAGGCTACTTATCTCCTTACTAAGGTCTCATATTCTGGAAGCTTCTACCGAATACTCTATGCATTATAAGGTCTTTCAACATTTCACAAACTGTGCTGAAGATTTTGACAATAACATCAGCTAAGAACATCCTTGTTTTAATGAAATATTTTGTTATTAGTGTGGCTTACTTTTTTCTCTATGGACACTGGGTAATCTGTCTAGCTGTCTCCAGTTGTTGCAGCTTGCTCGAAGTCAGTACATCCTTTTAAGAATAATTAAAGGCTGAGTTCACTCACATCCCTTCTATGATTCTTACAATGTCATTGGAGATGGAGAAGGAAGGGATCATACTTCTGCTCATTGTGCTTTCCAGAGACCTGGAAATCCATACCAGACAGTTCTCCGAGCCAGGAGTGCAGACATTTCAGAATCTGTTAACAGAGATGATCAGGAACACAGGGTGAACAGTGCCTAGTGCCGAGGGCGGTGGAATGGAGAAGACATAAGCAGATTCATACGTGGTAGAGTCTAAGGCATGAGGGTAGCAGGAGGGAGGAGGAATGTTGACTACTGAGACTGTTTGGAGATCTACACTGAACAAAACATCCCCAGGGACAGAGCTGAGACCTCCTGGGAAAGGAAGCAGAGGAGGCTGTGAGAAGAAAACTTGCTCATGGTAGAGAAAGATGAGAATATCCCCCTGGCCATGCCCTGATAGCATGCTCCTGCGGCTCACACTGAGGCTGTAACAGAATATTCAGAGTTTGGGAAGAAATATAAACAAACAAATACACATGAAATAAAATGACAACAACAAAACAAACAAGAGTACAACAAAATCTCTCAGTTGTCCTGTTGAAAGGATATCTAGTTCTTTAAGTGGTCACACATGAGAGTATTGGCTTAAAGTGGGTCCTTACTCTAGAAGGGTGGTCCCTACAGAAAATTTCAAATCCTTCTCTTGGAATGGAAAAGACAGAAGTTCCCTTTCCCCTGGACTTAGAAGAAGGTAGTTTTGTGCCTTTGCCTAGATTAATATTCTTGTCATGTCAGCAACCAAAGGCACACACACAAAACACATCTAGCTCTGTGTACTTGATGTGTATTTGAATTTCAATTCTTACTGCTTATTACAAAAGTTGAACCATCTTCAGAAAGCTTTTAATTGTGTAGTGAATGTTTGGCCTTGAAGCGGGCCCATCGGAAGCTCTGCTCAATTTATTTACTGCTGTTGGGATTTTGAATTTGGAGGTACTAGAACTGGATTCACTTTTAGGACATTTGAATCTGGAAGCTAGTCTTACAGCATCTATTCTAGTCTGGATGTGATTTGAATATGGAATGTCTTCCATGGATTCATGTGTTTGAATACCTGGTCCTCAGCTGATGGCGCTCTTTTAGAAGGCTATAATCCCTTGGGAGACAGCGCCTTGATGAGTTCCTGGGGGTGGGTTTAGAAGTTTGATAGGCCAGTTCAATAGTCAGTCTATGCTCTGCTTCCTGACTATGGATGCAGTGTGATGGTTTAATACCACTCTTACCCTGCCATGATGTACTTTAGCCCCTCAAACTTATAACCCATAATCAGCTCTTCCTCCCTCACATTGTTTCTTGCCAGGAATCTGGTCACAGAACAAAGAAAGTAACTGATTTTTCATCTAGTGATAAGCAACCATGAATAGTCAAATGGTTAGAAGGATGTGATATCACTGCCCTAGTATTGAGCACATGGTCATTGCTATGATGGTCCATGTCTTTAGGGCTTGACCTAGCTAGGATGATGGGGAGTGAAGAAACAGCAGGCACATGTACAGAAAAGCTGAGATTTGGTGGGGTGTGCCTCTGATGGAGATGCACCAGCGGCAGTTTGGAAACTGTGCATTTATTTTATATATCTAAATGGAGGAGGTGGGTTACTGTATATAGCCAAATAAAGAAGGAGGTTTGGTGGATTTCTGTAAGGGATCTCCGTAGGGGATCAGTCTCAGGTTGTAGTCATCTGGGAGGAGAAAGTTGTGGCTAATAGCTTCTATACTTAAGACAGACACTGGCCAGTTGTTCCCATTGACCAATTGTTCCCAAACACTTATAGATACCGATCAATCATTCCCAAATACCATAGACAGACCAGAGTCTTTGCCATTCCTCCGAACCTGCCCCAGGGAAAGCCTTGTCATTTCCATGGGTCTGAGGTACTGGGTCTTTGCCATGGCCATGCTCACATCAACAACACATGCATTTGCTCAGGACTTCAATTACGCCCCACAGGGAATGCTCTCATTAAGTTGTAGTCCTGTAGTAAATATTAATTGTACAGTCAGCTGTGCTTCTGAGTTTTCAGCCAGCCCACATGCTCATCAGGATCTTCCGACGGTAGGTAGCCATAGTGCCACATTTCGATAAAGAAAATGAGACGGTGAACCCTGGGCCCCATGTCAGCCATGATTTGAAGACCATCAATGTTCAAGCTATTAACTCAGGCCTAGATATCAGTCGACCTGCCCTGGGGGCTGCTCTGAGATTTTTCTGTTCCTGGGAGAGTTTCTTTAGTCCGATTCCCTTTGTCTAGCTCACTATCTAGCTGCCCACTGGGATGAGAGGTTGACAATGCTCAACTTCCAGGGATAAAGTGCTACTCAAGTTAGATCCCACCTGGGAGGCAGACTTTAATCTCTCAGTCATTTGAGCTGGAGTTCAAGTTGGCCAGGAAATCTCAAAGGCAAATTAGCATAAGGAACGCACAATAGTTTCAGGAAGTTTGAGTGTTTTATTTCAGAGCCCAAGTTTCTCTAGGGAAGAGAGTCTGAATTAAAGAACTTTCCCAGAAGAGAGCTCAAAGTCGACTTCAGACAAAGAGGTGGTGGAGGCAAGGTCAAAGGCAGCAGCATTTACATGAAGCAAGGGGACCTCACCTGGGGACTGTGGGCTTCTAGGAACAGGCTGGAGAGTGAAACAACCTGGTGAAGATGTGTCAGGAAGAAATGGATTGGCACCACAGACAGAAGGGTAGCCAAACAAAAGAACTTGGCAAAGCATAGGATAGCGAGGGGCAGCTCCATGAAGTAGAACCCTCTGATACAGAGAAAAGTTCAAGTGCTCAATGGGTGCTTATAAGTAGAGGCCTTGGCCGAGAATAGAAGGATGTGAGAGTGTATGTGTGTCCCCATGTATGTAGGTGCGGCTGTGTGTGTTCTGTTGCTGGATATCATCCACTAGTGCTCCCTGCTTCATATAGTGAGACAGCATCTCTCATTGAATGTGCAGCTTGCCAATTTTGAGATGTCTAGCAAGATTCATGCTGTCTCTGCCTCCTGGGATTACAGGCAGTCTACCACATTTGCTCAACTTCTATGTGAGTTCTAGCGGTCAGAACTCCTCAGGCTTGCATGGCAAGTATTGAGCATTCTCCCTGCCCCATTGGCAGACTTTCATAGAATATATACATGAAATTCCCAGGAAAAGTTTGAGTTGGGAGCTGTGAGAGATAGGTGGGTTTTAATCCATTGCCCAGTGTATTTAGACAAATCTAAATAATATCCCTAGTGAAATTTCAAGGTGCCTTCTGGAATCTGCACCTCCCAGCAACTTGACTGATGGTATCAATGAAAGCATTAAAAGCCACATTTATTAAATTTAGGGATTATAAAGATGGAATGGATAGACCTTGGATTTATTATGATAATCTTATTCAATGTTTAAAATCAGATAGGTTAAATCCAGATTGAATTATGTTGCTGTGTGTTGTGCTTTTAATTTAATGGTATAACATAAAATTTATCATTCACTGTGATCTTGTTTATTAATCTCAAAAGATTGGTTACTAGCTAAGTGTCTGAGATTTAGGGAGTAGTTAAACACAGAGTGATTTATTTTGCCAAAGAACATTTAATGTCAAGGGGAGACACAATGCTAAAGTTACAGGGCCAACACTTTCACATGAAGTCTCTCTGGGAAGGAGGGTCAGTGAGTCTGTAATGAAAGGTCTTGTCCTATTGCTGCTGACACCACCGTACATGGTATGGCTTCAGTTGCAGAGACTTAAGACCTCCATGGAGTAGTGATCCATACACGGAGCTGTTCTGCTGTGTGTGTGGAGCTTGGTGGGACATGTGGCCTTTGTCTTGTGTCTGCAGCCCATCTCTCCTAGGCCCTTTCCTTCTACAGATTGTGTGCATCCGAACAGCTTTAATGTTTATTTACCAAAGTGCTGTACTTGGCTATTTGCAGTGTTTTCATTTTGTGTTTTTAATCTTCAATACTTGGTGCAACAGAAACTGCAAAGATGTGTCACTGTGTGTACGAGATGGATTTTGTATAGTAATAGATTCTCGTTTAAAAACAAACCAAAAGAGCAAGACAAAACAAAAGGATGAAGTAATTGCAAAATCTTAGAAAGTACGATCTCCAAAGGACTTTCGCTTTTCACTTTAAGTGGGGGACCCAGAGGCCACTGGGATGGCTCAGTGGCTACAGGCAGTTGCCACAAAGCCTGGCTACTCCAGTTCCATGCTGAGACTCCACATGATGGAAGGAGAGAGCTGACTCACTTGAGTTGCTCTCTGACCTCCAAATGCATGCCCTGGCATGTGCATGTTGACACACATACAACATATTAAAAATGTAAAAACTATATTAAAAGAGAATCTGACCAAAGAACTGAAGGTATGATTTTCTTTCTTTTGTTCAACTTCTTCATGTGTATGTGTGTGTACATACCTGTTTGTGTGTGTATATGAGAGAGAGAGAGAGAGAGAGAGAGAGAGAGAGAGAGAGAGATAGAGAGAGAGAGCAAGCATACTCACATGTACAGGTTCAGAGCATTNAAAGAGAATCTGACCAAAGAACTGAAGGTATGATTTTCTTTCTTTTGTTCAACTTCTTCATGTGTATGTGTGTGTACATACCTGTTTGTGTGTGTGTATAAGAGAGAGAGAGAGAGAGAGAGAGAGAGAGAGAGAGAGAGAGAGAGAATGTGGGCAAGCATACTCACATGTACAGGTTCAGAGCATTTTGGCTAGTTTGGCTGTCCAGCAAGCTCTTGGGATCCTTATGCCTCCATCCACAAAGCTGGGTTTTCCGTCCTGTTGCCCCTTTTTATAGAGCCACAGCATGTTCAAACTTAGATCCTCCTGCTTGAAGAACAAGCACTCCTGCAAACTTATCTTCTCAGCCCTTCTTTTTGTACTTTAAATGTTTTATTATGTGAACAGTAGGTTTTTTTTTTTTTTACAATGAAAGTAATTTTTTCACTTGTTGGGACAGGTTCATGTCATGTTGTATGTGATGGCCCTGGACTCCTGAGTTCAAATGATCCTCTCCCCTCAGCCACACGGGCAACTGGGGCTGTTAGAGAAGTTGTTAATGTGGGAGCCTGGGCTCTACATATCAATTAAATAGACAGATAATAGTGGAAAACAGAAAAAGGGCATTATTTAATGCAGTCACATCAGGAAGAGGAACAAACAAGAAGGCTTAATGACCCCACCAAGTCCATCTTTTGGGTTCTGACATAAGGCTAGGGTTCAGAGGGCAAGAAGTATGCATAATTAAACCGTCCTGGCCAACGTATAGTCAACATTGTCTAGGCTCTAGTCTTCTTGCAAAATGGTCTGACAAGTTGTCATGTGAAATGTCTTTCTGGGAGACAGAATCCTCCTCAGGCTTTTAACCTGTTCCTCCCCATGGGGTGAGGAACTCCAGATTTTGTTTTGTTTTGCTTTGTTTTTTCGAGACAGGGTTTCTCTGTGCAGTCCTGGCTGTCCTGGAACTCACTTTGTAGACCAAGCCGGCCTCGAACTCAGAAATCCGCCTGCCTCTGCCTCCCGAGTGCTGGGATTAAAGGCGTGCGCCACCATGCCCGGCTGGAACTCCAGATTCTTGAGGTCTCTTGTCTCAATACCAGAAGGGAGGAATACAGGAATATCTTTAGAATATTTTTATTCTCTCCAGGATGGTTACAGGATTACACATCCCCTCCTTGTCTACCAGGGAAATTTATTAAGATACTCAAGACATGTGTGCATTTATACAAAGGTTAAGGAGCAAACCTCTTTTCGCATAGGGATCCTTGGTGGTTACTTTTCTGCATGATGAGTGTGTCATATGTCTATTGTGAGATGAGACTGGAGTTTGGGTTACTGATCATGGCTTGCATTGCTGCTGCTGTTGGAGTTACATGCTTTTCACTTATGACGTCATGTACTGACATGGCTTATGGTGCTCTCCAGGAAACTATGATAAAATGGGTCAATGCCAGGTTGAGTTGCCATAGTGATGCCGAGCGGCGCTGCCTCTTTAATCACATTTCAATCTAAACAAAACCATGCTTGCCTGACTTGGGTTGCTCCCAAGTGTGCCAGCCTTCTGTGGAACTTCACCTCAGTCACCATATTGTTTTAGATGACATTAACCAGTGCTTGAATTAATTTCAAGTGTGTTTTTCAAGCTATCTATAAGAAGTTCTGTAGTGTTGTATTATTTTATTAGGTTCTGGCATTGTAAGGAATTTATCTTTCCCAATGTTTATGTAATTTGATAGAGAGATTTAATATTTAAGTATTTCAAATGATACTTCAAATTCAAAAAATGTAGCTCAGAGCTTGAAAACCACCTGCTATATCATATGTAGTAGTTCTTGCAATTTGACTTTCTCTACATTAAAAAGAGAGAATGTGGTAGTTTGAATAAGAATGCTACCTATAGGGTCAAGTGTTTGAATACTTGGTCCTTAGTTGGTGGAACTATTTAGGAAGAATTAGGAGGTGTGGCCTTGTTGGAGGAAGTGTGTCATTAAGGGTGGGCTTTGAGGTTTCAAATGTCAATGCCATTTCTAGACTCCATCTCTGTCTCTCTGTCTCTGTCTCTCTCTCTTTTTCTCTGTATGTGTCTGTCTGTCTCATGCTCATGTCTCAAGATGTAAATTCTTAGCTACTGCCCAGGCACCATGCCTTACTGCCTGCTGCTATACATCCTACCATGATAGTCATGAACTCTAGCCCTCTGGAACCATGAGTTCCAAATGGTTTCTTCAGTAAGTGGTCATGGTCATGATGTTTGGGATATCTCTGTCATGGACTTGTAACATAGTCTACTATCCTAAGAATGAGCAAAACAGCCACACAGGGAAAGGGTCGGGGATTAGTGATCAAATGAATTCCCCATGGAAAAAACTTTTAAGTCCCATAATATATTCTAGTTAATAGGTTCTGTAAATTTACATCTCTTGTAGCAAGGAGGCATGGTGGTACAAGTCCATTGCTTCAAGGCTGTTCCCAGAAGCTTCTCATATGATGTCAGGACCAAAATGTAGTATAGGACCCTAGGTTGGACCAGTTGTAACCCTCAGAGGCCCCACCCATGCCAGCCAACCAGCCAGGCTCACTTCATCAACATTTCACAACCTCCCATAACAGTACCACTGGATGGAGACCTGGTTTTTAAAGGCAAGAGCCTGTGGGGGGCATTTTACAGTCAAACCTCAACAGGTAAGCTATAGGCAGAAACAAATACCAGATGGGCACATTTGTGCAACTGGTAACTGAGTAGAGTCTTTGCCTACCATTCAGGAAAGCCTGAATTTCATCCCAGCAGCATGTAAAGCTGGTTATGGTGGTGCACACCTGTAATCCCAGTACTTGGAAGGTTGGGACAGGAGGTTAGATATTCAAGGGCACACTTAGCTACAGAGCCAGTTCAAGGCCAGTCTGGGATATAAGAGATTCTGTTTCCAAAAAAGTAAAATACCCAAAACTCCTTAGGAAGCAACATCACCCTGCAAAGGAAAAATAGTATGCAGGGATGTAGTGTAGTGGGGTGGTCCTGATTCTTGTATATTCAACCATTCTCTTACTTTCTGCAGGCTCTAGACTGGTACCCACTATGTCTGCTATTTGTTGAATTGATGGATCGTTTAATTTTTCACCAATTGTGCCAACAAGAAAATAGAGCACCCACTCACTTGTAGCTCTTGCTCATAATACACCAAGACATAGCAGAGCATGGTAAATGAATGTCACACATCAGAGGAAGACCCTTCCCTGACCCGGCTCTACTCTATAGTCTTATGTCATAAGCCAGTTTCGAAGAAGCCATTCTCAAGCCTCATGGGAAATATATCTCCATTTTATTATGTGTGAATTAGCTTTAGAATATTCAAAAGGCCAAGGTATCCCAGAATTAGAGAACAAGGCAATGCTGCCATGTCCCTCTGCTGCCAAAGGATTGACCGAAACATAGTGAGTGTTTCTGCCTGCAGAAACACCCCAGTCTGGATTCCCACTGGAGAGCAGGAACTCCTAAAAGGGAAAAGGGCTGCGAAAAGAAATATGGAGGCCTTGGCAAGAATTCTGATCAAGGCTCGAATTTTTATTGATCAGACTTGCTTAAGNACAAGGAAGGGTTAGGAAGGGTTCCCAGCATGCCCTTGAGTCCTTTGAAGTTTTCGCGGCGCCCGAGCGATGGTGGGCAGTCCGAGCGATGGTGGGCGGTCCGTGCGATGGTGGGCGGTCCGTGCGAACTGGGTAGCACTCTGGTATTCCTGTGGAGGGGGAGTGGTTAGTGGGGGTGGGAGACACCAACAACATAGGTTTTATCAGAAGGGAATTTTAGTATTTTTGTTGTTTAGACACAAGATGATCTCATAAAGATTTAGAATTTCTGCGAACATATTTTTAGCTTTTAATATTTATTTTTATTTGTGTGTGTGTGTGTGTGTACCTGCAGAAACCAGAAGAAGGCATAAGATATCCTATAGCTAGGGTTACAGGCCGTTGTGAGCTGTCTGACATGGGTTTTGCGAACTGAACTTAGATCCTCTGGAAGAGCAGCAAGTTCCTCTAATCATTGGGCCATCTCTCCAGCCCCTAAATGTGAACGTCTCCCCAGTATTCCCAAAGGCAGAACCACGGTTAAGGCATGTTAGCTAGATGGATTGATAGTTACACATTCAATTATGTATTATGGTGTGTAAATATGGTATAATTTTCCTTTATCTCTATACTTCCAATATATTTAATTATTGTTAGAAAAATGATTCATGATATTTTAAATATAACTGTATACCTCATTTCCTAAACTTCATTTTATCAACAGAATGATATTAAATTCTTTATTCATAATAGTAATTGTTTTAATGTAAAAATAAATCCCTTTTGGTGAAAACTGATATGCCTTTGTCTCTTCTACCCACACAAGCACCATGCACCGATATGAAGGATGCCCCAGACTAACTTGCTGTATTAAAAATAAAATACTTGGCTGACTCTGGCCACCCATCGGCTTCAACCTCACCCTCTCTCATACCAAACCAGAAAGAGTTCATAAATGAGCTACCACCGTGAACGCAGTCTGGTCTGAGAAGGGAAGCTGCCCTCCTGGATCACCTGTTCTTTTAGAAAACACATATCCAGAGACTGCTGCTCGAGGTGACTGTCAGGCAAGGGGAAAACATGTCTGTATTCTAGTGGACATGGCCATAGAACCACCGAAGAGAACACTGGGAGCAGAGAGTGGATGTGGGGGACTAACTTATGTGTGAAAAATCACTCAGCAATAAAACCGTTGTTTTAAATTAAGCACATACAATCTATTCTTGCTTTGCAAAGTGCATTTCCTTCAAGTATATTGTAGGAAACTTTGCAACATAGAAGGCGAGCCTATACGAATATAGTGAGTATGGATTTTCAACACCAATTTTAAGGAGTGACTCAACTGCCTTGAATTCATAAGTGTAATTGAGAGCAGAGTAGATGAGTATGTACATGGGTGCACAGATCTGATGGTGTCTAGACCTCCTGTTGGAGTGAGCCAGGACTCCACCTTCTTGGGCCTCTGGGCTTCTCTCTGTAATAAGCTCTGTCCCTTCTAGTTCAGGGACACAAATTTAGTCTCAGAGCTGTTTGCAGACAGACTTTAAAAAGCTGTCCCTGGAATATATTTCTGCCAATAGTTTTGTATGACAAGCCCAGGATGAGAAAATCGCTCTATTCTTAAAACGCAACTGTCAGTGTATTAAGAAGAAGGAAAGCTGACTGCTAGGAAAAGAATTGAGCTGCCACACTGTGGGGGCTTCTAGAAGGGCTATCTTGGGGCACAGCAGACAGTGGGACTAGTGTTGCACCATAGCGGGCTCCTCCCTTGGACTCCAGATGAGGAAGAGCAAAACTGGTTGCTTATTTAGATATTATATATGATTGTTCCTTTTGGAAAAGTGGAGTCCTTAGTAAGGATTATTCAGGACAGGGTTTACTCAATAAAAGACAGAAGCATGAAGAATAAGTAGTGGTTGGTGAGCCGGGTGGCTAGTGCTTAGTGGGTTGGGTGAAAACTGGCATCTTGCAAAGTCTATGTTTAAAAATTTAAAAGGTATTCAGCAACCTGGTGCTGTCAGTCACCCACGTACAGAGGAAGATGTAGGTGAAGGAAGCCCTGTTTTGTGGCATGTTGGATCTGTGCCTCACTGTGGCTGTCCAACAGGAGGTGAGACCAGTTCTGCCGAGTCCCAAGCTGGAGGGTTGGCTCGGGACCCAGTGCCTGTGAAGAGTGCCGAAGAGAGGATAATTTATGGTGTGTGCTTTGAGATTCCCTTAAATAGAAAAGAGCAGCCGGTCCCTACTTCCCACAAGTCTACTGTCTTCCGTGTTTCTTGTTGACTACGTGGAGAAACACAGACCTTTGAAAACTAGCCAGAAGAGCTTTGGGCTCAAAGCATAATACTCAGATGTGGCTGAGACGCATGTCTCTTGTAGAAGCGCGTCTATTGCTTAGGATGACTACGAGGCTATAGTTATATCAGGAGCACAAATGGCCTGGTCAGCTTTGGGACCTATAGGTCCTCAATAAATAGGACTTCCCTTTCTCACTGTAAGAGTGGCAGCTGTCTCATTCTTCAGTGTGTGCATGTGTGTGTGTGTGTGTGTGTGTGTGTGTGTGCACCCATGCAAGTGTGTCTGTGTGTACATGCTTGTGTGTGGGGGGGGTTGGGTTCATGGGTGCATATGTATGTGAAGGTCAGAGACTGACTGTCCAGCAAGCCAGAGGGACCCACCTGTGTTCCTCTGTGTATCTTCTGGGCTGGGACTACAAGTATACACCACCACTCCCAGCTTTTTAAACTGGGCTCTGGGATTTGAATTCAGGTCCTCATACATGCACAGCAAGCATGCACTGATCTAGCTATCTCCTAGCGTGTTCCCTCTTATCCATTCTGCTATGTTCGAAGACCCCAGTAGATGTCTGAGTCCCTAGATAACACCTTAGATGCTTTACATAAACTGCTTTCCCTGTGAGTCAGGAAAAGTAAGACATTACTAATAGTGATAAGACCATGTTACAGTTATATGCTAGAATAAGAATTCTCTGAATGAAATTTCTCTTTCTCTCACCTTTGTAATAAGTTCTTTCCTCTACCACAGTGGTAGTCAATCTCCCTAATGTTGTGACCCTTTAAGTTCCTTTTGCTGTGGTGACCCCCAACCATAAAATTGTCGTTGCTGCTTCACAACTGTAATGATGCTACTGTTGTGAATTATAATATAAATATCTGTGATTTCTGATGGCCTTAGCAACCCCTTGAAAGGGTCATTCCACTCCCAAAGGGAGTTGTGACCCACAGTTTGAGAAACACTGCTCTACCACAGAAGAGCACAACTACCCTCTGGGAGTAGAAACTTTGGAGGGCAAATCTGCAGACCAGAAGGGACAACTGAGCTAAAAATATCCACTTAGGAAGCTTGAATCTCACTTAGAAGGGGGAATAAAGTAGTCATAAGAGACAGTTGGAGAGGAAGGGACCTGGGAGGAGGGGCATGGGGAGGGGAGTGGTGTGAAGAGGGATGGGGGTGTGTGGCTAGATGGCCATGAAAGTGGATAGAGGTCTTGATTGATGGGGGTGGGGAGGTGGGGGCATTTCTAGGACCAGATAGAGACCTGGGATAAGGGAGGCACCCAAGAATCAATGGGGTGACCTTGACTGTGACACACTATGTTGGGGATGTGGAACCTGAGGATACCATCTCTTGTATACAGACAGTAAATAAAGATACCAACCCACCCATAAAACGTTCAGCCCAAAGTTTATCCCGTCTGCAGGAAGTACAGGCACGGGGGAGGGAGCAGAGACTGAGGGAATGGACAAACAATTATGACCCATCCCATGGGTAAGCACCAATCCCTAGCACTATTAATGATACACTGTTATGCTTGCAGACAGGAGCATGTTGTCCTCTGAGGGGCTCCACCCAGCAGCTGACTTAGACACATACAGGCACCCACAGTCAGTGAATGGAGCTCGGGGACTCTTAAGGAAGAGTGAGCAGAAGGGTTTCAGGTCTGAAGGGGATGGAAAATCCACAGGAAAACCAACAGTCAGCTGATCTGAACCTTTGGGACTCCCGGGGTCTGAAACACCAACCATCACCAACCAAGGAGTTGTATACTCCTTGGATCTAGGCCTCCCCATTCCTGTGTGTCAGCTATGCAGCTGGGCCTTTGTGTGGGTCCCAAGCAACTGGAAAGGGAGCTATCCCAGGGGCTGTTGTCTGTGTGTGGGATGTGTTCTACTGGTTGAGCTGCCTTATTGGGCTTGGGGTGGAGGGTGGGGGTGCCTGGCCTTGAAGAGACTTGAAATGCCAGGGTGGGGGGGGGATAGCCAGGAGTCCCATCCACATAGGGGAGATGGATGTGGGGATAGTGGAGGGATGTGACCTGGAGGGGGACTGTGAGTGGTATGTAAAATGAATAAATAAAATAAAATAAAATAAATTCTGTTATAAACTCCAGGCAACAATTACTTTATAATACATTTTTAAATGATTACATATACACAATTTTAAGTCTGAATGGAGCAGTGCATCAGATCTTAACTTTGAATAAACTGAAATTGGTTAGTTCCTCAGTGGACAGTGCAGGGATACTACAAAGGCCGAATGAAAATCTGAAGGCCAAGTATGTGCTAGAAGCACCCAGGGCTCTCTCACTGTGCTATAGTTAGTACATATGGCCTTTGTACCTGTCTGCAGATAGGCACCTCCCTTCATCTGTAATGTGACGATTGGACCGGTGCCTCTCTGGGTGGCTTCTTTTTTTGGAGCTTATTCTGGGTTGACACCAGACTAAAGCAGCTTTTGCCTGAAAAACATTGGAGAATACACAGAAATTGCCCAGAGAACCATCATTGTCACGGTTCCCTGAGGAGATGCTAAACTCGAGAAAATGGAGCATAGAACCTAAGGTGTCTGAATATTGTCCTGCTTAGTTATTGTCCACTTGATACAAGCTTGAGGCATCTGGAAAGTGGTGGAGGCATCTCTGAGTTGAAAAATATACCTCCAGCAGATTGGCATATGGACAAGTCTGTGGGAGCATTTTCTTCTTTAATAGTTGATGTGGGAGGACTCAGAGCATTATTGATGGTGCCACCCCTGGGCCGGTGGACCTGGATTGTATGAGGAAGCGAACTAAGTAAACCATGGGGACAAGCACAATAAAACAGCAGCAGCAGCGGCAGCAGCAGCAGCAACAGCAGCAACAGCAGCAGCAGCAGGAGCAGCAGCAGCAGCAGGAGCAGCAGGAGCAGCAGGAGCAGCAGCAGCAGCAGCAGCAGGAGCAGCAACAGCAGCAGGAGCAGCAGCAGAAGCAGCAGCAGCAGCAGCAGGAGCAGCAGCAGCAGCAGGAGCAGCAGGAGAGGCAGCAGCAGCAGCAGCAGCAGGAGCAGCAGCAGCAGCAGCAGCAGCAGCAGCAGGAGCAGCAGCAGCAGGAGCAGCAGGAGCAGCAGCAGCAGCAGCAGGAGCAGCAGGAGCAGCAGCAGCAGCAGCAGCAGCAGGAGCAGCAGCAGCAGCAGGAGCAGCAACAGCAGCAGGAGCAGCAGCAGCAGCAGCAGCAGCAGNAGCAGCAGCAGCAGCAGCAGCAGCAGCAGCAGGAGCAGCAACAGCAGCAGGAGCAGCAGCAGCAGCAGCAGCAGCAGGAGCAGGAGCAGCAGCAGCAACCACTACCATTCCTCTAAGCTCTCTGCTTCAGTTCCTGCCTTCAGGTCGCTGCCTTGAGTTCTTGCTTGATTTCCCTTCATGGTAGACTATGATCCAGACATATATGCCAAATGACCCCTTTCCTCCTTAAGTTTCTTTCAATCATGGTTTTTAATCACAGCAATAGAGAGAATGCTAAAACAAATCTGCTCAAAGACCAACTTTGTTGTCATTTAAAATGCACCACACTACTGGTCACATTAGAAGAAGGGCAGAAGCCATTGACTCTTAAGAACCGTTTATGTTCCAGTCTGTACTGAGAAATTCTACATCTGTTTCTTTTTATATCACAGGGAGGAGGAAGGATGATTCTGGCCCCAAGTTGCTTGCAAACTGATTCATCACCGACAAGTTATTTATTTGAGAAACTAAAGGGCAAAAGGAGAGGTATATTGGAAGAGAATTGTATTCATTAGGAGTGAAATGTTACTTCTCAATGTCTGAGATAGAAACAGGGAGGAGAAACAAAAGTCTGGGCTGAAAGGGAAAGGAGGCGCCATGGCCACACCCACTCTGAGTAGGTGGAGGATGTCAAGTGGGATTTCCAGAGGTGGCAGTTGAGGTGGACCTGAACACATACCTGAAGCACATCACCTCTCAGAAGAGCATCAGAGAAAGGAACATAGAAGACAGGGTGATATAGAGTCAGGGGATGAGACCACGGGGATAGACTCAAGTTCTCGAGACTAGAAGAGCCCAGAGGTGGGTTGTATCCAGCTTAGAAGAGCTCTGTCATTGACCTTAACTCCAGGGCAGGCATCAGATACACGGTCCTGGCAGTGTCGGACATCAGTGACTGTCCACACATTAGTGAAGAAGTTGTTCTAGGAACAATGTTCAAGTCTCTGAGCTGTACACATACACTGCATCATTTGACTCCTAGAAAACGAAAGAGTGCTTCTGTTTGTGCTAGGACAAAGCTCTTAGAGAAGAGGAGCTCATATGTAAGGGGTCCCTTGAACAGGTAGTAAAGCATCTGAAGGTAGATGTGTGTGCGTGTGTGTGTGCGTGTGTGTGTGTGTGTGTGTGTGTGTGGTGTATGTATGTATGTATGTTTGTATGTGTGTATGTATGTATGTATGTATGTGTGTGGTGTATGTATGTATATATGTATGTATGTATGTATGTATGTTTGTATGCATGTATGTGTTTGTGTGCTTGTGTGTTTGTGTGTTTGTAGGCCAGAAGGTGACATTAGGTATCTTCCCTGACTGCTTTTCACTTTGTTTATTTGAGTCAGGGTCTATTCCTAAACCTAGAACTCCTTGATTCTGGTAAGTCTAGTTAGCCAGCTTGCTTCAGAAGGTGTCTGTCTCTCTACCACTGTGTCTCTCTTTCCCTGTCTCTCTGTTTGCCTCTCTCTCTCTCTCTCTCTCTCTCTCTCTCTCTCTCTCTCTCTCTCTCTCTCTCTCTCTCTCTCTCTCTCTCTCTCATTACAGTCAGCTGTCCAGCCTTTATGTGGGTGCCTGGGATCTAAACTATGGTCCTCATTCTTGCACAGCCAGTGATTTGCCCACTGAGCCATCGCCTCAACCCCAAATGCACTTTCTGAGTACATATCCATCCTGTATTTGCAGTGCTTTACAGGGAAGTGCACCAGTGCTGTCCCGTGGTAAACTTCTGCTTGAGTTGAATGTATTCACTCAGCTTATTCCAGGCATTGGGGGTAACAGTCCAGGTTTGCCCCAGAGCGAATAGCCTGAGATAGGAGAGGGGTTGATGGATAGTTGGGTCTATGTAACCATAGTTTTTGGCTACTTTATTTGGTTCTTATATCTACATCCCTTTTCCACTCCAATCCCTTCCAATTCCCCCCATACTAGGCAGGTGAGAAAGAAGGTTTGAGAGGAAAGGAGGCATAGATCTCTTTAGCCTCCTTCCTACTGATTAGGGACATCCAATTTCTTGGATCCACTCCAATCTTCATCATCAGGATATCTCCAACCAGAAATCAGCAAGCCAGCAAATAGCAGCGGCAAGAATCAGCAGCTTCAAAGACCAGCAGCATTGAGGACACCAGCAGTGGGAGCAGCTGTCACCACAGCCACTCAGGGCTCTGTAGTTTTATACCTTCTCAAGAGTCCCCAGAATTCAAACATAAACTGTCTTCATCTGGCAGAATCACACCCCTGCATGAGTCAAGTCATGGTTAGCCTCTGTGGACAATCTGAAGCAGCCCCATATCCCATATTTGGGATTAAAACAAAAACATATTCACATAACATAACTGGGTTTTTTAAGAAACCAACATTCTTACTATAGGGCTATAACAGGAAATAAAATGGGAAGAGGCATAGATGGGAGAAGGGAAGGTGACATCCTAGGTGAAGCTGTCAACTCACGAGAGGCACAGTGACCTGTGAGACAGAGAGGTCAGACATCAGTGCTCCTAAGATGGAAGGAAGTCAAGGGTTGAATGGTTGGGAAGAAAGTGGAAGCTTCAAGGACATGGAAGGGCCAGATGAATGGGACTAAGTTAGTTACAAGCTACTGTGCTGATGTCTGTCAGCCATCTCGGAGCATGTGGTGTAGGTTAGGGTGCCCTTGGATTCAGAGTGCAAGGCTGCATAGATATGTCCCCCTAACTGTGCTCCAAAGTCCAGCGGACATGCAAGTTTGAGGGCATTAGTGATCCTTGGACTCAGAGTGTCTCAACAGTGTTGGTTTGGGGTGTAAGAGGAATAATCTTAAATATTAAATATTCTCAAGAAAGGAAGCAAAGGGAGATTTTAGGAGGTACATGGAAGTACACATAACACGAAGTCAAGAGAGATTAGCAGGGCAGTATGTCAGAACAGAGAGGTGTGACCTCTGGGGGAAGGCAGGGGCATCAGTGTAGGGATAAGATGGGATGTTCTATAGGAGACTGCAAATGTGTGAACTGAGAAACAGCAGGAGGAAGAAAGCCGTGGGGTAAGTGGAGGTTGGGTATGGAAGAGAGAATTCATGTGAGTTCAGTAATTGCCCACTGGCATGGAGTAGGCCCAATTTTGAGGAAAAGGAAGCTAGAGATGGCTCAGGTCCATCTAGCAATGATGTTTTCTCAGGTAGCAGTGAGGTGAACGCAGAGGGGAGGGTGACGGATGAGGATGCTCACATGGGACTTTCCATGTCTTATAGTATTTTATCCTTCAGTGAGATGGTAAAAACCAGGACTATTCTACACTTGAACTTTGAAATATTACAACAAAGCCCCTCAGCTCACATTTCCTTATTTTTTTATTTCTTTTTTTCCCATTTTTATTAGACATTTTCTTTTATTTATTTATTTATTTTATTTGATATTTTCTTTATTTACATTTCAAATGCTATCCCGAAAGTTCCCCATACCCTCCCCCCGTCCCTGCTCCCCTACCCACCCACTCCCACTTCTTGGCTCTGACCTTCCCCTGTGCTGGGTCATATAAAGTTTGCAAGACCAAGGGGCCTCTCTTCCCAATGATGGCCAATTAGGCCATCTTCTGCTACATATGCAGCTAGAGACAGGAGCTCAGGGGTACTGGTTAGTTCATATTGTTGTTTCACCTATAGGGTTTCAGCCCCCTTCAGCTCCTTGGGTACTTTCTCTAGATTCTCCATTGGGGGCCCTGTGTTCCATCCAATAGCTGACTGTGAGCATCCACTTCTGTGTTTGCCAGGCACTGGCATAGCCTCACTAGAGGCCGCTATATTAGGGTCCCTTCAGCAGAATCTTGCTGGCATGTGCAATAGTATCTGGGTTTGGTGGCTGATGATGGGATGGATCCCCGGGTGGGGTAGTCTCTGGATAGTCCATCCTTTCATCTTAGCTCTAAATTTTGTCTCTGTAGCTATATCTTTTCATGGGTATTTTGTTTCTTATTCTAAGGAGGAACGAAGTATCCATGCGATGGTCTTCCTTCTTGGTTTTCTTGTGTTTTGGAAAATGTGTCTTGGGTATTCTAAGTTTCTGGACTAATATCCACTTATCAATGAGTGCATATCTAGTGACTTCTTTTGTGATTNGGTTACCTCACTAAGGATGAAAAGGCTGTTGTTTGCACATCGCTGTCTCCAGGAGCTATAGGTGAGGTAAGTGAGAAGGAAGGAAGAGAGGAAAGCGCAGAATTCCAATGCCAGAGCGGGAGGCAGACTCCAGCTTAAAACAAACAACAAACAAACAAAACATTTATCATGATCATTAAAAATAGAAACTTGAGCTGGAAAGCCACAGATTTTACAAATGCATAAGTGCTCTTCTAACTCATCCAACCCAAGCATTCTCCAGCTCATCCTAGGATTCCCCCCAGGCACTCATTCTGGAGGGTCTGGGGTCTAGCAGGGCCTTGTATCCAGAGGGCTCTGAGCACCCACTGTGCTAGTGAGGTAAGCAAGGGAGCAGTTGGTGTCTACGTGACACAAGGACTGGGACGCTGGCTAGTTCTGATTTCCAGCTCCGATTCTGTGCGACTGCCACCAACATTAAGATTTCACACTTTACATCTCACAAGCCTTCATGGGGCCAGAGCTGGTGCAACATTGCAATCCGTCTCGAGTGCTTTCACCCTCAAAGCAAAACTGCAAAGTCTCATATGGCAACAGAGTCTTGTAGGCACTGTTGGCTTTTCTTCTGCTCTGTTTTTTTGCATTTCTCCTTTGTTCCTTTCTCTTCCTCTCCATTTCCTTGATTTGTTATAAGCAGAAAAACAGTATGGCTCAATGCAGTGGTAAATGCAAGGATTTAATCACAGAACTTGTCACACTTCTAGACAGTGGCTCAATTTACTGGTGGTACCAGTTGACTGGAAATACCAGCTATGGAAATTCCAGATTGCCTGCTCTGTTGGGAATAGGTGGGGTCCTGGAAGGAAGAAGGGCTGGGAGAGATGGAACACCAGTGAGCTTAATGAATGCTGCCTTTGCTAGCTGGATATGAATGGGCCATAGCTCTGAGACATCCTGCTGCAGAGGCCTCCAACACTCTTCCCACTGGACCAGCTGGAGTCTGGCAGCGAAGGCACATTCCTTATCATAGTAACCTGGACTTTGCTAGAGAGTGATGCTGAGACTTATATGAAAGGTTAAGTTGGGGGTTATAAATTAAAAGGTGTTTCTTCATTGTTCATACACGAGAGTCCTATCTGCCCCACCTCAGAATGTGGCTGCATTTGAAAACAGGTATATATATATATATATATATATATATATATATATATATATATATATTTACACTGGACTGTGGGAGCCTAGTATCAGTGTGACCAGTATCCTTTTTAAGAGAGATTGAACAACCAACCAAAGAGCATACATGGGCTAGACCTAGGTCCAATGTACATGGTGTTGCTTGGTCTTTATATGGTTGCCCCAACAACTGGAGCAGGAGTTGTCCCTGACTCTGTCGCCTATGGATCCTGTTCCCCTTACTGGGATGCCTCATCTGGCCTCAGTGGGAGAGGGTGTGCCTAGTCCTGCAGAGATTTGATGTGCCAGGGTGGGTTGGTACCCAGGGAGGCCTCTGAGAAGGAGAGAGGAAGATGGGTGAAGGGCTATGTGATGGAAGAGGGACTGTGATCAGGATGTAAAGTGAAAAAAGTGGAATAAAACCAATAGACTGGAAGCAATAATATATATGCACAGGACCTATAGGCTGTGCAAGAGAGAAAAAAGTATATAAATAAAATAAAATTTTAAAAATGAAGAGAGAGAGAGAGAGAGAGAGAGAGAGAGAGAGAGAGGAGAGAGAGAGATTGAGCCTAGGTACAACAGATTTTCCCCTATAGCCCTTAGAAGACCCCAATTCATCTGTATTGGTCAGGCTCTGGCAGAGCCTCTCAGAGGACAGCTATACCAGGTTCCTGTCAGCAGGCACTTCTTGGCATCAGCAACAGTGTCTGCAGATAGGGTGGATCCCAAAGTGGGGCGGTCACTGGATGGCCTTTCCTGAAGTCTCTGCTCCATTTTTTTGTCCCTGTGTTTCCTTTAGAGCTCCCAGGGACTAAACCACCAACCAAAGAATAGACATGGATAGGTCCATGGCACCAGCTACATATATAGCAGAGGACTGCCTTATCTGGCATCAATGGGAGGGGAGGCACTTGGTCCTGTGGAGGCTTGATGCCCCAGCATAGAGGGATGTTAGAGCAGTGAGGCAGGAGTGGGTAGGTAGGTGGGGGAGCACCCTCTTAGAGGCAAAGGAGAGCGGGGATGGGATGAGAGGGTTTGCAGAGGGGAGACTGGGAAGGGAGACAACATTTGAAATGTAAATAAATAAAATAACCAATTAAAAAAAGAAGATCCCAAATTCAGTAGATACCCTTATCTAGGACTGCTGGCCCTCAGAACTGAGCTACAGAAATTAACTTAGAGACCCACTGTGGGTGCTTGGCACTGTCACCTGGCTGAATGCCATGTCCTAGATCTGTTGGCTCAGGAGCTTTGGGAGCACGATCAACTCATGTGGAAGTTGGGGTGCTCAGATGTGTTTGAGCACTATCTCCATCAATCCCATACTTCTTAGCATTACAGAGGGGTCACTCTAAACTCGGATGCTGGCTGTTCCTTCCTGTTGTCAGCCTCCTCCCTCCCAACCCCATATACTCTCCTCATGGGGAAAGCAGGGCTCTTTCCTACTAGAAGGTAACTGATATCCAAAAATGGATCCTTACTTCTGGGTAGTTTCTCGGGTGTAACACACCTTGATGGAAACAAGAACACTTTTAGGTGGGGACTCACAATGGTATGGGGAATACAAGGAACTCATTGGTATAGTAGCTCCTGGATGAACCAGACTTGAGATACATAGCCCTGATTAGAGTCTGTCCCCGCTGTGTGCCCATGAGCATCAAGGATGCCTGTGATCTGGGTGAACTGGCTGAGTGTAGTTTGCAGTCAGGTAATCTAGCTGGTTTCTACTCATGCGAGGCTTAGCCATTTGTTTGGTTGATCTCATATGGAAGAGAATTCTTCATCATTCCCCTGTTGCCTGGGTCACTTGCTAGCTGACTTATTGTCAGGCCAAAGGGGTGCTTCTTGTAGCGTTTTATATCACTGCTTAGTCCCCTGACTTCTGGACACAGAATGGCCACAGGGCTGGAGAGAAGTAGGGCTAGAGGCATGGAGAAGAGCCATTTCACTAGGACAGAAGAGGTACCATGACAAGGAAAGCATCAGATTTGCAGGCCAAAGATTCACATCCAGGTTTCAGTGTAACGTTTTCTCATAGTTGGATTGCAAAGAAGTCAATTAACCTCCCTGAACCTAATTTTCTCGCCTGTGAGACGGAGTTAGCAATATCGACTTGAAGGATTGCTGAGTGGAAGAAACGCTGTAAGAGGTGTGAATGGAGTTTTCAAATACCATGTGCTGTGTCCACAAAAAGGCTGCAATGATTATAATCCTAGTGATAAGACCATTAAAGGTCCCAGTGTGCAGGACGGTGTGGAGTGAGGAGAGAGAGAGAGAAAAATGGGCCCTAGCATCCTCAGGGATGGCACCAGTGAAGCTTTCTCAGACACATTAGGCCTGAGGCAGGGCATGGGATGTTGTTATTGTCATTTTGCTTTGTTTTGTTTTTGTTGTCTTTGTTCTCTCTTGAAAAGTTGCTTCTGAGATTATTATAATACTGTATATCTACAGCATCGCCACTGTGTTTTAGAGCCTCGAGGGACTCCAGGGGTGCAGAGAAGGCTTGAAACTAGATGTAATTCCACCTACCCCTCCCCATGTAGCAGGTTTTGCCTCCTGATAGCCTGACACATTATTTGGAAAGCTAATTGAATCTCCCTTGCAAGGCACGAGGTGCCTGCAACCTGCCACTACAGAGTGTGTTTCTCTCTGTTCTCCTGAGCTCACAGGCTCTATGGCACTGTGTGGCAGCTGCATCCTTGGGACGGTCAATCTTGATTGTCAACCTGACAGGTGTCACTTAGGTGACAAATTTCTGTGCATATCTGTGTGGGAGTGTCTCGCCTGGGTTGATGGAGGTGGCAAGGCCTGCCTTGAATGTGGGTAGTGGCATTCCCCGGGATGGAGTCCTAGACACCAGCATTCATCTGTCTGTCTGTGTTTCCTGATGCAGTGTGTTCAGCTGCCTCATCGTCTGGCTGCCATGCCTTCCCTGACAAGACAGACTGTAACCTTGAATTGTGAGCACAGTAAGCCCTTCCTTCTTTAAGCCAATTTCGTCATCCATTTTGTCATAATTACGAGAAAAGTCAATAATAGGCCCCCTTCCCAAACTGTATGTGTAGCTAGCAAACTGCTGCCAATCTTGTCCGTTGGTGTCCTACACTGCATGCTTAGACATATCTGTTAGCATTAGGTAGAAGTCTCCCTTTTCAGTGGGTCCAAAAGAACAAACAGGCAGAAGAGTCAACCTGGAGGATCCTGGCCTGGACCTCTGGCCTGTTTCAGACTCTCATTCTGCTATTTACTAAGTTTAAGCCTTATGCACAGGTTCCAGTGCTGTGTCTCTCTCATAGTCATTGCCATGTGTGTGAAGCCTTGCCTAGGCTCTCCCTGACAGCCTGAGGTGTCATTCCTCTGGTGCTATCCACCCTGATTCTTGAGTCAGGATCTCTCACTGGCTTTGAGCTTACCATGAAGGTAATTGTTCAGTAAGTCCATGGACCAACCCGTCTCTGACTTCTCAGTGCTAGGATTAGAAGCAAGTGACACCGCTCTTGGCTTTCTCCCATGGGTTCTTGGATGGAGGTCTGGTCTTTATGTTTCTAAAACAAGCCCTTCCCTGTTGTAGTGCTCTCTCCTCAGCCCTAGTAAGGAATCTTTACATGGCCTGTACGTGTTAAAGCTTTTAAATGCATCGCTATCTCTTTCTTTTTCTGTTGCTGGGATAAAATACTGATAAAAATGACAACTGACAAAGGGTTTGTTTTACCTCATAGTTTAAGGATCTCATGGGAAGGGAGGACAAGGCAGCAAGAGCTTGAGGCAACGGGATGCATATGCTTCTGTAGTCAGAGCAGAACGTGATGCATGCATGCCGGCCCTCAGAGCCCTTTCTCCATTGTACACAGCTCAAGATCTCCTACCTAAACAATGGTCTTACAATTTAAAGATGGATCTTTCTGGATCAGTTAGCACAATCAGCGTGATCTCTTACAGGCATACTAAGTTTCCTAGGTGATTCTAGATTCTATCCAGTTGACAATTACCAGTAGCCAATGCATCTTGTTAGCCATTTTCAAGTGTATTGTCCAGTGATATAGTGTGAAATTCAAAAAAGCAATCAATGCTATTGCCGGCAAGGCACTGGTGGGCCTTGATCTCATCTTCGTAGACTCTCTGATCTGGAGCTCCAAAATCTCTCCACCCAGCTTGCTAAGTTTCCTCTGGTGGGTCATTACTACACAAGCCCCAAATTCCCATGGCCTTTTAGGGTGCATTTCTTGCAAACCCACGCTTTGCTGCCATACCTTTCTCTCTGGAACCCAGTTGAGTCTCTGCATGAAGGGAAACACCACACAAACTTAGCTCAGAATCAATAGGTAACTCAATCTCTGGGCACAGCAACTAGCATTCTAATTTTGTAAGTTATACTAAATATAACTACTTTGGTGGCAGATCCTGCCATCTAGTCTGGGGCCTCTTGTTAGCTATATACTGTCCTATAAGATCTCCCCATCCAAAAGCAAAGACACCCTTTTCCTACCTCTCCAATCTGGAAATCATGACTACTCTTCGTCCAGGGATTGGTCCTGTGAAATCTTTATTCATTAGGGGAAGGTTTTGCCACACAGTGATGTACCAAACACATTCATATTATTCAACAATCAAGCTCCTTTCCCCACAAATATAGTCATACACATTAGCTAACCCCCCCCCCCGATTTTCCTACTACTTAGCCCTTGCCAACCACTAGTCTCTTCTATCTCTATGATTTTGTGCCATATCACCTCTATGGCTTGGGAATGAAGAAGGGATGGACACACAGACATAAAGGAAAGGGGGTATCAGGTGTATATGAGGGAGTCTGCTACCACTGCAATCAGGTACCTCTCAGCACTAGGGCAGGGGTTAGCTAATCTCTGTAGGAGAACTTTCAGGCTATAGACATCCAGGAGAAGGAAGCTTCAGTTGCCAGTGCTTATACATACTAATCCATTGTCCTTAAACACTCGTACTGGGACCCCTGAGTAAAGCTTTGCTATTCTTCTTGAACCTGACCCATCTAGGGAAATGGCTTTGCCAATTTCTCATGAGTCTAAGGCCTAGGAGTCTTTGGTGTGACTGTGCTCATGTCTGTAATACACTCTACCATTCAGAGCTTCCTCCACTCCTTACAAGTTTGCCTGTTCTGGACATCTCACGGAATTGAAATCATGAGGCTAAGTGTGGTGCACACAGCTGAGACCCCAGCATTTGGATGTAAGACCTAAGGCAGGAGCATCATTATGCCCAAGACATCCTGAACCACACAATGAGACCCTGACTTCAAAACCAAGGAGATGGAGCTGACTTACAGGGAGACCTTCCTGCCTGGGCTCTGTCCCTGAGGATGTCTTTGAGTGCCAGCTACACTGGGGAGTGTGCTGGGACTGCCTTGTTTCTCATGTCATGAGCGTTCTGGTGTACAGTGCCGCTTTTGGTCACCCATCTATGCTGACAGGTGTCTCAGTTCGTGCCACACTTTGGTGGTTGTAGACGTGGGTTCATGTCGTGGACTGAATCTGTCTTCTCTTGCTTCTAGTGCCGTCATTCTCTGTGTATCAAAATCTTTCGGAATGCAAATCTGATCTGACTTGCTTGACTGGAGCCAATTTCCTGACTTCTTTGGAGAAACTGAAGTCTACCTACCATCCCGTGCCAGCCTTGAGTGCCTTTGCTCTCGGCTAGGCTCTCCCTTCTCCTTGCTTTGGGCACTCTGGCCGTGCAGCATGGCCTTCATTTCCTGCAACACAATGATTCTTCCATAGACAGCTTTTTCCATCTGTATTTTCAGCTCAACCTGTAAAGCACTTCTGGATTCCTCTTCACCAAGGTCCCTCATAAACGTCCATATTTTTACAATGGTGTCACTTTCTAGGGCAGCCTGGACCATCCCCCCAAACTAAGTCAGCCTGTGGTGTGTCTGCTTTCCTTTGCCCATTTCTGCAATACTACCCCCAGTGTAATTCTGGTCATTTATTGTGTATCTATGAAGACACGTAACCCATTAGGAGTGAAATCTGGCTGTGTGATGCACAGTGCAACTCCAGAGTGTGGCCGCATTTCTTTGTATTTCCTGGGTGTTCAGTGGAATTTATGCAGCGAGTCCTGCCCCCTGCAGCTCTGATGTACAGCAGCCTCCTCCCTTATTCCTAGTACCCACTGCTGTATCCCAGTGTGGTATGGGGAGAGCAGCAGGGAGCCCTCACTGTCCTGTAGGAAGCCTGGCAAATGCCAGTCATTGCTGACAAGGGCAATGCAGCTGAGGAGGCTCCTATGTTCTGTGGATTCCTCAAGGTGAGAGAGTTTTAGTATTGAGCTCAAAGACTGGAAAAAGACTGAGGTGTCCTATGAGAAAATACTTTTATCTGGGTCATGGCTGCTTTGTTTTAAGCAGAGGAACTGGAGCATGAGCGTAGGTTGAGCGCATAGGATGGTGGAAGTGCATTAAGCCTTGGACCAATGCTCATGTATCTGAAATGATGTCAGAGCACTGAAGACAGCTTACTTATCCGTTTAATTTTCTGCAGAAGAACAGGTGAAGTTGGTGCCCTGGAAAAGATTACTTGCAGCATTTTCTACAAAATGGGGGGGGGGTCACTGGGGCCCTGGAGTTTCTTCCAGGCGAGGGTGATGGTAACCTTGGGACATGACAGGGTCCCATAGATACTCTAGGTGTGACCACAGCTAGGACTACACTCACTTCCCTATTGGAAAAATGGATCACGGAAGGATGGACGGCCAGTGTCTGGAAGGCTTCCTGTTGGGGTGGAGGACTGGAGATAGGAGGGTCACCAATTGACAATGAGAAGAGCCAGGAGGATCTAGTTAACTAGATTCTAGCTGGGGCAACCTTTAAGTGATTCTTGAAATCTCTGAAATAGAAGCAAACTCTTGTAGGTTACATTGTTTAGGTATTATTTAATTTCAAAAATGTCACTGGGGGCTCAGTGAGTAAAGACACTTGCTGCTAAGTCTGACAACCTGAGTTAGGTCCCTGGAACCCACATGATGGAAGACGAGAGTGGAATCATTCAAGTTGTCTTCTAAACACCACATGTTCAACGTGTCATGCATGAGTACACTTGCACACACACACACACACACACACACACACACAGTAAACTTAAGGTGCTGTTGATGAGAGTTAACAGAAGAAGTAAATATAATCAAAGTAAATTATATGCATGTGTGGAAATGTCATAATGAAAATCTTTACTTTTTATAATTAATTATGTATTGCATGTTTATAATTAATATAATAAATAATTAAAGTTACCCACAAATTATATAATTTATAATTAACAGAGTCATAAAATTATAATTAAAATGGTCTGGTAAGAAAATATTGAAGATAATTTATACATTAATTATCCTTGAAAATAATGACTAACATTCACAGTGCCCACTCTTACAGCAGGATCTGGGCTGCCTTTCTTACCTGCATCATTCCTTCTAGGTCACCATGGCAACTGTCTTAGGGAGGTATCACATTAGCTTCATTTCATGAGATTGAAATTTGAAAAGATTAAGTAACTGTCCAAGAACTGAGCAGACAATAAGGACAGAATTTGGACTCAGTTTCTTTAAACACAAAGCAAGTTTGATGTTCTTTTGGAGTGTAAGACAAAAGTAGGTCATTTAGGGTCCAGTGTGGATTTCAAAACAGGAAAATACACCTCTAGCAACTTCAAGTAAAAAGAAGCAGGTTCCTCAAGAAGCATATAGACATACATACACACACACACACACACACACACACACACCACACACACACACACACACCAGGCTCCTAATCAAAGCAAACACATACCTAGGAAACTCTAGCAGCAGCTTCCCCATGGATAGCCTAGAGAATGGTTTAAGGTTCATGTTCAAGTTGTTAACACGTTGCCAAATTAGGTATGTGACCATCTTCTTGGGCTGTTTCCTGGACAAGCACTTCTCTGCTCAATGCCATGCCTGTCTTATAACATTTCACACTTGGCAGTGTCAGAAAGGCATGGTTCATGTACCACTGTTCCTCATCACACAGCCTGTATTGGCTGGTTTTGTGTCAACTTGACACAAACTGGAGTCATCTGAGAGAAGGGAGCCTCAATTGAGAAAATGTCTCTGTAATAACGTTAGGCTGCATGCAAGCCTGTAGGGCATTTGCTTAATTAGTGATTGATGGGAGAGTGCCCAGCAACTGTGGGTGGGGACATCCTCAGGCTAGTGGTCCTGGGTTCTATAAGAAAGCAGGCTGACTTATTACAATGAACTCTGATGTCCAAAAATTGTTCTTATTTTGGGGTTGTACCACAGTAAAAGCCACGATTTTTAGCTTTATTAAAAACAAAACAAACAAACAAAAAGACTTTATTAATGTTCATTAAAAAAACTAATAGTGATATATTATTTTAAAATATCATATATTTAATATATTTGGAGTTATTTAAAATTTATATTGAGAAAAACATGTATTTTCAGTATTGCTGTAGACAAGCATCTACATAAGACTGTTCAATTGATTGTTTTATATCAAACAAATTTTATAATACTCATTTTTATTGTTATAATATCTTATAAATTTTTAAAGAATATGATAAAAACTAAAGGTATGGCAGGTATTGAACGGGGAGGGGGGTCTCTGCGAGGAGTCGGGGTACAAAAGGGAAAGAAGAATGTGATATAAGACTATTTACTCAAGATCTGTTTTTAAATGTTAACAAATTCAGATAAATTGAAATTATGTATCTTTTCTCATCATAATGCAATAAAAAAAAAAAAAAAAAAAAAAAAAAAAAAAAGAAAAAAACCATAGCGAGTAAACCAACAAGCAGCTCCC
Source organism: Mus pahari (assembly GCF_900095145.1). Classification (NCBI taxonomy): domain Eukaryota; kingdom Metazoa; phylum Chordata; class Mammalia; order Rodentia; family Muridae; genus Mus; species Mus pahari. The sequence goes on from NC_034596.1 coordinate 24,259,184, forward strand.
CTTCATGGCTCTTGCATCTGCTCCTGCATCCGCTCCTGCATCCGCTCCTGCATCTGCTCCTGCATCTGCTCCTGCATCTAGGTTTCTGTTCTGGTTCTGAGTCCCTTCCATGATGGATAGTGATGTGACAATATAAGCCAAATGAACCATTCCCTCCCAGGTTGTATTTGGTCATGGTGCTTTATTACAGCAACAGTATCACTAACTAAGATGCCAGACTTTGGGCAAAATTCTGGCTACTAGGCTATAATTCATAGGGGAAGTCAGAGTTTGGGGTTTAAGGCAACAAACTATCCTAATTGCTCCTTTGTTGCTTTATGACTTGGGCACGTTATTTAAACAGTCTGTGATGTTTCCTCCTCGTTTGTGGAATGAAGGTAGGGATGGCATCTTCCTATAGTTGATACTGTTGTGTGTCAACTTGACTAGGTGGGGATCAGATATATAGGCAATCCCAAGTCAGGAGGTTGCTGTCAAGGTGATCTTTCGATAAGATGGCCTTTAAATCAACGGCCTCACTACTTCAGCAGAAGACCTTCCCAGGTGGGCAGGTCTCATCCAGGAAAGCCTCAAGATAAACGCAAAGTTGGAAGTTTCTGAGGAAGACAGGACTTCTGCCTCCAGATGCCTTCAGACTCCTGCTGCTCTTCAGATCTTTCCTACGTTGCCAGCCCGTGGGCATGCCCTGCAGAATACAGGCTTACTCTATCACAGTGACATGAGCCGATTGTCCCACACCCCCATATACATGCTGTTCTGCTCCTGAGGATGTCTGCACAATAGGTCACATGAGGATGGGATGAGCTATTAAATATGGAATTCACAGAGAACTTTACCCAGCGGTCAGTCATATAAACATATGTGTGCATGTTCTCTGTAGTCAATGAGCCCTCCAAAGGATACAGCTGGAGACAAGCCCCTTGCCCTTAGGGGGAATAGAATCTCATGAAAAGGATAGGGATGTCCACAGGCCATTCTAATCTACCTGGAAGAACAGATTAAAAGCAGAGTCCTAACAGTGGTTGAGATTCTCACCACCACCTGCTTGCTCCTGCCAGACATCTTGCAATGCTAATCAGTCCCAGGGCTGTTTTCTCATTTTCTTCTGATATTGCAGGGGGTGAGACTGGCTTTTTCACAAAAAGAATATTTCTATTCAATGATGGGGTTACAAAAAGTCAAGGAAGCAATGATTTGGAAACACTTAGCCTTGAGATAGGGATGCACAGTGCAGTTGTCTCCTACACTGAAGCTGGTGCACTTATGGTTTTAGTAGGGTTTCTCTACCTGCGGGAACTCAGAGCCTAGCTTTGGAAATTTATGTCATCAGAACCGGTCTGATGCCATAGGCTTGCTATAAAGAGGGTCTGAGCCAGAGAGGGGAATAGTTGCAATGCTCAGAAGCCAAGGAACACTATTAAGGTTCTATAGATGGTGACCTGGAGGTTGAGCAGCAAGCAGGCCTTCCCAGGGAAAACAGAGAAAAAGAAACTTTCAATGTACACAGCCTGAATAACAAATGGCCATGGCCTACATGGAGGAAGCAGCATGGGGTCCAGTGTGGTGCAGAGGGTCTGATCTCTATGTACTGAGAGCAGGGAGGGGAAGTAACATTGGATGAGGGAAGTGAGACCTGTCCAGCTGCAAGGATGCTCATGAGAAAGGAACTCTTACACATCTGCGATAGGAGGCAGGGTACAATTGCTCAAGAATAACATTGCTTCCACCCACATCTTTTACTCAATTGTAAGAAAATGTTGTGACATCATCGAAGAAAGAATCCCAGTTCCTCTGTGTCAAAATTCCTCACCCCACACTTTGTACAGCCCACTAGCACTTGGTATGATCTTCCTGTTGAGAATAAATTTGTAGTATGTGTTGGAAATAAAGTTTACATTTTGTAGATTGTCTTCCTAGTCAGTTTTTGTTGCTAGGGATCAGGAAAGGAAACACCAACAGAGAATTTGGATTCTGGAAGGACCTTGAGATGTTAGCTATTCTCTTGTGTCCTTGTAGAGAGTGAAAGTTGAGGCTTTAGGTGTCTAGCAAACTGCATAGAAACACCAAATTACAACACTCATTAGATATGGGCCATCAGAATGTCATGGCCCAAGAAACAGTGAGGATGTTGGTGATGATCAAAATTGTCAACTTGACAGGATCTCGAGTCTCCCAGGAGACCAACCTGGCATGCCTGTGAGGGAGCATCTTTAATGTGTTCATTGAGATGGGAAGACCAGCCCTCCATGAGCTGGAGAAAGTGACCTGAACACCAGCAGCGTTCATTTCGTTCTGCTTCATGACTGTGGATGCAGTGAACAGCTGTTTTACCTACCACTAAGCCTTCCCTGCCAGGATGGACCAAACCTCAGACTATGGGCCTAAAGAAACCCTTCTTTCCTTAAGTTGTACCTGCTAGGTATTTTGGTACAGCAATAAGAAAGGTATTAGTAATGATTTATTGTATATCTTCTAGAATTGCATCTGTGTTTGGAAGGACTCCACCCATCTTCTCATGCTGCTCTTCTTTGTTTTGTGAGCAGTGTTGGTGTGCCTTTGAGGGAAATAGGCTGCTTCCCTGTATCCCCTGGTGATGATGGGCCATGCTGCTTACCAGCCCATAGTCTGGGAAGATTCTTGGAAGAAGGGTCTTTGGATCAGGGCAAAAGTCTGATGGGGAGAAGACGCTTAGAAACCTTTTCTAGACTCATGTCATATCATCTAGGTTGCTGTAAGAAAGAATCAGTTATGATTCTGATTCATGAACTCAAAGTTGGTTGGCCAAGGAGTATACATATACACAAATAAGGACAAGGGACGCTTGCTATGGAAAGTCCCAGGCATATAGACCTGTCCTCCAGCCTCTTGTCTGGGGTAGCAGGCCAGTATGCCCTATCCAGAGCTCAGTTGTGTGTTACCCAAGTATCCTGGTAAAACTTGGTACTCTTGAGATGATTTCCCATTTAAAATGAAGTAAATTGAGGTTTCCACTCCGGAAACCAGGAGTGAGGCAATAGCAGGAAAGAACTTGAAAGCCACCAAAGCCCCAAAGACCATTAGATTACTCCAGAATACTCCAAAATTCGTCACAGCATTTTCTACAGAAAGAAGAAGATGCAAGAGGAAGCACTTGTTTGAAGCCCTGCTCCTTATCCCTGTGTAGGGACACCTAGCATCCTCCATGTAAGGTGACTATCAGACTTATATTGATTTGGAGGAGAAAAAAAAAAATCTCTCCAGAAGTTGACAGATGACTCTGAAGCAGCAAACACATAGCTTGCTGAACATGAGTTGAGCTTATGGTGCCAAGACTACCCAAAGAGCACAGCTCCACTGATACTGTGACATAACGCCAGCAGGTTTCTGTGAAGGGGAAGAAAGGTAGTTATCCCCAAGTCTAGCTACAGTTACTCCCATAGGAACATGTGGCTTATGGTAAACAAGTTTTCATAAGAAACTTAGCAGAACCTAAGTTATCAAGTAGAGAAACACAAATATCTTCTAAGGTATAAACCCTTTGCAGATTGTTCTTGGTCTGGGGGTGCTTTGTAATGCCTGAAATTATATGACTAGGTTCAGAATACACTAAGTAGCTACTACATATTCATGGAACAAAGCCTGAGGGTAGAAAAAGCTTAGACTTTTAGGTCCCAGCAGCAGCAGGTTTGTGGAGGTTTCAGCTGAGCTTTGAGAAGTGACTCTCTCTCTCTCTCTCTCTCTCTGTCTGTCTCTCTCTCTCTCCTTCCATCCCCCTCTCTCTTTCTTTTTAATAAATTAATAAAATTTATTTGAAAACATACAATTCAGTATTGACATTTTAAGTTGTCAAAATAATTTATAATAGTTAAATGCCTCTTAAATATCCATGATATCTTCTGAAGCTAAAAGTAGTATGTATGCACTCTCTTAGGAAGCCTTCTATGAAAGGAAATTGTGACAAGTTCCTGATTAGACAGAAACCATTCCATCTCCAAGGGAGAATACTCAGCGTAACTGTGGCTTCATAGACTGAATTGGGTAGTGTTCCTTCTGTTTCTATTTTGTGGAATTGTTTGAAGAGTATTGGTATTAGGTCTTCTTTGAAGGTCTGATAGAATTCTGCACTAAACCCATCTGTTCGTGGGCTTTTTTTTTTGGTTGGGAGACTTTTAATGACTGCTTCTATTTCTTTAGGGGTTATGGAACTGTTTAGATAGTTTATCTGATCCTGATTTAACTTTGGTTTTTGGTATCTGTCTAGAAAATTGTCCACTTCATCTAGATTTTCCAGTTTTGTTGAATATGGGATTTTGTAGTAGGATCTGATGGGTTTTTGAATTTCCTCAATTTCTGTTGTTATATCTTGCTTTTCATTTCTGATTTTGTTAATTTAGATTCTGTCTCTGTGCCCTCTGGCTAAGGGTTTATCTGTCTTGTTAATTTTCTCAAAGAACCAGTTCCTGGTTTGGTTGATTCTTTGAATAGTTCTTTTTGTTTCCACTTGGTTGATTTCAGCCCTGAGTTTATTTCCTGCTGCCTACTCCTCTTGGGTGTATTTGCTTCTTTTTGTTCTAGAGCTTTCAGGAGTGCTGTTAAGCTGCTAGTGCATGCTCTCTCCGGGTTCTTTTTGGAGTCACTCAGAGTTTTCCTCTTAGCACTGATGTCATTGTATCCCATAAGTTTGGGTATGTTGTGCCTTCATTTTCATTAAATTCTAAAACGTCTTTAATTTCTTTCTTTATTTCTTCCTTGTCCATTGAATAGGGCATTGTTCAGCTTTTATATGTATGTGACTTACTGTCGTTTTTGTTGCTATTGAAGACCAGCCTTAATCCGTGATGATCTGATAGGATGCATGGGATTATTTCAATCATCTTGTATCTGTTGAGACCTGTTTTATGACCAATTATATAGTTAATTTTGGAGAAGGTATCATGAGGTGCTGAGAAAGAAGAAGGTATATTCTTTTGTTTTAGGATAAAATGTTCTATAGATATTTGTAAAATCCATTTGGTCTATAACTTCTGTTAGTTTCACTGTGTCTCTGTCTAGTTTGTGTTTCCACGATATATTCATTGTTGAGAGTAGGGTATTGAAGTCTCCCACTATTATTGTGTGTGGTGCAATGGGTGCTTTGAGCTTTACTAATGTTTCTTTAATGAATGTGGGTGCCCTTGCATTGGGAGCATACATTTTCAGAATTGAGAGTTCTTCTTGGTAGATTTTTTCCTTTGATGGTATGAAGTATCCTTCCTTATCCTTTTTGATAACTTTTGGTTGAAAGTCAATTTTATCCAATATTAGAATGGTTACTCCAGCTTGTTTCTTGGGACCATTTGCTTGGAAAATAGTTTTCCAGGCTTTTTACTCTGAGGTGGTGTCTGTCTTTGACACTGAGGTGGTTTCCTGTATGCAGCAAAATGCAGGGTCCTGTTTATGTATCCAGTCTGTCAGTCTATGTTTTTTAATTGGAGAATTAAGTGCATTGATGTTAAGAGATATTAAGGAATAGTGATTATTGCTTCCTGTTATGTTTTAATGTTATTTTTATGTTTGTGTGGCTATCTTCTTTTGGGTTTGTTGAAAGAATATTACTTTCTTGCTGTTTCTAGGGTGTAGTTTCCCTCCTTGTGTTGGTGTTTTTTATCTATTATCCTTTGTAGGGATGGATTTGTGGAAATATACTGTGTAAATTTGGTTTTGACATGGAATATCTTGGTTTCTCCATCTATGTAATTGAGATTTTTTTTCTGGGTATAGTAGCCTGGGCTGGCATTTGTGTTCTCTTTGGGTCTGTATAACTTCTGCCCAGGATCTTTCAGCTTTCATAGTCTCTGGTGAGAAGTCTGGTGTAATTCTGTTAGGTCTGCCTTTATATGTTACTTGACAATTTTCCCCTTACTGCTTTTAATATTCTTTCTTTGTTTTGTGCATTTGGTGTTTTGACTATTATGTGATGGGAAGAATTTCTTTTCTGGTCTAATCTATTTGGAGTTCTGTAGGCTTCTTGCATGTTTATGTGCATCTCTTTCTTTATGTTCGGGAGGTTTTCTTCTATAATTTTGTTGAAGATATTTACTGGCCCCTTAAGTTAGGAATCTTCACTATCTTCTATTCCTATTATCCTTAGGTTTTATATTCTCATTGTGTCCTGGATTTCCTGGATGTTTTGGGTTAGGAGCTTTTTGCATTTTGCATTTTCTCTGACTGTTGTGTCAATTTTTTTTTTTTTTTTTTTTATAGTATCCTCTGCACCTGAGATTCTCTTTTCTATCTCTTGTATTCTGTTGGTGATGCTTGCATCTATGACTCCTGATCTCTTTCCTAGGTTTTCTATCTCCAGGGTTTTCTCCCTTTGTGATTTCTTTATTGTTTCTATTTCTATTTCTAGACCCTGGATGGTTTTGTTCAATTACTTCACCTGTTTGGTTGTGTTTTCCTGTAATTCTTTAAGGGCTTCTAGCTGTTTACCTGTGTTCTCCTGTATTTCTTTAAGAGAGTTATTTATGACCTTCTTAAAGTCTTCTATCATCATCATGAGATGTGATTTTAAATCAGTCTTGTTTTTCTGGTGTGTTGGTGTATCCAGGCCTCGCTGTGGTGGGAGAACTGGATTCTGATGATGCCAAGTAGCCTTTGTTTTTGTTGCTTATGTTTTTGACCTTGCCATCTGGTTATCGTTGGTGTTAGCTGGTCTTGCTGTCTCTAACTGTGGCTTTTACCACCTGCAAATCTGTGTATCAGTACTCCTGGGAGACCAGTTCTCTCTGGGAGGTATTTGGGTATGGAGAACTATGGCACAGGGTCAGCTCTAGGGTACAGACAGAAACTGGAAGGATCTTGACCCAGGCTGTTCCTTGGTTCCTGTGTCCTAATGGCTCTGGGTGGGCCCCTCTTGGGACAGGAATTTGAGCAGAAGCTGTGGTCTTGCTTGTGCTCACAGGCTTGTTAATACTCCTGGGAGATCAGCTATCTCCCAGTGGTATTTGGGTGTGAAGTGCTGTGGCCCAAGATCAGCTCTGGGCACAGTTGGAAACCTTGGTTCCTATGTCCTGAGGGCTCCAGGTGTGTCCCTCAGAGCAGAAGTGGTGGTCTTCCCTGTGCTCACAGGTGTGCCTGCACTCCTGGGAGACCAGCTCTCTCCTCGTGGTATTTGGATATAGAGTGCTGTGGCACAGGATCAGCTCCAGGCGTAGACAGAAATTCCAGAGAAGCTTCTTAATGCACAGATTCCTAGCTGTTAAAAATTACTGAGAATAAGTGACCGTGAATTCTCAGCCATAAATGGAGCATCTGTATCAATGCCCACTCTCCCTGCAAGGCTCAGATAACATGCTGGAGAGGTAAGGCAGAAATAAAGCAAGAGTTGGAGGATGGGGAGGAGAGCTATGAAGCACTGACCTCTGCACATGTCTTGGGCTTTTGACAAACCAATCTTAGCAGCTATGTTTACCTGTACAAGATCAAACCACTTAAAATTTTCATCAGAGAAGACAGGGGCTCCTGATGCCCTGGGAGCTGATGGTAATTCATGGCTGTTGAGGTGGAATTGCTTTTCTTGGTTGATTGAGGTGGGTGGCCATTGGTAGGTTGTCCATATACTAGAGGAGGAAGGGCTCCACCCCCATAGGCATATGGACATCACTAATTGGACTTAGTGGGTTATTAAAAATGAAAAGGGGGTGTAAAGTTGGGAGGGAGATGAGTTGAGAGGACCCTAGAGACTTGGAGGGAGGAGTGGGAGTAGAAATGACTAATATATATTGTATGCATTATGATATTTTCAAAGGATAAATACCTTAGAAGTACAATCACTCAATGTCTTTAGCAATGCACTTTCATGCCTAAGAAATGAGCAAATTGATTAAACTTACTGATTTAGAAGAAAACAATTCAGCATAACATGTTCTTATATGTCAGATAGGTTGTCTGATTTGTCTTCATCTGTAGACATTGTTCACAGGTGTGAAGTGACTGCATTGGGTGACCTCAACAACTGAAGTCATGGCATGGCCAAGGTGGCTTGAGGAACATGTGACAGGAGAGAATAAGGGGGTTTCTTGATTCTTAGCTAGTCTTTGGTTTAAGATGAAACTTGCTTGAAGATTAGGAATGTATTTCTCATAAGACTCAGATGTAATCTGCCTCTGAGTTTGGGTTATATTATGACTAATTGCAAGATATCCCAGGTTTATCCATATTCATTTGGGTCCATTATGTAGTCATCTTCCCCTGTTCACCGTTGAGAGCCATGGCTTACGGTATGTGATTTTCTGAAAGGTGAGACAGTGTCCCTGCCTGTCTCTGCACTTCCTTTATTCCCAGAGCTTGCTGTCTTGTTGGAAGCATATGCATTCTTTTATCACCCTCAAATTTCCATCCATAGTCCATGCTCAGTGCTTTGTGTATAATAGATAATCAGACATAGTTTATTGTGGAATAACTGTGATTATTACATCAAATTACATAAGTTGAATAAGACCATTTAATTGTGGTTTCATTACTCCAAACAGATTCTGATTACATATATTTTTGGTGATTGTAATAACTTATTTGGTGTCCTAGTTTTCTTTCTGTTGCTGAGAAATACACCATGACCAGAAGTAACTTGGAGAGTAAAGGGTTTATTCCAGCTTACAAGTAACAGTCCCATTATGAAGGGAAGCCAAGGCAGGAGCCCAAGGCAGGAACTGAAGCAGAGACCATGGAGGAGTGTTGGTTGTGATTTTGCTCCCTCTGGATTACTTTGCTACTTTTCTTATACAGCCCAGGGACAGTAACATAGGGATGAAACTGCCCATAGTGGGCTCCTACATGAATTAGCAATCAATAAAATGCTCCACAAACATGTCTACAGACCAATGTAATGGAAACTTCTCAATTGAGCTTCCTTCTTTCTTCTCAGATATGTCAAGTTGACAACTCCGATTTGTCATCAATTGCTAATAATAAACAATATTAAAAACAACTCTTGGATTATTAACATGACATTAAAGGTTGTAAAGTATTCTAAAAATGTTCCAGTCAAATTGCCAGAGGTGTACTTTATAAACCTGTGTAACTACATATTTTAGGTCCTAGTGTGACTCCATCTTTAAGATGATATCATTATATGCCTAGAAAAAATGAGATTAGCCATTCTCATCTCTCTCAACTGGTGCTCCTTGCTTTGGTATCCTAGGTGATATTGGAGCCCACCTTTATTTTGGAGTATGGAATTCTTTCAGAAGTTGACAAGCAACTTTCCCCAAGACGGCAAACACATAGTTTCTTAAATGTGAGTTGAATGTGCATTGCCAAAGCCATCATGCAAGAGCCTAGCTTGCTTACAGCAGGACATTATATTCTAATAGAGAGAACTCTATTTTTCTATTATTTCAGAGCACTCCCTACTGAAAGCCAGACTCCAGATCTTGAGCTGGTATGTGTTATTGAGCTGTCTGTAATGGGCAGGAATTCACAGATGTGTGTGAAGTTGGGGCATACATTATTGCCTAAGATAACAGAAAGGAGTCAAAGATAGAAAACAGAAAATCTTATTGCTAGTGATTAAAGATATAAGGAATTGGCTATACACTAGAGATCTTCTCACATTCATACTCCCACCCAGCAGTTACTTATCACAAGGACTGTGCATTTCTTGTGGTGTGGATAGATTGAGGTGGATCCTAAGATGAGTGTGCAGTGTCATCAAGCCACATCAGACACAAAGTATATCAGAAACAGAAATTAATTTAGTTAGCCCAAAGTTGAGCTATCCTGTGGTTGTCTAGGAAAACTGAAAGATGTTCTCTCTCTCTCTCTCTCTCTCTCTCTCTCTCTCTCTCTCTCTCTCT
>NC_034596.1:24269024-24271553 GCF_900095145.1 Mus pahari
CACACACACACACACACACACACACACACACACACACACACACACACACACACACATCTGTCAAGCACCAGGGAATTTAAGTTTTGGGAACCATTTAGGACTGAATTAAAAAAAAAGAACTTCATGGCCATCCTTTTATTTCACCTTGTTGTTTGAAGAAAGAGGGAAAATGCATTTTCTATGAGTTCTATCTAACGTTACAGATAGAATTTGTCCTGGGCTCTGTAAATTGCGGATACTCCATCTTGCTATGTCTTGTAAACTTATGAAAGGTCCCTTTTGTACAGAGGTAGATTTTAAATAATGTCTGAGTGCTTCTGCCTCCACTTTCAGCCTTCCCTATTGGGGAGTGGACCATGAGTGTGAGCCCCACTGCTTCTCAAAGAACAAAGAGATAGTCTTCTCAGGAGAATCCTCCTCTACTGGCAGAGAGCTGTGCTAGATGACCTAATAGGTCCTTTCTAGCTCTAATTTCTGTGATTCTATGAAAATCATCACCCACCATAAGAAACAGATGTTGGCTGGAGAGACAATGGCTGTGAGGCTCAGCTCTCCCACCCAGCCCCCTTCAGGGCTGTGGCAGCCACCTCTTTTACTCCCCCACTTCCCCACTTGGTGGCAGCTGATGAGATATTTATAGCCCTCTTCCTCCTGTTGCCAATTATAATTATCAATATCTTTACTGATTAAAAAAAAAATGGGAAGGGGGAGACATCATCGGGGTTGTGAACCGTATATGGGAAGCCAAGTTTGGGTTGGACATGAAAATAGTTTCTTCTAATTATGGACAAAAGAGAGGTGTGTCCGATGGTGAGGCTGGCACCAAAGCTGCGTGCACGTGGCCTCTAGAGAGAACTTTTGTCACTCTTTATGCACCTTGCCAGACAAACTGAGCCAGAGACCTTCTGAGTGGCAGGCCTTGTGGACACTGACAATGTGGCCTGTACTGTACCGGGCTAGAGTGCTGCTTTAAATATAATAAATAAAAGTGAAATCTTCCACAAGGCAACGCAGCTTAGTAATTGCTGTTTGGGGCTCACGCCTCTGCAGTTACCCAGCTCAGCGTTTCGTGCCCAGCTGCAGTGAAGCTTTTGCCAAATATAGATAAATGAAGTTAACGTTATTGGCAGCCACTAGTTCTGTGTCCCTGTTTCGAGTTTATGGATTTCATAGGAATGGCATTACTCTATCCCCGCGGCAGACGATTGTTCTTCTGAAGTGAGAACTTTCTTTATGGGGCGATCCATATGGCTTCTTGACCTATGATTTGGGTCAGTGAGGTCTATGGTTTCTGCTTGAGCTCTGGGTCAGTGGACATATGGATGGAGACAGTGCAGGTTCCTAACTCTATCCAGGCATTTTTAAAAGTTTCCTAGCCTTCAAGGAATGTTCAATTAAAAAAAAAAAAAAAATCTGCCACGCTCCCGAGCATATCAAGTCTTGTGAGCTGCATGCTGGTGGGAGTCATTTCTGCTCTCCTGCCGAAATGCTATCACCTAAGAGCAGTGCTTGCCTGTAGCATTTTATTTCAGATGACTATGTCAGGAGGCGATGCAATTTTCTGTTAGGAAGACACTATAAATTATGGTTCTTGGAGCTAAGCATACTCTGAAGAGCCAGACATCAGTCCCACAGTTCCTTTCTTGTCGAAGGCTGATGGCTGCAGGCTTCCTTTTGATTGTCTTTGGATGAGCATGATGCTTAGCCTTTCTGAGGCAGATGGTCCTGTGATCTGCTCTGAGAGCTGAAGATAAACAGTGATTAGACACCATTACTTGGCTGGTGTGAGTGGATGGACACTGAGCTTCCCCTGGGCTTTCCCTTTGTCCTAGACTTGGGGATGCTGCCCCACCCTCTTTCCTAACTCTTTACCATTTGGGTGGCTTGCTGCTTTGGGAGGAACACATTCTAGAATGTGCACAGGTGCAAGAAGAGTGGGAAAATGACATGATTGGCATGATCTTATGACGAGTCAAAGTGAAACTTATTTATAAACGCACCCAGTTGGACACAGACAAGCGTAGTGTCCTGGAAGTACTTGGCTGGGTTCTCAGTGCCCTGGTCACTGTGGACACTACTGACCCCTTACAGTAAGGTCACTCTTTCCTGTCTACTTACCAACTTTTCTTCATATGAGATTGGAACCAAGTCCCATATTGTTCTCCATTTTCCTCCCTTTCTCTCTCACCTCTTTTCCTCTATCTCCCTTTCTTTCTTTTACACTCTTATTTTTCTTCCTACTTAAATGGCAAATATAATTTAACAATGGGACAACGATTAAAGTACTGTAAATACATCATTTTTAATTCATAAAGCTTTGGAGGTAGCCTCTGTAGGAAAACGGACAAACACAGAAGTGGATGCTCACAGTCAGCTATTGGATGGAACACAGGGCCCCCAATGGGGGATCTAGAGAAAGTACCCAAGGAGTCGTAGGGGGCTGCAACCCTGTAGGTGCAACAACAATATGAACTAACCAGTACCCCCTGAGCTCGAGTCTCTAGCTGCATATGTAGCAGAAGATGGCCT
>NC_034596.1:24271701-24280536 GCF_900095145.1 Mus pahari
GGATAGCATTTGAAATGTAAATAAAGAAAATAATTATAAAATAAATAAATAAAAATATAAATGTGGAATGACATATAATTTAATTGTATTCATTACAATAATTATTTTTCTGTCTATTTGGTCACTGTGATCCTATAATTTTTAAGTATACACAATAAAATAAATGTGCAGAAACAGGAAAAAAAAAAAAAAAAAAAAAAGGAAACCCCTTTGGAACTACCATTCCTAACACACAGTAAATCTCAAGACTCAGAAGGGTTACATATTTTGTGACTCTTGACTGAAAGAGTCTGGGAGAGGCAGGCCTCATTTCACATGTAGCTCCTGAACCTCTTAAAGTGACTGCTAACTACTTCTAACAGTTTTCCCCCGTAGGGAACATACAGAAGGTCTTTGATAAATATTTATTGAGTTAGCAAATGTAACAAAATCAAGTTTTGAAAACTAGCACCAAAATAAAGGGAGAGAGAGAGACATTAAACAAAGTTGAGCAAGGAAGCCAGGGTGCTTCAGCCATTGCCTGGGCTCTGGAGGCATCTGCCTTCTGAGCATGCCTGGCCAGGTTGCCTGGAAGAGCTTTCCCTGCTCAGCGGCGGGCAGTTCTTGCTGCCCCTGGAGGTGAGTGGTGCTGGAAAATGAACTGAAGGATGCACACTGTATAGGAGTGGTGGAGGAACTCATCTGTGGCTCAGAGCTGGGAAGTGCATTTGCAAGCTGGCAGGGGCTGAATAGTGGGTTCTCTGCAGCACTCCCTGCACCTGAGGGCTTGCTTCCTTCTTGCTTCCAGATGTAGGCACATCTGCAATGTCCCCCCAAATGCTTGAGGAAAGAGATTAGAGTAGGCTTAGGTCTGGGTCTCTGCTGCTTTCTGGAGCCAGACCTGGAAAGGACTTTTCATGTCTCCTACAAATACAGGGATGGACTCTATGCTCTTCTGGATTATTTACTTGGGCTACAAAGAAGATTCTCCTAGAGGAAGAGCCTCTAAATGTTCTGTTCAGACTGTTCTTCATGAATTCAGTCCAGCCAGTTTTGGGCCCCACAGACATCCTGTATCAAAGCTGAGTCTAGGAGCATGTTCTATCTAGCCAAATGTTTATCATCTGAGGGGACAAGATGAAGAAACACTTTGGATTGATAACGTTCATATAACTTCAAATTAGCTATCTGAAAAAACAACGTTTTTCACCTTAGGAAGGACACCTGAGATTGACCTCTGGTCTCCACAGAAACTTCTTTGCACACATGTACATATGAACCCACTTTCACATGCACCTGCACACACATGACCACACACACAAACACACACACACACACACACACACACACACACACACACACACACACAGTCATATTTTTCTAGGTCCATTTAGGCTCCTCAGTGGATATCAGTCCCTTTCTTCTAAGAAAAGATTGCGGTAATGTTCACGTAACTTCAAATTGCTCTTCATGGATTCAGATCAGCCTCAGTCCTGAATCCCACAGCCATCCTATCACAGCTGAGTCTAGAAGCACATTTTACCTAGTCAATATCTATCTATTCAACTCTTTTCAAAGAATACAGTCCAGTGGTATCCAGTACACTCAGTGTTATGTAACAAACCCTGTCTAGTTCTAGCATGCTTCCATCACCCAAGAAGGAAACTCTTACCCATTAAGTAGGTCCTCCCAAACTCCTGACAGCTACTTGGCTGCCCTCTGCTTTTGCATCTCCAGCTGTACATGTTGGGAATCCCATTTAGTCCTTTTATTTCACCTACAGAATGAGTTAATCAAACTTTGTGCTGGACACTTCTCTAAGAATTTAACATAGTTTGAACTGTTTCCTCTTCCTAGCGTTGACTGTGGAGGAGTGACCACTGTGGTTCCTGATCCACAAGTGAAGTAGCTGAGGAGGAAGTGGTCATGACTTTTGAGCATAGTCTTAGGCTCAAAATTCAAACTCTGCTGGAACAATTTATATCCTGTAGTTTAACTAAGAGATTCTCGTTTCCTTTATATCCCCAGCCTTCACTGGTTCCCTCTTCTTTTGCTGCTCTTTGTATGAACAAAACTACAGCATCGTTTCTTTCTTTAGAGACCACACAACTCCTTTCATTTCCCACCTTCTGGTTTAATCTTTCGATTCATGGAGCCTTGGGCAACTGAAGACAGGGAGATTCAATATTGACATCCGTGTGGCAATCTTTCATAACTGCTCAGAATGACTGAAAACTTGACTATTTATTCTTGGATCAGAATCCTTCAGGCTTGATGCTAACTTCTTCAGACACAGTTGAAGTAAGAGGCCAAACTATTTCCAGCATTCTTTTAGCCATTAGACAAAACTGAAATTTTTATTAGTGAGCCATAAGCAAAGTTATTCACCCAACAGCAATGTGCTTGCTGAACTTTATAAAAATAATTTAATTTTTCTTTTAAAGTTATGACATTTGTGGTAAATGTGAGGAAAACATGCTAGACCCCAAGTCTAAATATGTTTGCGTGTGTATGTGTCTATGTGTCTGTGTGTCTGTGTGTGTGTGTACATATTTACATGAATTTCAAAGGGAAAATCACAAGGAACGTGGTTACAGATTGTAGTTGACCTCTACTTGCAATTCTGGCGTTGAGCAGCATTCCATTCTGAATCTAGAAGGAGTGTTCTGAGGAGCAAGCCGAGAAGCTTGCCTTCATCAACAGAAAAGGGTCAAGGAAATGGAACCAGAACACAGGGTGGACACGTCATTGTGAAATCTCTTTCCTGTGAAGGATGCTCCAAGGGGTTTTGTTGTCAGTGGGGCACTTGGCTAGTCTCCCTCTTTGCTGATTTTACAGGTCAGAGGAGCTGATGGGAGTATTATAACTTCACTGTGAGTCACACACCATATTGGCTCAGTCAGTAGGGCTCAGGCATAGATTCTGTCCAGGCCAATGTCTTCCTGTTGGAGGGTGGACACATAGATACATTTGACACACTCTTAGTTTGATACAGATCTAGTATACCTGCCTTTTAGGAACAAATATATACAGTTAACTTTCAGAACCCTAAAAAAATATTTGTTTTTAGCCTTCTGACTCTATTTTGTTCTCAACAAATCAAAATTGTCTTTTTAAAGACTTGTGGAATCATCAAAAATCATCAGAGTTGTGAGCAGGGTTTGGGGTTCTAAAGTGACCAGGTGAGTGCTTGTGGAAGCTTTTTAGTCATACGCCACCTCATGAGGCTACATTTCTGTGTGCTTCTGGGCACACCACTGACTGTAATCACATTGCATACTCACAATCTTGAAGCACCACGGAACAGGTTCCTCCCCAAATGCTTCCATGCTTTAGCTCTCTGAATTCTCCCAAATCCAGAAGGCCAGAAGAGCCCCATTCTGGTCTCTATTAGACCTTTGAGGCTGGGACACTTTCTATGAGCAGATGGCATATGACACATGATCTGGCTTGGTGACTGGCACTGGAATTTAGTGTTTATGCCCCCCCCCCCCCCCGTGTCAGCCTGCCTTGAACCTGAAATCCTTCTGCTTCAGTCTCCCAGGTGCTGGTATTTTAGTGTGTAATACCATGCCTAGTTCTACCTATCCCTTACTGTTTGGTTCCCTTTCTCCTTTGATAAGGGAGACTCAGCCAACCCATCGTCTCCTGCTGGAGTTTCTGTTTAGTCTCCGTGGAGAGGTTGGAGTTGACTCTTTAACAGTCTCCCCCTGTCCCAGCCAGTCCTGGCTTCTGAGGATAGAGGGTAGATGCCGAGGACTCTGAATAAACCAGGACTCCAGTTGATCTCGTTGAAGCCACTGGCTTTGTTAGACTCTGAGGTTTGCATTGCAGAGAAGAGAACTCTGGACAGACAGCGCTGTCCCTGAGACTCAGCGCTTCCTTTCTTATTATAGTGAGAAGCTGAGGCACAGCATTCCATACTCTAGCTCAGAGGAATGCAGCTCATGTTTTTAGTTAAAGCACACATTATTTCAGTAAAATATTCTATGCGACCCAAAAATAGCAGTTCCCACATTTAGAGATGCTGTGCTAACATGTAGCTTGGCCTCTTCGGTTGGTAGGCTATACATTGCTCCTATACATTGCTTTATTTCAGGTGATACCTTCAGTCTGCCATCAGGTCTTAACTGCCCCAGTGAGGGCTGTAACATATGACAACAAATGTGGAGGGGTATTTGCTGCAGGAGTCCAGATGTCCTGTTCCTATATAGAAGGAAAGCATACCTACTTCAGTCAAATGAGAAAGGCTCTTAAAACATAGGCTACATAACAGATGTGGGAAAAACTCAGTGACTACTTCCTCCAGATGAGAGGACTGCTCCAAGTAACAGTAACGCAGGCCGTGCTAGCTTGGAGTGACTTGTGTGTCTCAAGTTTTAATGACAAGTTCTCTGAAGGGGACAAGTGCTGAGAGTATGTGCAGATGTCCACATGGGGGTAGGTAGGAGCTGGTATGGGGGGTACATATATAACTCACTTAACTAGAGGAGGGACTGTAGAGAAATTATATGTCATATATGAAGTCTGCCTAGAAGGGTACAATTAACATTATACACATATTAACACCATGGCCTCCTTATTATTGAATTTAATTTTCAGATGAGGTCATCAAAAATTAAAAAGCTTATGTAGCTCTCAGGGCAGTAAGTGGTGGAGACCAGAGTTGACCTCCATTTATCTTGTTTCAAGGCCTTGATCCTTCCATCCCTGTCTGGGGCTGTGGCCAGCTGTGTTCTGAGAACTCTAGTGCGTGTTCCTGGCCCATTCTGTGTCCAGCATGTTAATAGGGACCATGGAGTTTCTGGATCAGCATAGCTCATCTTCATTTTGATGCCAAAAAAAAAAAAAAAATAACCAGAAGGAAACATCTTGGGGACTGATCAATAAATGGCCTGGATACTTTGCTTCTTCTCAAGATAAACTGTCCTCAGAGTGAATAAAGGACTAATGAGGAGGGACAGAGAACACTTTAACTCCATATGTCTAGATCTCTGGTTTAGTGCTTTGTTTTGATAAATTCTCAATTATCCAGGGTAGTGCTCCTATGTGTTTTCTCTCTCTCTCTCTCTCTCTCTCTCTCTCTCTCTCTCTCTCTCTCTCTCTCTCTCTCTCTCTCTCTCTCTCTCTCTCTCTCTCTCTCTCTCTCTCCACACACACACACACACACACACACACACACACACTCAAGTGTATGGGGTGCATATGTGTGTGTATGTGTCCAGAGTCAGTGACATCATCTGTTCTTCCTTGGTTGCAGGGTCTCTCACTGCAGATGGAGCTCAGCAGTTTAGCTGTGCTGCCTGGCCCTAAGGATCCTCTTGTATCTGCCTGCCCAGGATTGTGATCATAGGCATGCACTCCCATGTCTGTATTTATGTCAGTGCAGGGGATGGATTATACTCAAATGGCCGCTAGCACTTTACCAGCTAAGCCATCTTCCCATCTATGATTCTCTTTGAGTGTGGATGCATGGCTCCACCATACAAGGAAAAAATCACAGGTTTCCCCATCCAAGCTCTTTCTTCCCTTTTCTTATTAGTTTGAAAAATGAAAGAAGAAAAGACTAATTTCAGTCCTGGCCGGTAACTCAAGTGTTCAGTTCTGCAGTGAACTTGGCTGACAGTGACTCCAGCTTTGTCCGTGTATAATCAGCACGGTCACATCTGGATTCGCGTACTTACCTAAATGTAGACAAACCTAAATTATCTTGATTTGGCCTGATGTATTTCTATCTTGTGTTGTATTTCTTTCTCTAAATATCTCATTCTGCCATCTCACGCCTCCACATCTCCACATCTCTCTCCAAAGACTTAACAACAAAAATATGTGCTTCTCCCCCTCCTCCCCTACCAATGGAAGTGGTAGAAAGGTCTAAGAAGATATAGTGTGTCCTTTCTTTAATGTGATCCAACACAAATTTTTGAATAAACATGACGTGCAAAGTATCAGAACTTCTTTTAACAGCAGTGCTTTCAGATGGAGAGTGTTTTACCGTCTTTAAATGAAGCTTAAGCCAAGAGCAGTCCCCACACCAAATAAGGAACAGGCATCCAGGCGGTTGCGCACACACCAAGTCTTCCTCCTAGTCCACCCGTGCCCCCTCCCCTTTATTAGAAAACACTTGAAACTTATCATGCGCAGCAGATGGGAGTAGAAAATGCAACTTGAAGACAGTTATATAAATATATCCTTGATGTCTGTTTTGCTTTTCAATTTGCAACGAAAGTACAAAGGTAGCTAGGCCAGCCAGCAAGGCCTCCTGTGTCTCCTGATATCCATTCCAGATGTTGGCTAGACTTCCTGGAGCCAGGCTTATGGCACTGGGGCTGGAGCCCTGTCTCCTCTTCCAGGTGGGATAGCTCATGCTGCTTCCCCCACAGGCTCCTGGCCTTGTCCAAACACACTAACCTCCACCACCTCTGCTGACCCCGCTTTACCTTCTTCTAATCCCTCGCTCTCTGGTGGGTCCTAGATTTGACCACAGTATGTGTGTTGTGTTATTGCTTATCACATTGCCTATCCCAAAGGAGAAACTTAAAGAGGGGAGAAAAAGTAAATAAAAGAAACAAGGGGTGGGGGTGGGAGTCGGGGGAGGGGGGGGAAGAGGCGACTCCAGCCTTAGTTAATGTGGTTTGCAGCCATGTGTGGCTTCTTCTGCTATTACCTTTGGATTGGTGCTCTAGAGTCTGGGGTGCTCCTTGACCCCTGAGCCAGCCAGAGCGTTAATGGCAGCCCTCAGTTTGTACATGCGTGTAAAGGATTTTACACCATAATATGCTAACTTCCTGATTAAACATTGCTAAACATAGAAGGGGTTCATAAATCATACAGGCGCCAAGTTCATTTATCTGAATGTTCCTCACTGTCTGGAGACAGTAAACAAATGGCAGGGGCATTTATTAAAATCTACAGGGACCCCAGAAGGGTGCTATTAATACCTCATACCCCAGGTTCCCTCCTGAGCTCAGAGAGATGCCGGGTGTCTCTGAGGCTCTGGGGTTTGTTGCTGTGGGTGGGCTCCTGTGGCATATGCTAGCAGACGCCAAAGTGAAATGTGATTGGGTGAGACGAAATTCATCTCAAGGGGAGTTTCCAACAAAGAGTGGCCTGGCCAATGGGCTTTCTGGATGGTATAGACCTGTACAATGTTTTGTAATTGAAAACAAATATCAAAAAACAAAACACTAAGTCCCAGGAAAACTGGTAGGGATGGCAGACTTGTTGAAAATCTGTATCTCCCTGGTGTCATTCAAAGAGAGAAATTAACTGCTCTTCCCAGGGCATTGCCTGCATAAAGGGGCTTATCCCTGTCTGTTAGCATCAGCAAGCAAATACGGGGCATTGGTTGGCTTTCTTTCCACCTTACAAACAACACCCCTCTTCAGACATAGCTAAGTTTAAATAAATTCACATGTGCAAGGGATGATCAGAATGTGTCTTGCAGAAGGCTAGAACATGGGCATTCTTAATGCACTTCAGAAATACAGAATGCAGCAGAAGGAGATGCTGTCTGAGAGGCCTTTGATGGGGAAAGCCAAAGTACTTCAACATGACTACTCTCAGCTGTAACCAGATTTATTTCCATCTAGGTGTGGAGGCTGAGCTTGCCAGGCAGGCACCTAACCAGTGTTCCACACACTGTAGGACAAGGCTATGAGGTGGCCAGGATGCCTTAGGAGGTTCCAGGCTCACCCCAATGGGTCATGTGCTAAAAATAAAGGCAAATCATAGATCCACTGGTTAGGATTTCTGCTGTGTTCTGTGGCTTCCATGTTAGGCCATGAGGAGGAAGCTCAGGGGTGTAAGAGCATGTAGAAGGAGAACCTGATGGGGGATGGGGCCATCTTTGGGGATGGGCATCTGCTCTGTGTTCACAGAGAGGTATCCCAGATTTGTATTGGAGAACCAAGTCACACTGTGTTCATGTGTGGCCCCAGCCCTGGTTCCTCCATCCCCTTATTCTGGTCTAAACTCACGCCGCCTCCCCTCTTCTCTGTCCATCCCCAGCAGTTCTATTCTCAGCCTCTGGTTCTTTCCCCCAGCTGCTCTCTCTGCTCAATCCCTGTGCTCCAGAGCATCAGATGGTTTCTCTCTCAGGAATCTGGCTCCATGTTGCTGTGCAGCCTCACTGGCTAGAGAGCTCATCCTCACCTGGTATTCATCCAGATCCATACCCACACATTTGTCTTAGTCTGTGTTCTGCTTTTAAATGTATCTGTCTTAGAAGTTGACAGAGGGCTAGGGCTCATTTGGCTCTACCTCCTGGGTAGAAGGATCATCCCATGCCCCAAGGGGGCAAATATAGAAAGCACAGCACATCTTGGCACTTTCTCTTCTGGTCTCTGTGGTTCCACCTATCAACACAGTATATCATGTGATCTGCCACAATTGGGTTTAAAAAAAAAAAACCTGAAGTTTAAATGCATATGTTAACTTGTTTAATATCACATAGATGGTGTTGTGAGGGAAGCAGGATAAACCCATGTGGTTTTGATTTTATATCCTTTGATTAGATAGAGTTCTGTGAAGAAAACTAATAACCGAGGATAACCCTGGTGACTCGCCTTTGTCCTATGTATTATGCCTTCCAGAAAGCCATTTAAAGCCAGCTATTGCCCAATGCCATCACCTCTCTTGAAAGGGCTGGGAATCCATCTATGGTCAGAGAACCTGTATTTAAATTCCATTGTTACAATTCAAATGGGTAATGATTGCTGTGGGTTATATGAACAGGAGGTTATCAGCAAATGGTGATGTTTTGGGAAGCTGTAGAGCCCTTAGAAGGTGGAGCCTTACTAGAGAAAGTGGGTGGCCAAGGATGGAGCTCAACACCACCTCAACACCACCCAGCAA
>NC_034596.1:24280547-24281609 GCF_900095145.1 Mus pahari
TGTTTGGATTAATATACCACTTCTTATAGAGAGCTGAAAAAAATCATGTCACGTAAAACAACTTATAAAAGTATTTTTGTGGTGGCTTAAGTCTGTGATCCCACAACTTGCTGTCATTCCTTTATAGTCCAAATACATCTTTCTCTCCTTGAGTTGCTTCTGTCAGGAATTTGGTCACAGTTCAATTAAAAAAAACAAACAAACAAATACAGCTACTATCTAAGGTGCTTGCCCTAGGGTTGTTTTGGTTATAAACACTTGCTAGATGGAAAGCAAGTGACCAAAACCTTACTTGGCATGCTACACTAATGCTTATTGTTCAGCTCTTGCCTCGGGATTGGGAGGGAGATGCTTTCAGGAAAATGCCTACTCACTGTGTACTAGCAGACAGGACAGGGTGGAACCCATCAAGAGAAATTCAAAGAAACTCAAGTAGGGGTTTACTGGGTTCAGTTTAGCACAGTGGACACGCTGCCCTGGCTTGTTCTCAGCTATGGGAACGATGAGTGGAGAGTGCCTTTTAAATTCTTTTCAAGTCTATAAATAAAACAACATCCCAAAGTAGATAACACAGACACTCACCATCACTCAGCGTAGATCTCTGGTCTGGGAACAGTCAAAAGCTGGGGTTATGGTACCAGTGACCTTGTTATTCAAAGTATATTCTTTAGGTAGAGATGTTAGAAAGAAAAGGCTTCCTTCCATCCAGCCTGTGTAGGAAAGGCTGGGGCAAGCAAAGCATGAAGACAGCTCTATCACTCTATCCATTCTCATGGGCCTTGAATCCCAAGATTAATCTCAATTTGGAATCTGTTCTCTATTTAAAGAACCACAAGAGCCATATTGATAAACAGTACCCTAAGGATCTCACAGAGGGAAGAATGGTCTCCCTAGAGGTACAGAAGATGGAGGAGAATGGGCTGGACATTGGAGGAATGTGTTCTGTGTAACCTAGGCATGAACTTATGGTCTATAAGTGGAGATTTCTTTTAAAATCACTAGAAAGATCTAAGCTTCCTGACTTGTAAAAAATGATGCCTGAGGAGGTGGAAATGTTACTTA
>NC_034596.1:24281620-24281769 GCF_900095145.1 Mus pahari
AAAGTGGAGATTTCTTTTAAAAATCACTAGAAAGATCTAAGCTTCCTGACTTGTAAAAATGATGCCTGAGGAGGTGGAAATGTTACTTACATTTTCAATCATTACACTGTGTGCAATGTTTGGATTAATATACCACTTCTTATAGAGAG
>NC_034596.1:24282654-24348007 GCF_900095145.1 Mus pahari
GTAAAACAACTTATAAAAGTATTTTTGTGGTGGCTTAAGTCTGCAATCCCAGCACTGGGGAGGCTGAAGCAAGAGGAATGCCATGAATTTGAGGCCAGCTTGAGATACATCACGAGTAAGCTCCAGGATATTCTGGAATGCACAACGACCCTCTCTTAAACAAACAAACAAACAAACACAAACTCCAAATCAACAACAACTACAAAAACAAACATTAGCCTAGAATATTCTTTTTTAATAGAAAGGAATCTCTACCAGTTAACTCCAAAAGCAAAGAAGAGGCAGTGGTTGCAAGTTGCTAATGTTAGGGTTGGCAGGATAAATATGGACCAGACAAAAATGTCCTGAGATGTCCCCTAACAACCTGATTTGCATCTCCTGTGGTCAATAACCATTTACTTTTGCACAGTGGTGTTTATATCAAAGTAGGAGTCCTGTATTGTCTCTGGCAGATGCCTTGGAAGTGCTGGGAGCAGTGACTAGCTTTAAGAAGTCCAGACCCTCTGTCTTGCTGTCAACTTCCAAGGTTCATCCTGGGACGTGTGCTGTTTGTGGAGGAGAAATTCTCAGCAGACTAGCGCATCAGCCAAACCACACTGCACTGTTTGAGATTCAAGGCCTCCAGCAAGTCTCAGTTACTTAGTCAAGAGCCCTTGAAGGGCCATATCTGGCAAGGCAAAGCCTACTCAGCTAGGACTGAACCAGGCTGATGTAGGGCTCTGTGTTCCTGTGTTGTACTAAGTTAGGTGTCTCTAGTATCCATCATGAGCTGGGCACTATGCTCGGCTGTCTTGAGACAGTCTTTCTTTAAAAATATTTGTTTTAGTTTTCATTTTGAGGCTGTAGACCTGACTGATCTCAAACTCATAGAAAACCACCTACCTCTCTCTCCTGTGTGCTGAGATTAAAAGCATTACTACAACACCCAGGTAGAAACTCACCGTATAGGAATGTATTTATTTGCTCCTGGATGCATGCATAATCTGACTAATCAGTCTGGTCTTTATGGAGCTCAGGAATAGATAGAGACACAGGTTTCAAGCAAATGACTGGAAGTAGAGATGGCTGAATTCTGGGACAGTGAGTTGAACTAAACAGGGAGCTGGCCCTTTTGGAGGTCACAGCCTCAGTCTCTGCCTTCTTGCAGGGAGATAACAGCTCCAGGATTGTAGGATAGGTTGAAGTTACAGTAACGCCTGGCTTTTGGGGGAGGACAGGAAGATGATGATGGGCTCATACAAGCCAGAGATTTTTATTTTTCAGAGAAGTCTGAATAAAATGTGTTGGGAAAGAAACTGATAAAGTGGCATGGGGAGGAAGGGTGTTACTCACTGCATGGGGAAAGGAGAAGGGCATTCCAGGAGGAGGGCAGATTTCTTTCACATACCCAACAAGAGAGGAATGGGTAAAGAAAATATGGTATATGTTCATAACAAAATGTTTCTCAGCCATAAAGAAGAGTGAAGTAACTGGACACAATTAGAGACCATCACACCGAGTTCAAGAAGTCTTTTTTTCTTTCATCTGTGGGTTCTGTACTTTATAGATTCATAAAGCCATATATGTACTGATGACATTAAAGCCAAAGTGAAACTTTCTGGGAAACAGAGGGTGATGTATAGGATGGGGACAGAAGGAGAAGGTGGTGGGACATGGAAGGAATATGCTCCAACTGTCTTATCTACTTGCACAGAGTTAGCTTCCTTAAACCACATATGCTAAAGGAAAAAGGAGGAAGAAGACTATAAGGGAATGTGGCAGCAAGACTGAAAGAAGCCTTGGGAACCCTGGAGGTCGTACATACAAAGAAGTTTATTCTGCATGCTCTATGTGCTGGGGGAAGTTCAAAGACTGAACATGTTTAACTTGTGAGCATCCTTGCTGAAGAGAAGCCAACTGGACCAGAATAGACCCATGCAGCTTCTTACCCATTCCCTGTAGAGGTCAAAATCTTCAAGTCAGGCAACTGTTTAGGGAGATGGTGCCCCAAGCACAGGCTGTGAATTGGATAACCTATCAAGGGTTTTGTCCCTGAAAAAGTTTGATTCTCTCCTCTCAGTACCCATTGATTATCTGTAGCACTTCATCTAGAGTGAGGATGGAGATTTCCTCTGTCCACACTGGCATGTCAACTTGTATTGTCATTGTGCAGGTCGTGTTTAGACAAGCGAGCATGCTATTGGGATTTCATGGGTGTAGCTCCCTGCCATCAACTGAAGATGCAACCCCATAGCACATATTCTGGTCCTCTGGCTTTTATAGTCTTTCTGTTGCCTTTTCAGTTATATTCCCTGAGCCATAGATGTTGTAGACAGGACTTGGGCATCTCATGATTGGTTCTTTTTATTTTGACCCATTATGGATCAAATAATTATTCATTTTTCATTTTTCTTTATTTCTTGAGTACTGTGAAATTACCCCCAATGAGATCAGGGAGGGGCTCTACAGATCTATTACATTTTCTCTGAATGTCACATTGTAGGCACTCATTTAATTCTTAAATGAGTGTTTTGTGGTGCAGAAACAAAAGTAAAGCAAGAGATCCTATTTGAATCCAAGTTAACAGTAAACCAAACGGAAGATGTCCAAGATTCTACTTACTTAGAACTAACAAAATATCTTCTTTATAGACCCTGTAGTATTCTTTCTTCTCTATATTGTATGTGTTAATGCAAAATAGACAGTTATAAGTGGCATACTTGATCCATTGTAGATGCTGAAAACTCATTTTTTTTTTTTTTATTTCTGTAGTAATGTTCATTTGCTGTTGAGGGAAAATTCTTTGATGAGGGGTGACAGCTACACTTTTTAGAATGCAGTTGGCGGTTATACTGTTTTAGGAAAATGGTAGCAGTAGGCTCTCCATTGCATATCAAGGCTAGTTGGGTAGTTATAGTACAGGTCATGGTTTCCCTCCTGTTTAAGGGCCTTAATTCCCAGTCGTACAGCAGTTGGTTACCTTCAAAATATAAGTGCCACTATTGCTCCTCTGGAGAACATCTTGCTGGCCAGTCATTGTGGTTCATATACTTTATAGCTGGGTAGGAATATTGATTGGATTTCTCCATAGGCAGCTTGCATAGCACCTTCAGATGCTATGAGAGCCAGTCCTCAGAAAGAAGGCTTCCAAGATCAGTCCCAGCTCAATCCCTCCAAGTCCACAAAGTATTTTTTTTTAATTCCATATGGCTACTGAGATGATGCAAATATATTTCTATGTCATGTGAGTTACTTAAGAGATCGTCCTCATCCTGTATGATTAGGCTTTTAAAAAAACAAAAAATAAAACAAACAAACAAAAAAAACCAAACAAAAAAACCATGGTCTTACTACACAACATTGGCTGAAGTGGAATTTGCTGTGTAGATCAGGCTGACCTCAAAACTCACAGGCATCCACCTGCCTCTGCTTCCCAAGTACTGGAATAAAGGTGTGAGTCACCACACCCATCTAGGTTAGGCATTCTTATCATTAATTTACTGATGAATGAGCTGTAATACTTCAGACAGGTGAATTTATTTAGCCACAGTGGTCAGCATTTAAGGATCAAGTCTAGATTGCTCTGACTCTGGAGTTTTGGCCCTTTCTATCAGAGTGTTGACTCTTGGATGCGATGTACTGAAGATACAGTGGTAAAAGCAATCCTGGATCTAGTTAGCATTTGATGGGTCCTTGCCCTCGGATAAGTGTTGAGCACCATGGAAGAATAAGTCCTGGCTTATTCACTAAGAGCTCTGTGAAGCTGTATAACCCAAACCCAAGGACACCTGACCATCCTGGCCTCATCAGGTTTTAGCCCAGACATTAGACTGGTCCTCACTGTGCCCCTCTGTGGAATCTTGTGGAATCTATCTTCATGCGGGATGTGTGTGCAGACTTTGATCTGGAAAGAGAAACTATCTGTGTACATTTTACATTTACAGATTTTGTAAAAATATTTTCAGAGCTACACACATAATAAAAATCTATTTAATTTTTTATTTTCGAGACAGGGTTTCTCTGTGTAGCCCTGGCTGTCCTGGAATTCACTTTGTAGACCAGGCTGGTCTCGAACTCAGAAATCTGCCTGCCTCTGCCTCCCGAGTGCTGGGATTAAAGGCATGCGCCACCATTAAAGGCAAAGGGAAATCGAAATGCTTTATCACCATTTTAAGCACCATGTCCAGCTTAAAATATTTTTTAAAGAAAAAAATACACACACACACGTATCCCAGAAGAAAAGTCTTAGGAAGCACACAACCTTCCCATAGACCATGGTTTCTCTGACTAAGTTGATCATGGCTGGTTAATTCTTTGAGGAAAGGCTTGTCTGTTTTGTGCACGGAGAGATAGTCAGCCACATCTTTGACCTCTGTTTTTTTTCTCCCAACTCCAGGTATGACAACTAACAATACTCTCAGCACTGGCAACTTTACTCAGGAGAAAAGCTACCCCTGTTGGAGAATCTGTACCATAAAGGGTAGAGTCTCATATGTTCTAGATCATACATCCTGTTTACTGTTTAAAAGCTGATAAGGATGAACTGAATTGATTTCCTGATGTGCTAACTTCTTTGGGTTTGTCATCTGAGCAATAATGTTATGGTGGGTTTAGTGGGAGGTATTTTATATCAGAGAATCCGTGGGTAATATTAATTCTATCAGCAATAGGTAATTGGGTCTTTACAGGAAACAAAAGTCAGAGAAATGGTTAAAAATAAATTACTTGGGGTGAGCGTTTCTCCATCTGAAGTTGGTGGACTCTTAAGCGGTTTAGCTCTATGTTCAGCAATGGCTTTTCTTTCTGGCTGCCCAGCTGCAAGGAAGGGTGCAAGCCTTGTCTTGTCTCTCGCTAGTTTGGAAATCCAGATGCTTCCAGGATTAGAAGTGTAAAATGAAGCCAGAAGAACAGGCAAGAGATCCACCTGTCTTGGCAACCTTCCCATAGCCTTGGTTCCATTCCCCAAGACCCAACCTGTACCTCCGGCAGATATCTGCTGCTCAGGTGCAAGCCATACCAGTCAGGAGGATAAATATAGGCCAGACCAGTCTGAAGAACAGGTGTGGGCCATGTTAGCCAGAAAAGCAGACCATACAAGTCAAAAGAACAGATGGGCGAACTCTAGCCCCCACCTTGGGGCAAAGACTCCTTGATGGACCAGAGATGTGCATGAGCCTCTGGAACTCCAGATCGGCAGCCCACCCACAGACCTCCCTGACACGATTGCTAGTGCCTACTCTCCTCCTCATCACCATGTCACCCCTCCAACTTAGATAGATACCCTTCCTAGACCAAAGTGTATTCTAGACACCAGAAATTCAGCCCTAAACTTGGACAGAGACTCCCTGCTGGACCAGAGGTCACATTGACTGCCAGAACTCCAGGCCATGTGACTAGAAGACCAAAGAGGAAATAGAAACCAAGGAACATAACACCAACCCAGCAAGACAAGCTCAGAAACCAGCACTTACTCTATAATCATCCCAAAGCCAGATACCTAGCTGCCAGTGTTAGAAAAACAACGACAATATCCAGGGCAATATGTCATCAGCAGAGTCCAGCTGTCCTACTATAGCAAGCCCTAAATATTCTAACACAAATGAAGCACAGGAAAATGACTGTAAAACCAACCTTATGAGGATGATAGAGCTTCTTAAAGAGGAAATGAATATACCCTTTAAAGAAATCCAGGAAATCCCAAACAAACAACTGAAGGTATGAATTCATCTCTTAAAGAAATCCAAGAAAAGAAAGCATAATGAAACCAATAGTCGAAGAAGACAAACAAAACTATTTAAGACTTGGAAATGGAAATATAAGCAATAAAGAAATCACAAACTGAGGCAGTTCTAGAAATGGAAATTAATGGAAATTCTATGTAAGTGAACAGGAACTATAGATGTAAGCATCACCAAGAGATGGAAGACAGAATCTCAGACGCTGAAGATAAATAGAAGAAATAGATGTATCATTTAAAGAAAATGTTAAATCTAAAACATTCCTCACACAAAATGTCTAGGAGAAATAGAAGAAGGAGAAGAATCCTAGCTTGAAGATGCAGAAAATACTTTTAACAAAATCATAGAAGAAAAGTTCCTAACCTAAAGAAGTAAATGCCTATAAAGTTACCTAGTGGGTGGAGTTGAGTCACTGGGAGGTGTTGTGACCTTGAAAGGGATATTGACACTCAGACACTTCCTATTTCTCTCTTTTGTTTCAGCCATCATGAGATGAATTGGCTTCTGCCACTACAGGCACAAAGTGAAGAGTTCTGGCATGTCCAACCATAGCAAACATGGCACCAATTCATTTTACCTTTTTACCTTTCTCGCCCTTGCTAAACTGTTAGATTGTATTCCTAAAGCTTGACATGAAGGTCTAGTCCCTTATTTGGCCGCTGACTCGTTCCTGACACTGGTCATCAGGGTCCAACTATCAAAACACTAAGATTCAGTAATCAAAATGTATTATTTTGACTAACCTAATTAAAATACCCAATCAGAACTCAAGCTCATTCGAACACAGACCTCCCCTTTTTTTTCCTCTTAAAAATTAGCACTTTCAAAACTACCCTGTCTCTTTGCCTTGCTTAATAAAGGATCTCTTTGCTTTTGGTTTGTGCTTGGAAATTGGTGTTTGGGTGTCATCTGTGTCTGATCAGGGGTCCAGAATGGAGCCTCCCCCCCAACACAGTGTATATAGGGTCCCTTCACAAAGCACCAGGACTAACCATGGACTGAAACCTCTGAAATCAGAAGGCAAAAGAAACGTCTTCTCTTTTTAATTTGCTTATCTCAGATACAAACACATCTAGCTAGCCTTTACAGTAAAAATGCCCCAGGTCAAATGGATGGACCTGGAGGACATCATCCTGAGTGAGGTAACCCAATCACAAAAGAAGTCACTAGATATGCACTCACTGATAAGCGGATATTAGCCCAGAAACTTAGAATACCCAAGATACATCTTGCAAAACACAAGAAAACCAAGAAGGATGACCATCGTGTGGATACTTCATTCCTCCTTAGAATAAGGAACAAAATACCCATGAAAGGATATAGGTACACAGACAAAATTTAGAGCTAAGATGAAAGGATGGACTATCCAGAGACTACCCCATCCGGGGATCCATCCCATCATCAGCCACCAAACCCTGATACTAATGCACATGCCAGCAAGATTCTGCTGAAGGGACCCTGATATAGCGGCCTCTAGTGAGGCTATGCCAGTGCCTGGCAAACACAGAAGTGGATGCTCACAGTCAGCTATTGGATGGAACACAGGGTCCCCAATGGAGGAGCTAGAGAAAGTACCCAAGGTGTTGTAGGGAGCTGCAACCCTGTAGGTGGAACAACAATATGAACTAACCAGTACCCCTGAGCTCCTGTCTCTAGCTGCATATGTAGCAGAAGATGGCCTAATTGGCCATCATTGGGAAGAGAGGCCCCTTGGTCTTGCAAACTTTATATGACCCAGCACAGGGGAAGGCCAGGGCCAAGTAGTGGGAGTGGGTGGATAGGGGAGCAGGGTGGGGGGGGGGTAGAGGGAACTTTCAGGATAGCATTTGAAAGGTAAATAAAGAAAATAATAGTAAATAAAAAAAATTAAAAAAAAATGCCCAAGTTCCACGTGTCAGTCATGCTGGATTTCGAATCTTCTCATGGTACAACCCTGTCTCATTTGCTTACAGGCTTGGAAATTCTGTCTGACAGATGAAAGATTCTCAGGCAACAGATCAGAGTGGACATACCTAATAGTCAGATTCACCTGCTCATCCAACTGAGCACTAGTGAAAAGCTTTAGTTCCTCATCATGAAAATACACTTCAGACTCTCTTCTGCAGATCCCTAGACCATAGCATGCATGGGATTTGGTGTACAGTTTACAATAGGCCTCCTTCCTGGTTACCAAGTCTTTGCTTAAATTAGCAAGTTTAAATGCTTCTAGGAAAAACACAACTCCACCTTATAGGAAAGCACGCTTTGATGCTGACATCCTCTGGGCTTTTTTGCAAGTGGCTTGGCTGGGCACACATTGTACGCTGTGGTCTCCTGTGAGCTCTGGTGCCCTGTTCCATTGTTGCATTTAATTGGGCAACAGCTGGTGATAATTTTCTGCGTGTGGAGTGGGGGAATTGGTGACTGATCGGCTCTTTACCTCAGTTTCATTGTCTTTGTTTTTGCCCTTTCAGCTTTAGTAAAAGAGAAGTGTGAGACTGAGGAAAGGGGAACCTGGTATGAGGGCAAATCTTGAGAATTACAGGTTGAGCAGCATGGAAGGCTTCTTCAGGAAGGCCTCTGTGGAGAAGGACATTGGGGGTTTAGAGATACCTCAGAGATCTCTTAACTCAATGTCCTGCTCTTAGAGCTGTTAGGTACAGAGAAGCACCGTAACTTATCCAAGATTGCCCAGTGTGTCGGTGCTGAGCATGGACCCCACTGGCGACTCCCAACCATGCAAACTATTCAATACCAGGAAGAATCACTCGGACACCACCTCCACCCATGTCAGGCTTAGGGAGGCATGAGAGAAAGGCAGAACCACAAGCAGCAATGTTTAGTGTTTGAAGTCCTCCAGCTGAGAACCACAACATCACGAGAGGTCTGAAAACAACATAGGACAAAGAAGACCTCAAGCATGGTAGTTATCTTGCCTCCTTCAATCCAATGATCTGACACAGGCAGCAGAGCTTCAGTGCTGCCTTATCATGGGAACGCTGTATGGTGCATGGCAGCTAAACTTGATGCTTGTCAATCTGCCAGAAATCCCAGGAGATAAGGACATTTAAAGCTGAAGTCATTGAAGGAGACCAGGCACATGAGATCATTGGAAGATAACAGCACTGGGTTCCAAGAGAGCTTATTCTTCTGGCAGCCAAGCCTCCTGCGAAGCATGAAGCTGTGCTCCGACACTTACTCTATCCCTCTACGTTGTATGACATTTTGTGTCATTTCAAATAACTAGTAGACATAAACAAGGGGTGGCTGGGTCATGAATAGGTAGGAATGTAATACAATCTAGGGAGGATATAAAAACTTCCCACCAGCCCGGGCTCTGTTTTTGTGTTGACAGGATATATTATGATCCTTTGCCCTACCTCACTGCATTGGAGTACTCCATGGCTCATATGGATGGGTCGAGGGATGAGGCAAAAGAGCTAACCAGGAATGAAGTGGGTCACCAGGGTGTGGTCTTGCAACTTCGATGGATCTTAGTCAGTTAGGGTTTCTATTGTTATGATGAAACACGGTGACCAAAAGCAACCTGGGAAGGAAAGGCCTTAGTTCACTCACAGTTTCACATCATAGTACATCATTGAAGGAGATCAGAGCAGAAACTCAAGCAGTACAGACCCCGGAGGCAAGAGCTGATGCCTAGACTATGCAGGAGCACTGCTCACTGGCTTGTTCCCTATGGCTTGTCAGCCTGCTTTGTTATAGAGCTCAGAACTACCTGTCAGGAATGGCACTACTCACAATGGCCTGGTACCTCTCACATAAGTCACTAGATAAGATAGTACCTCACAGGCTCATATTCAGGCCAACCTGGTGGGTGCATTTCCTCAACTAGTGTTCTCTCTCTTCCCAAAGACTCAAGCCTATATCAAGTTGACATAATAATCTAGCCAGTACAAAGTGAGAATGGTGAGTTCCAAGTTCAGCCAATTACCCTGCCTCAAAAAAAAAAAAAAATTCAGGTGGACCAGGATTGAGGAATATACTTGATGTTGACTTCTGGGCTTTATGTATATACATATACACATCTGCCCATATGGACCTATAGGCACATGTGAACACACACACACACACACACACACAAATACATTATAAACGGAATACATTAACAAATTAAAGATGGCTGATAACAATGAAGCTGGAGCCCAGAAAGGCCTGAGAGGGACCTGGGAATGAAATTATTTGCTGATTTCTGGCTGAGCCTGTGAGTTAGATACTTTCGCCTCCCAGGAATCTAGTTTCTGCATCTGTGAAATAAAGGCCACTTCAGAGCACCAACTAGACGCCCCCACCACATGGAACCATTTATTATCTGTGCCTCCCAGGAAGAGGACTGGAGCTGGGACAGAAGTCCAAGGCCAGGGTGTGCCAGCCACCCTGCAATTGAGCTCAGCAGATCACTGAGGAGTAAATAGAGGGCCCAGGGACTTCATTATTCAAATGAGGTAAAAGTTGGCTTGGGACTTGGCGACTGAGAAGTAAAGAGGGAAGATTCTGGACTTTGGCTCTATTGAACTCAAAAGACCCGTGTGGATGAACGGAGGATTTCCCCCAGGCAGGACAAAAGCTGGCCAGAGACTTGGTATTCAGACTATGGGACTAGAGATTGGAATCACCCCCCAACCTCCTGTTCTCTGTAGACAGGGACTTCCTTTGAGGAACTTCCAATGGTAGTCAAGACAACTATCCCATGACCTGCTAGCTACAGCTCACCAGGTGTCATTTAGAGCTGTTTCACAGAGCCTGTTGGAGGTGTGTGAGTGTGGTTCATTCCCAACACCCATGTACTTCATTACTCTGTGGTAATATAATACAATCATATATGTGGGATTTTCTAAAGTCATAGTCACATCAATGGAGCATGGACACCCTAGTAGGGTTTTGAAGGATGAAAAGCAATGTAAAGGGAGGACTCAAAGGAGGCTCAAGAGTCCACTGGACCCTTTGTCTAGATACCAAGAATCCAGCTTTTCCTCTTATACAGTTGAACCAAGTGATTCATGATTAAGAATGAACACAGTGTTGCATGAAGCTCAGAATCATGGCCTGTCTACAGATACATAACCTGGAAAGAGGTAGTGGATTTCATATCCCAGAATAAGAAATCCATTGGTCAAATGATGTGTCCATGAGTATGCTAGTGCACACACAGGATCAAAGTGCTTAGAGCTCCACCTTTAAGCACCCTGTTCCTTCTGTGGTATAGTAAAAATCTGTGTAGATATTTTTGCAAAAGTTAAGCCAGGAAGATAGGTCATCTTATGTGGTTTACCTTTATAATAAACATGTCAAACCAGAAAAGCATTTAACAGAAACTGAGCCCCCATATAAACTGAGATGACATTTCAGATTTCACTGAAAACAGGTTTTTATAATGGTCACACAAGTACTATGACAGAATTGTATCTGGGAAGAGTTCATATTTAGGGTCAATGGTTCTGAAAACCCTCATAAATGTGGCACTGTGGAGATAAGTTTGTTGATTTTCTGTAACTTGGTTTTGGCCAATGAACTGGTAAAGCACTGGTAACCTCCCTCCACCCTGACTACAGGTCTTGTGCCCAGTTCCTAGAGATGAACAGGAATCGGCATGCAGTTATAAGTGTAAACCTCACCTTCTAGGAAGAAGGGATAAAGGCATTACAGAGCTTATGTGCACACTTGCCTGCAGTATTTCTTACAGCAAGCCTGAGCCTGCTTGCTCCTGTTGTCCTGAGAGCACACAGTGGACTTGAGAGTGTGCACAAAGCTCGGAGAAGTCCGAGCTAGTGATGGACAGATCTTTCTCTGTGGAGTCACAGCCCAGGAACTCAACATCTGCAGCCAGGATTCTGTTTTGAACCATTTAGCAATTTTACACAGCTTTCTACTGCCTCCAGGGAAGATGAATTTGCACTTGGAATTCATTTCTATTTGCAGATTATTTACCATTATTTCAAGGAGAGTCACTGAGTTTGCCCAGCACATACAGATACACAGGCCTTCCTCTATAGCCTGAAATACATGAATCATACCCAAGGCAAGAGGCAACTGGAGCTCAGTTGGACACAGCATCAGGACATTTAGCCTCCCAAGGCCCAATCTGGTTTGCATGTTTGTAATACCTTAGGGCAGTCATGAGAATAGTGATGGGATCCAGATTCCAGCTCACAGTTAGGGGAACTTGGGACTGCAGAAAACTCTGAAAATACTGTGGGTCATTTACTGAACTCCAGCTGGGAAATTTCTCTCCCAAATGAGAAACTTCAACAGCATACCTGCCTGTGACTCTTCTCTCAGACTAAGGTTCAGCATGGTTTATTCTAATATGCTTTCTTGTTTGTGACACATGGTTTTACTATGTAGTTCAAACTGTCCTTGAACTCACACCAATCCTCCTTCCTCTGCCTCTTGAACACTAGAGTATTTAATATATAATATATTGTGTAATATATAATATATAACATATAATATATAACCTCATATGAAATATAACATATATCTAATATCATATGTTACATATTTTAGATTTTATAGTAAATATATTACATATAAATCATTCCTAAGTATGTGTGTATATATAAATGTACATATATATATACATACATATACATATATATGCATGTATGTGTATATATTTATATGTATATTTTCTAAGTACATAATATAACCTATTCAGTTTTCTTGAAGTTACTTGTTACTTATATGTATATGATTTTAGGGCTGACCACTAGTGTTGGATATCCAGTTACTATTCTCTTCCCTGGGGAAGACTTTCTCCCATTTTCAGCATTCCTTAGTTGTCCATAGTTCTTTGTCTAGGGTTGAGGCCCCACAGTGCTTATGTATTAAGTACCTATCATACTCCCAGCCTTTGGTAAGGATTCTCCTAAGACAAATGGATGTAGTTTCTGTTGGGAGTCACTTTTGTGACCAAGCTCTGCCAAAGCTGCTATTCATGTGTAGGTGACAAACTAAGACATACTGGCTGTCCTTTGGTCGTTGAAGTCTCAGACAGAATATGAACATTAGTTCTTTGTTAATAAGTCCTCATATGCTGAAAAGCCAGACAACTGAATTTTATCCATTGGAGATGTTTTTTCATTGTATTTACAATTTAAAATGATAGTCACTTTCTCAATTCTGTTAGTCACTTTTCTCTTCACTGTGACAAAATACTTGCTAGGGTAATTAGTGGAGGAGGAATTTATCTGAGTACATAGTTTTGGGGGCACACAGTCCATCGTGTCAGAGAAGGCATGATGGGGAGCAGCTTCTTGGCGGGAGGTATGTGTGGTGCCTTGTGTATATCTCAGCAAACCAGAGAGTACATAGCATTTGGTTAGAACTCTGATCAGGCTATCACCAACTCCATGAGGGCTTCCTCCAGGGATGCACTAACTTTCTGAAGAGAAATCTTACTTTTTAAATGCCTCCTATCTTCCTAAAACAATACTACAAGCTGGAGACCAACTGTTCCAGCACATGAGTGTATTGGAGAGAGTTCACATCCAAGCCATAGCACCAATTCTCACAGTCCAGCCTACAATTATTGTGAATGAAAAGCTCAAGTGCCTTAAAAGGGCCTTCTGTAGTGAAAAAGTCATTGCCATTTGTGTACATATGAAGATTTCCAAAATCCTAATGTGAATGGTTGGGGAGTAATGAAGAAACCCACTTAACCGTAATGGCTAGAATTTCACCACCGACGCTCACTATTACCTCTGTTTTATATTTGCTTTTAGCATCTATTCACCTATTAACAATCAATCCCTGTGTCTCCATCCATGTAGCAGTTCTGCCTTCATTCACTGCTGTGGAGCAGCTTCTATCCTCAGGCCAAGCAGGAGGCAGATGGTGCTTCCTCTGCTTCTGAGGGAGACAGGATGCTGCCTAATGCCTACCGGGGAAGGAAAACTAAATCCATCATCTTTGTGGTGTGACAAACAGCTATGTAGTAGGTTATATATTCCAATGATTGCATTTGCAAATTCTCTCCGTCTTAATGCATGGACGCACTGCCACTATTTAAGCACCATAATACAGTCTTCAGGGAATGGCAGGTTCCAAGCAGAGCTGGGGAATGACATCTCACCAGTGTGCAGAGGACCTCACCCAACCTCTGTGATGGCAGAATCTAGCTGCTCCCAGGAGCATGCACCTACCACCTGGTTGAAACATTGCATCGTGTAGCTTGTGACAGCCTCATATGGAGCCCAAAAGTCTTAAATCCCCTTCTGTAAAGCTTCACTAATATCTATATTCCCCTCTGAGTGATCAGCCAAACCTAAGAAGGTTCCAGAGGATCACAGGTTAAAAACAAGCTTCATTGACCAATGTCTGAGAAGCCCTCTCCCTACAGGACCACAGGCTGGCAACTGCAACATTGTCATAAGAATTGTGCCAGCAATGAAATAGATAAGCAACGGAAACAGCCATGAATCTTGTCACTAGATTGTACCCTTCTTGGTAAGCCTTGAAAGCAGATGTGGAAAAGTAATGGATCAGGAAAAGAAAAAAAAGGTAACAGTGAGAGGGAACAGGGTGATGCAGAAAAGGGAAAGCAGCCTGAAAGTGTGCTAGCCTGAAAGGAACACCAAGCTTCCTGATGTTGCCACCATGAGGCATCATGAAAGTGGACATGACCTTACTCGCTCTGGAGTCTGTTCAGGACAGAGCTTCCCACTTCCTTCAGAGTTGGTCATTTCTTTACATGGGAACAATATCACCTGAATCTCTGCTTTTGTTACCCCATGAGATCATCTCTCAAATAAATGAGGCTCAATGAAGTACATGCAGCCTTTCCTCATTCTTTAGAAAATAAATTCTGTACGGATCAAAACAATAATATTGAAATGTCACATTCAAATCACCATGGAAAGCCTTGTTGAGTGTACTCACAGGTCCAAAGATGGGAAAGGTAAATTTAACTCTTGGTACAGTTAGGAGAGCACCCTAAACATCACTTTCAGATATATATCATATATATATATATATATATATATATATATATATATATATATCAACAAATAAGCTTAAGGAAGAATGATGATCAGGCTAACTTCTTACTAACAAATAGATGTTTGTAATGTACCAGGAGTGCTCAAAAAAAAAGTATTTCCAAAGTGCAGAAAGCTCATGAAGGAGTTAGACAAGTGTAGAAAAAAAAGACCTGCAAACTTTCTGACTAAAGAAACACAGCTCAAAAACCACCCTTTTGTCATGTAAAGTATTAACTGTGATAGCCTAGATTGGAAGGGTAGCCTTTGGGGACAGAAAAAAAATGAACACTCAAAGGAAAAATGGGGAACTTGACAGATCTAAAGGAAACCTGGGTGTCATAGAATCCAAGAAGTGAGTATTATCATGGAAGAAAAAAGGTTGTTGTTGTTGCTGCTGCTGTTGATTGTGTTGTATTTGTATGTGTGGTAGGTGGTCTGTGTGTGTGTCTCACTTCATGAGACCAAAAGTTTGACAAAGCCAAATGCTGTAAAGAAATTAAATAAATACCCCCTGATGTATCTATCAGAGTTTCCTAATACATAATTGATAAATGACAGTTTTGATAGATGGAAGAATTGATGACAGATAGATGATAGACAGAAAACATGACTGATTGGTTGATTGATGAATAGATGATATAAATAGATGATGAAAGAGAGAAAGAGCAAGAAGGGAAGAGTTGAGGGAGGGAGAAAGGGAGAACTGAGAGGCTGGCAACCATCTGAGTAGGAGTAGTTTGATGGCAGGGTAACAGCATGTCAAGGCCCATGGCAATGGGCCTAGATGTTAATAGACTCAAGACAATAAAGAAGTTCCGCTGTGACTGGGAGGCAGGGCATATGGTAAGGTCCAGGGTGAAAGGACTCCACATCAGGGTGTTCTGTTGTTCGTTCCAGTGAGTTAGACCTGCTTCCATGCCAATGGGAGCAGATGCTGAAGATAATATACTTTCTGGGGTTTTTAAGGGAGAATATGCTGCCCAAGAAGAAAGAATTCTCTTGAACAGACTAGGAAGAAAATATTGAGATTGCCACTAAGTCACAGAGATGCCTGTCAATTCATTGAGGAAGTCATATCAACCACAGTAGATAAATTATTTTACCAAATAACCCTTTAATCTCATTGGTCTGTCATAATAGTCTACTTTTCCCTATCTTCTCCTGTTCCTTCATCTTGCTCTTTCTCCATCCATCTCTCTTCCCCTTTCAATAGTGTTAACTCTCCAAATCAGTGATGGTATTAATCATGTGGATGATTAATACCATCATATTCCACACAGAATCACAGGATCCTCTTATCTAGTGGCCATAATCCCAAGCTGTGGTGTTCCTATCTAGTCAGTCACCAGAGGAGAGAGAAAACTCAGATGACTTAGGAGGAAGACAGGAGTTATACTTGAAAATGAGTTTAATCACTTCTGATATCAAAATACACGGGTCCAGACTCAATCACTTGTCTCTAGCACTACATGAGTCTGGAGCTCAGTATAGGCTGTCTGGTTGCAAACCCTACAGAAGGAACAACGTTGGAGGCTTGCTTTCACTGTTTATAGGGGAAAACTTGTTGCCTTTGCATTGATGTTGTTAACATTTTATCAGTACCAGCTAGCTCTGACTTCAACATTGGGTCCTCAAAAATCTCTAAGGAATAAATGAAACTAGGGATGAAGTGCTAAGGGAGAAAGAGAAGTATTCGAGTTGAACAATGGCTGACATTTTAGATGCATATGTAGAAGAGAGCCACTTACCTGATATAACTGATATGATTTTGGTGAACATTTCTATAAGATAGTTATAACACATAAAACTCAGCTAAAGGAGTTATCAGCTCCATCCCAAAGAAGTAAAACAACTGAACACTAAAGACAATTAAAAATTTGTGGGTATAAGGAATTATGAAGGTATCAGATACCAAAAGGGCATCTGGTCTACCTCATAGATAAGCAAACTATTATAAACTTATTATATACATAGAGAAATTACACTGATGTTAAGAGTTATGTACTTTATAGCAATTGGTTTCTTGGTTAGCTTTTTTGATTCATTTCCCCTTAATTAAACAACTCCTTCCATTATTTAACATAGACACAGCAATCTAAGTTAATAATGGTGATTATGTTCACAGAGATGATTAAGACTGTTAACCATCCAATAGATGGGGTAGATATGGAAGCCAACAAGTTCACACATGCCTCTGCAGGAGCAGGGTAAATAAAAAGCAGTAGTTATGTTATTTGGGTCAGAAAAAATGTCACAGTAAATAAGACTCTGTCTTAATGAAATAATACCTGAGAAAACCACTGTAAGGAAGTACTGAACGTCAGTACTACATGCAGTCATGCACAAGATAACATGGTGCTTTGATGGAACTGGGTGAGTACACTGTGTTCCTCATATCTGAACACTGCCAACTGTCATACTTGGCCTTATAAGCAGTGTGTCTTCCTCATGCAGGCAAAACAGCTGTGGTCCCTGAGAACTAATAAGAAAATTATTTCTACATTTTTACCACTCAAACAACTTGTGCCTTTAATGCTCAGACTCATTTCAGTGTAACAAAATATACTGAATAATGACAGATGGCACTAGCCTTTTCTAACTCCTATTTGGAGCTCATCTCATCATTTCTTTATATGTTGGCTGTTAATCTGCTCTCTCTCTCTCTCTCTCTCTCTCTCTCTCTCTCTCTCTCTCTCTCTCNCTCCCTCCCTCCCTCCCTCCCTTCCTTCCTTCCTTCCTTCCTTCCTTCCTTCCTTCCTTCCTTTTTTTTAGCAGAGGAGAGAGGCCAGACCAATACCCAGAGCCCCAAGTAAGAACCCTACCAGGGAATCACCAACATTTCCTGAGCACCCACTCAGCCTACCTCCATGGCCACTCCTTTCCTTATCACCATATCCCTGCCCATACTTCCTTGGAAACACCCTGCCTCAGCCAGCAGAAGTCCAGCCCCCAGCTTAAGTGGAGATCCTCTATTTAAATACAGGCTAATGTAGCCAGAAGAACAGGAAATCAGAAACCAAGGAACAAAACAAACATCTAAAAGACAAACTCAGAAATTGGCACCTATATAAACTAGAATCAACACAAACTCAAATGTCTAGATGCCAGTTTAAGATCAAAATCAACAATAACTAGGGCAATATGTCAGTCATCACCAGAACCAAGCCATTCTTCTATAGCAAGCTCTCAATATTTCAATACAGATGAAACACAAGAAAATGACCTCAAAACCAATTTTATGAAGATGATAAAGGTCCTCAAAGAGGAAGTGAACAAATCCCTTAAAGAAACCCAAGAAAAATCAAAGAGTTGAAGGAATCAAAAGCGTTTAAGAACCGAAAATGGAAACAGAAACAACACAGAAAACACAAACGGAGGAAATTCTGGAAATGGGAATCCTAGGTAAGTGAACAGAAGCGATAGATCCAAGCATCATATAAGAGATGGAAGAGAAACTCTCAGGCATTGAAGATAACAATAGAAGAAATAAATACATCCATCAAAGAAAATGTTAACCTAAAAAAATTCTTGTCATAAAATATTCTAGAAATCTGGAACATTATGAAAAGACCAAACCTAAGAGTAATAGAAATAGAAGAAGGAGAAGAATCCAAGCTCAAAGACCTAGAAAGCATTTTAAACAAAATAATTGAAGAAAAAGTTTCTAAACCAAAGAATTAAATGCCTATAAAGGTACAAGAAGCTTACAGAACACCAAATAGATTGGACTAGAAAAGAAAGTCCCCTTGCCACATAATAATCAAACTACTAAACATACAAAACAAAGAAAAAAATTAAGAGCTACAAGGGGAAAGGGCAATTAACATATAAAGACTGATATATTAGAATTACACCTCAATTCTCAATGGAGACTCTAAAAGTTAGAAAGGTTTGGGCAGATGTCCTGCAGACTCCATGAGACCACAGATGCCAGCCCATATTTCTATACCCAGCAAAACTTTCAACACCTTAGATGGAGAAAACAAGCTATTCCATGATAAAGTCAAATTTAAAGAATATATATCCACAAATCCAGCTATACAGAAGATACTAAAAGGAAAACTTTAACCCAAGGAGGCTAACTACACCCACAAAAACACAGGCAACAAGTAATCTCACACTGACAAAAACCATAGAAGAGAAGCACAAATGCACAACAGAGAGAGGGAGGGAGGGTGAAGGAGGGAGGGAGGGAGGGAGGGAGGGAGGGAGGGAAGGAGGGAGGGAAAAGAGAGACTACCACCACCACTACAACAAAATATAGGGATTAACAAATATTTATCACTGATATTTCTCAACATCAATGAACTTAATTCCCCAGTAAAAAAGCC
Organism: Mus pahari; assembly: GCF_900095145.1. Taxonomy (NCBI): domain Eukaryota; kingdom Metazoa; phylum Chordata; class Mammalia; order Rodentia; family Muridae; genus Mus; species Mus pahari. The sequence continues at coordinate 24,301,681 of NC_034596.1, forward strand.
ACAGACTCTTAGAATGGATGTAAAAAACAGGATCTATCCTTTTGCTGCATCTTTGGTTATTAATATGGTATTTTTATTTTTTTTTAAAAATGGAAATTGATCTACCTCATGAGTAGCTATACTACTCTTGGGCATATATCCAATGGATACCCCATTCTGCCACAAGAACACTTGTTCAACTCTGCTTATAGCTGCTTTATTTATAATAGCCAGAAGCTGGAAATAAACTAGATGTCCTTTAACTAAAGAATAAAGAAAGAAAGTGTGGCTCACTTACACAGTGAAATATTACTCAGCTGTTAAAAATCAATGACATCATGGAATTTGCAGGCAAATAGAAGAACTAGAAAAAATTATTCTGAGTGAGGTAATGCAGACCCAGAAAGACAAACATGGTTTATACTCACTTATTAGTGGATATTAGTTATAAAGTAAAGGATAAGCATGGTACAATCCACAGACCCAGAGAGGTTAAGTAACAAGGAGAGCTCAATGGGGGCATATAGAACTTCTGGAGAAGGGAGAATTGAATAGATTTTGCAGATGGACTGGGAGTGGGTGGGGCAGGGAACAGGAGGGTTCAGGGGAATAAGAATGGTGGTGGAAAGAAAGAAGACTGGGAGAGACAACTGGAAATAGAGGGTACTGGGGGGTTAAAGTAGAAAAGTAGTGATGTGGAAACTCGCTGGAATCTAAGAGAGTGACCCTAGTGAATTTTCCTAGTAATTCATGATGTGGAGCCCAACCTGGCCATCTTCTTTAATCAGGCAAGGCTCCAAGCAGTGGGACTGGTGCACCAACCCAGCATAAAACCTTAGACCTACAATATGTCTTTCTTGCAAGGTATGCTGGAGTAATGGTGGCTCAGAACTTGTGGGAGTGGCCAACCAATGACTGATCCAACTTGAGGCCCACATCAGCAGAAGGGGCTTATCCCTGGCACTGCATGGTTGGCCAGGAACCAGAGGGTGGTCATCCCAGAGACCCAGTATAGAACCAAATGATTCCTAATGACTTTCTGCTATAATCATCGATTAGTGCTTATCAGAGAGGTATCATCAAGCAACTGAGACGAGTAGATGTAGAAACCTGTGGCCAAACACTGGGTGAAGCCAAGGGAACCCTGAAGAAGAGAAGGAAGAGGACTGATTCTAGGAGCCAGAAGGGCTAAGGGCAACACAAGAACATAGCCCACAGAATCAACTAAACAAGGCTCATAGGGGCTCACAGAGACTGAGTCAATAACCACAGGCCCTGTATGAGTCCATGCTAGGTCTTCTGCATATACATTATGGTTGTATAACTGGTGTGGCTTTGTGTTCTTGTAGGACTCCTAACAGCAGAAGTGGTATCTCTAACTCTGCCTGTACTTGGGACCCCTTTCCTCCTACTGGGTCATCTGATCCAGCCTTGATATGAGAGGATTTGTGCCTAGTCTTATTGTAATTGGTTATGCCATGTTCGATTGATATTCCTAGGAGGCCTGCTCTTTATGTTTTAAGAGAAATGGAGGAGGAGTGGATCTAGAGGAGAGGGGGGGTGGGGGTTGTGTGGAAGAAGTGGAGGTAGGAGAAACTGGTTGGGAAGTAATATATAACAAATAAAAGTTTAAAAAGGGAAAATAATTAATCTATCTCAAAATACCATCTTTATTATCTCTGTATCACCTTGTTGTCCATGGGGATTTTAATGTAGCATTTAATGCCAACATGTTTTAGTAAAACAAAATATACCGCCTGCTATTACAAAAACATCACATTATTCAATATTTGTGAAGGCAAGGGGATGCAGCTTTTATACAATTTATATGTTTTTGCAGTGTGTTATTAATGTGTGAACTTTATATGAGTATAATTTGAAGTATTTTTTCATAAAACTGTTATCAGTATTATCTTATAAATTCCAGATAATTTAACTCAATATTCACTTAACCAATTTACCCCACTAATAATATATGTTCATTTTGTAAATAATGGCTCAGACTGATACCGTAAATTTTTGGTGAAACTTGAGCCTTATAGATGGACTGATATATTTATTGCTGCATGATTTAAGGCAAAGGACCACCTCTATTCCAATAAATGAATCTGCTTTTCCTGCTTATACTGCTTATACTGGATACATTTTGGGCAAAATCTACCTACACTATTTTAAAAGATATTTATACACTAATTGCATTTTGATTCTGAGAATCCACCAGTGCAGGGGGACATGTGAAAATGAATAATGGATTAGCGTTAAGATAACCTAGCATTGTGTACTGGCTTGGAGTCTGGTAGCAGCTCTGTGGCCTTGGAAATATTTGCTACTTCAAATCCCCAGTCTGATCATGGATTATGTGAAGATAATAGGATTAAGCTGGCTCACCAAGTCTTCTTGGAACATCATTCCAGAATCCCTGATCTTCTTAAGTATTTAATTACATATTATCCTGTGTTGCCTGTGTCTGAGGTCTATATAACCTATCTTTACACATGCCTTAGTAAGTCATCCAGCTCATGGCATAGACCATCCATTTACTCATTTCAAAGCATTAGAAAGTTCTCTATATAAAGGTTGTGCCTATGGAATCCCCAGGGTATGTACCCAGGCCACGGATCTACCACTTACTATTTCTATGTCCTTTGAGAATTAAGGCTGTACATAGAGCTCTGAGTGTGCCAAGACTCCCTGAGATAAAATTTACATTTCTTCATCTGCAGGTGGTAATAAAAATATTTTATTACATAAAACTGTAGTAAAGAGGTTCAGAGAGAGAGAGAGAGTATATCACTGTTTCAGGCTCACAGGACACTTCAGGAAAGTCAACTACTGCCCACTTCCCAACAGGAGATACTGGGTAAAGACGGATTTTATGGAATGTCTTACTTTGTCCTTCTACAACTAGCTTCCCATAGGATATGACACATTTGTATATAGCTGATAACCATTAATGATTCATCTCTCTCCACCATGGTGCACAAAATGTACTAGTTAAATATCTTAGTCATTAGAATTGGAACTCCCATTTCATGAGGGAATGTGTCTAATATGTAAGAGAAAAATTTGAGCCTTGAACCTGTTGTTACCCTATAGTCACAGAAGTAGAGGTGTGCCAAGGGCTTCTTCACAAAGCTATCTGGATGCAGAAAATATAAGCTGTCATTGAGCTGAAGCCTCAGAGCAAAGCACTGGGTTTTCTGGAAGTTAGCAGAGCTGTCAGGAACCTCAAAGCCAGCATAGAGAAGGTGTTTTTGGTGGTTCAGAACAATGATGTCAACATGCTAATTCTCTTTATGATGGTGAGTGTTCATGATCTGGACCCTGTACATCTATAAGATGAGAAATATAGAATAATAGGACAAAGGCTCTCTTCTTCAGGGCTGGGCTGAAACTGGCTAGCATCATTAAACAAGGAGTTTACTAAAACTGCTACTGGGATGAGTGAAATCATGGTGTGAGAGAGTAAGGCAGAAGATCAGAATTCTGCCCTCTAGGGAAATGCTTCCATGTGACAAGAAGTCTCTTTGGAACAGGAAGATCCTCTCTCCTTGGCTTAACTGAGATATCCTTAATGCATTCAAATACTCTCTAATTACCAACCATGCCAGGAAGAAAGTGGGACAAGGCAGCCTTCTCTCTGACTTGTAAAGCACTCCAAGCACACGGAGTCCCGATGGTCTCCTGTGTTCTTTCTTTCCTATCCCTATGATGCACAAAGTAGAGTCAGGCTCCTAGAAAGAGTAAAATAATCCCCACCCCAATTAAATGTAGTTTTTCAAAAATATATGTCCTCCTCCAGCAGCGCAAATGCTCACTGAAAGTCTCTCAAAGTTGCCCACCACAAGGAAGCTAAAAGGGTACCAAGCAGGACAAATGATTAGGTCCTGGGAACCAAAGTCCCCCAGACTCCTTCGAAGCTAGGCTCTGGAGTCTCAACACAAACCAGATCTTACTATGGGGTCTGGAAAGTTTTCACTGGCATTGGAAACAGTTTCTGTTTGTCTATGTTTAGCATCCTGTGAAGTTTGCCAGAGCCAAAATGGAGTCACTTTAGCTATCACCAAAACTTACTATGACATAAGGCCAGGAAGCTGTAAATGGAGGGATATGATGATTGTATGTCTGATAATAAGAACTAGTCACAAAAAATACTGCTGTGACCACAACCTTCCACAAAAGTCACCACATTATACAGAGAATGCTCATGTAAGAATGAAATCTTCAGCAACCATATGTCCAGCTTTGGGCTGGCCCTATGCTTATTATTTGTTCTTAAATACCTGTTATTAATACATGTGATATGTTTTGTCACTTCAAAATATTTCATGTGACCCTTCATAGCTCCCCCTAGCCTCAGCCTCCTTGAATATATTCTTGTTGAATGTGGCCCATAGTTTCCCATTGGAATGTCCTCATGTTTCCAAACACACATATTCACTTTTAGAGAATATCTTTGAAGGTTTGGAAAAAATGTAATGGAGCATCTAAAAATATGTCTGTAGAGTTGGTGGTCTTGATTTTTAGGATAGTTCTCATGATTGCATGGTGCCTGGGTAGAATGCTTGAGGCATATACAAGGAGAGGTGAAGAGTTATCAGGTACCTCCTAAAAAGCCACCATTGTAAGACTTGGAGGTTATAATCTGTAAAAAAAAAAAAATAAATAAAGCAAAATGGAAGCAAACAATTTAGAACTGGGATGTAGTTGATTCCCGATAGCCTGTTTCGAAAATGGAACAGACTTGGGACAGGGGACAGATGAATGAGATTGAAGAACCTGAAGCAGCTGGAAAATTGGACAATTAAGTTAGAATAAGGGGTGAAGGCTGCCTTCCTAAGAGGATTTATGTATCAGGAAACTTTCTGGGGCCACAGAGTGCAGAGTGTACCCAGAAGTAGAAGGCAAGGGAGTGCATCACCAAACTGGGATACACTGTGTAAACCCAGAACCCCACAAAGACTGAAGTAAGATCCTCGCAGTTCCACCCAGTAGAAGAGGCTGGCTTGTGAAGGCAGATACAGGAGTAAATGTTCCCTAAAATTTTGCAAAACCCCTTCATTCTCTCCCCATGTTCCATCTGGAGTGCCATGGTAGTAATGTCGCAGGAATGCTGAGTAGTCACACACAAATGCATCAATTTCTAAAGCCTGGCGCCAAGTCACACAAAGTCACGCAAACACGCAAAACAATGAACTGTATGTAGTGGACAGGGGCCTGACTGCCAAACTTCACAAGTGCTACAGAAAACATTTTTCATTACCCAGGATGCAAGTCGCAGAGCCTGAACTCTCTGAGGTGTTGAATGTTTAAGCACTGTTAAATGCACTCTCTCTTCAGCCCTGGAGAAAGATTGTAATGGATCTTCTAAATGTTGGAGGCTGAGACTCCAGATACTCAGACACTCCATACTCCACACACTCAGACATAAGCTCCAGAGTTATGTGTTTAGAATGTGATTTCATTGTATGCATTGTGCTTTAGGAACTCTGCACAACACTAGGATATGGTATTTTAATTTTTTGGCTTTTTTTCCCACTTTTAAGAACTTATTCTGACAGAAGTAGTATAAGCAGTAGGCATAAGGATCATGACGAGTATTATTAGAAAAATACCACACAGGAAGGAGTTTACTCAAAGTTTTCTCCTATCCCCCTTTTGCCACCATCAGATATAGGGCAGAACATATTACAGACATCAACTTTTAGGAACAATTTAACCACAGTAATCCCCATAGACTGTAGAAACTATACAATATTTAGATAAGTTATTGAATTTTTAAACTCATTAATTTTTATAGTCCCATGTCTGGGATATCATATACAACCTGTTGGGGTCAGTAAGTTGAAATTAGACAATTAAGGACTATCTAAGCTAAGAAGTGTCAAAATAAACCGAGGACCTTAGACTCCCAATCTAGTGTTTGTTTTGTGATAACATGTTTCTGTAGAATGAAAATTCCTCAATTTTCTATGACCCAATTATATAAGTTATTTCATTAAGTGTGAATGGAATAAATCCATTAATACAAAATAGAAGTGATCATCTTAAACTTAAAAAACCAAACCATCAGCTTTTCACAATGGACTAGGAGCATGAGGGACTTAGACATAAATCTGGAAGGGTTTGCTTTCTATGGTTAATTTTTTTAAGTCCCTCCCTGCTCATTGCTCGTGTAATGAGGCCACATTTTTTATAAGTTTGATATGGTCTGGACTTTGAGGCTGTCCAGTTTTGCTCATTTTAGAACACTCTCATGGATCTCCCTTTTCCTAGCATCTCATTACGTTGTCTATCCTAATGGTCTCTTGTCTCTCTTGCCCTTGAGCATAGCTCTCCTTCTTTCCCTGGAAGGACAAGTACTTTCTCTCCCCTCTCCTCACTTGGTTAAACCCCATTCACTCTTCCCAGATCAGCTCAACATGGATTTCCTCACAAATGTTGACTCCATCTAGATCATGACTAGAAACACTCACAAAGCTACCAAGTTCTCTATTTTTTTAATGGTAGTTCATGCTACATTCACTCCAGTAGTGACCCTCCTGACAGGCTGAAAAGCCTGGGTGGGGTCCCGAAGCAAAAAGTTCATGGAAACTTAGTCTCCTGGAACTGTGGCATCCTGTATAACGAATGCTCCAATGTCCTTGCTTTAGTTGGTAAATGGATCTGTGTGCTTTCTCTTAATATTGCTTTATTATAAGTGCTTCTAAGTATTGAATTTTTGACATATAGCTAAGTTAGATTCTTCACCAGTCCTAGGCAGTCAGTCCTTGAGTCGACCCTGGGCATGAATAGCTAAGTCACTGACCCTCACAGGAATTTACCATTATCTAGGAAGAAGGAAGTTTGTGATCTAAGGAGGAACCAGAGTAGGTACTTAGAATTATAGATATCTGAGTTACACCCATACACAAGAATTTACAATGACCTAGGGGGAAGGTGGACTATACAATAGACTAGAATAGGAACTATGGCAAGGGCACGAAGCCCTTGCCCCTGACTTCTAAGATTAAGTGGACCTTAGGTGGGGCAGCTTTTGATCCCAGTTGTTAACATTAAATTTTATCCCAGCTGGTTCCTGCCAGTCCTTCGTGTTTGCATTCTTCTGTTTTATGTAAGAATTGGATAACCTCATTGTACCTTGCCGGTGTGTCACCTAACTTCCCTATTTTCTTCTGTATAAAAAGTCTGATGCTTGATTTGACAAATTACATTCATATCCACACTCCCTTGTGTCGCGTCTGTTTGTCACCCCTCCTCGCTGACTCTTTGCCCACCTGCAACCAGAAACCCATTCTGTACAGATAGGAGACCCAAAAGAGGTTAGTCTGTGGCAAGTTCATAGTTACAGTTCTACAAGATCATATTCTATACAAATATGAAACAATAAACTATCTCCTTTACTAAACTGAAGCTACAGAGAGAGCTAAATTGATTGACGTTTAATAAAATGTGTTTGAATAGATGACTGGCACATGCTATATCATAAGATATATCTTATTTCTTTTCATGAGTCAGCATGATAGATCACAAATAACCATGAATATGAAAAGTCTAACTGACTTCTAAGGTCTACTCAAATGAGAATATTATAGAATTCTCTTATCCTCCTCAGAATGAACCTAAAACATGAGATTTTTTTTTCAGTAGGGAAAGATTGATCTGGAAATGCCAGGCATTTCAGAGACTTTCTGAGTACAATCATGTTTTCAATCAATACACCATGAAAGCCTCATTGACAAGTAGTCAAAACCTAAATTACAATGTATCTTAGAACTGTGTAATGTATATGAAAGATTCATCTTTGCCACACAGCTGACTTTCAATTCACCTTCTCAACTTGTCCTGGAAAAACTGATATTCATGTGAATCCAGGCGAAGCAGGTGCTTCTTAACTGCATGCATGGCCAGTCTCTTTCATTATCAAATTGATCATGTCAAAGCCTTGTTGCATGTCTTTCCGTGCTGAGGTGAAAATGCTTATTGTTGTTTTCAAACAACTATTCTGTGCCATACATAGCGCTTAACCCCTATAAATATGCCTAATATGACAAAGGAGCTGAATTCTAACTATATCAAATAACTACATATATCTGGTAGTTATGGCATTGCTAAGTGCAATAATGTGATACACTGATAAAGTTTTAGGCACATAGCAGATCCATGGGGATCACTGTTATCAAGTCATGCAGGTAAGAAGGATGATATCCCTAAACTTGTCCATCCCTCTATCCCACTCTTTAGCTGCCTTTATCCCAGGATACAGGTAGTGAGATGGAAGGCGTTTCTATGAGAGTCCATGAATCTCAAGTGCAGAGTGCATTCATTCACTTCCTTGTGTTTGTATCATTCAGCAATACTTGGGTATCAGTATCTCCTTTGAGAAGGTCAAGAAGACTCCTGGACTTCCAGGGGAGACAGTGAATATTAGAGTGTGTCTACTTGCTTTCCAGTGATATTTCTTCAGTGGGCTGCTCTATGTCTTCTGAAAGTGTGTTTTTAGCCTCAGGTCTGTCAGGTTTCCTTGTTATTGTAAGTTGGGAATGAAAATGGTAATGGTTGACAGACACCCACTATAGTCTGTTAAATTCAATGTTTAACAAACGCAGGAGACATATACCACACTATATAAGCATATCTTAATACACTCTACACCATCCCACATGGTCGTATCTATATCACACACACACACACACACACACACACACACACACACACACACACACAGTGAGTCAGACAGTCAGACAGACTAGATAGCAGACCTCTGTAATACAATACTCCAAGTGATAACCAATTGCAGCAAACCCTAGGTGTCTTCAGTGAAACTTTGGATTATATCAAAAGAAGAGAAATGAAGGCTGGATGAAACATGAGCGATTGAGATCCAGCCAGATTCTGAGAGAAGGGGAATTTGGGTTTTGGTTTGCTGGGTAAACGTGTTGCCATTTAATATCGTCTCCCTTGTCTGCTTTCATTTTGTTGTTTGTACTTTTGTGTTTTATCCAAAACTTGGCAATCTTTATTGCCAAGACCAACGTCAAAGAGCTTTCTCTATAATTTTTTCCAGATATATAAGGGCTTTAGTTTAAGTCTTTAGTCCGTGTTTAGTTCATCTTTATATGCATGTAAAATAACTGTCTGCATATTGGAGAGACTGTCCTTTCCATGTTTGTATTCTTAGTGCCTTTGTCAAGTTCTGGTTGCATGCATATATATGTATGTATGCTTTCTAGTCTGTTCCATTGGTCTGTGTGGCTATTTTCATGCCAACCATATTGTATGACTGGCATATCTATCCGTTTACATTGAGATTGGAAAGTGTGATACTTCCGGTATTGTGTTTTCTTTACTACAGTAGCTACTGTGGGTGCATACACATTTAAGAAATTGGAGTCTTCATTTCTATTTCTGTGAAGAGTGACACTAGGATTTTGACTGGATTACTCTGAATCTGTATATTTTAAAGCAGTGTGGATATCCCTCTGACCACTGAACACAGGATATCTTCCCATGTATTTTATTCGTATACTCTTTCATCAGTGTCCTCTAGTTTTCAGTATACAGACCTTCCACTACCTTGCTCTTTTTCAGTACTTCATTATTTGCATATAGATATGAAACTAATGCTCTATATTGATTGTGAATCACAAAGATGACCTAAATTTGTTAGTGCTACAAGGGTTTAGCGAAGTCTTCTGTATAAAAGAGCATGTCATCTGCAAATGATTATAATTTCACTTCTTTATTTCTAGTTTGAGTATTTTCTCCTTTCTCCTGCCAATTTCAGCTTTATATGTGTGAGGAGTGTTGAGAGGGAGTACTCTTGTTTTATACTCAATGGTGCAAGGGAAAATTTCAACAATTTATTATTTTTAAGCATGATGGTAGCTGTAGGGTTTCTATATAACCTGTAGGTTGGATTTTGGTGAGATACATTCTACCTATAGCGGACTGAGAACTTTTAGTCACAGAATCCTATTGAATTTCCACATATGCTTTTTCTGTATCTATGGAGGTGATAATGTGGATTTTTTTATTCTTTACTATGTTAAAAACATTGTATATTATATGCATTGACTTATATATGTTAAACCATCCATGTGTTCTAGGAATAAACCTCATTTGATCTCAGTGTGTCAGTATTGAATTCAACTTGTTTATAGAATTTGAGTATTTTTTAATACCTATTCTTCAATGATATCAGCTTATACTTCCCTTTTTTGTTCTTCTTTGACTTTGTTGTGAAGATGCTACCTTCAGAATTTGAAGAGTTGCCCCACCCAGCTCTCTCACCTCTTAATTTTTTATATCAGCAAATAATCAAGAGCGACCACTTGATATTTCAGTTCTCTCTGCCAGCTTCCTTCATAGGTGGAATATTAATATACTAGGCCTGTAGTTTATACACAAGGGATTATTGGCTTTTATAATTTCACAGTTTTAGTCTTCACATATCTGGCCATCATATTTGCATTCATTTTAATGCTACATACAAGCTTTCATAAAGTTTGAAGGCTCAAAGAACATCTATTTGTTATCTGGTTCTATGAGCCAGGAGGCTGTTTGTAGCTTAGCTTGGCCCTGTGTTTTGGGTCTAGGATGCTTCAATCAAGGTGTGGTTTTGCTACAACAGCATCAGAGGTGGGAATACTGAAGGGCCTAACTCTGATCTCCTCCAGGATGCTGGAAAACAGCATTACCTTTTAGTGGTAGAATCCAAATTTCCATATACTTGACTGTTGTGTAAGACTGCCCTTATCTCTGAAGCCCTGCTTCAGTTCTACATTCTTTTCTCTACAGATAGGCCTTTTCACAATGCAGTCACTTACTACCTCTTACAGTGTAAGAGAGACAAGTTTTTATGTGCCTTTGAAAAAAGGATAGAGTGAATGAGTGCTTATGTGTGTGCTCATTTGCGTGTGTGCCAAGCCGTCTTGTACATGCATGCTTGTGCCACCTATAACACATCCTATCAATGATGACATAGAAAATAATGAGATCACAGATGATATTAAATGACAAGATATGGGCCCTTCAGTCATATTTAAGCTATGTTTTCTGAACCCTTTTAGGTCTAATCTATTAGAAAGTCATTACCAGGGGTTTCCACATTGGTTTTCCTGTGGGGCTATAGAGAAGCCTCTCCTAATGGAAAATCAGTAACTGCCAAGACAAAGGTTAGGCAATGTAAAAGAGAAGCCCTAATATATGTCTGCCAACAAGCCCTAAGAGGAAGTTTGTGATTCCAATTTCTGTGCTGTAACATGACTGAAACTGTGTTGAAATTAAGGATTTATTGATGCTGTTTTTGTTGGTGTCACACTCTGCTAGCACAGAACAGGATGTGCTATGCACAGACTTCTAGTGACTTGGTTATGGGTTAATATCCCTAGAATGGAAGTGCTCTATCCTCCTCTCACCTAGTTGAGCAGTATTTGTGTTTCCTTCAGAGCAGCTATCATTTATGTGTCATCTGTCTTAAGCTCTTTGTATGTCTGTCTTGTAATCTGTACTAGACTGAAATTTCAAGAGTTGAAAGAAGAAGGTTGTATAAGTTCCTGGCACCCTAGTATACCCAGCACAGACCAGTGTCTTGGTTAATGTCAGTGACTGAAGGATGAGGGCTGAGAATATGGCTCAGTGGAACAGCTTTTGCCTTGTAAGTATGAAGTCCTGGACTTGATTCCCAGTACCACCAGAGGGGCGGAGATCAATGAATGATTAGATAAAGCAAAGAAAATGAGAACTTGTCAAGGGTATGTGTTCAGCTTTTTGATCATTTTGTATTTATCAGAGACATGATATATTTGATCAAAGAAATAGGAATCAACAACAAGTCAGTAACTGGTCTCACATATTCAGTACATTATGTAGCCCCTAACCTAATGCATGAATTAAAAGACTGTTATATCTAAGCCCAAAGTAAGAAGTTGGTAAGCAGATGATGCTACACTGTAGGTAGGAACTCAGTCAATGAAATCCCTCTGCTTTGCAAAAATCCACTACACTGAAAAAACTGCACACAGATTAAGAAGAACAACACACCTGTGTCAACATCAGAGATTCCTCCTGCCCACAAGCATCCATTTATCAGTTCTAGAAGTATGGATTCCCCAGGCTGGACCATGTGCTGAACCTCCCTGAATGTGCAGATATCTTCAAGCAGGTAATATTCTTTAAGGAATTATCTTCCTGCATAAGCTCAGCTGTCTCTCGTTTCTCCCAATATGTGGCCCTATTTGGAGATAGGGTACTTGCGGAGGTAATTAATGTAAAACAGTGCAATTATGGTGGGCTTTGGTGCAATAAGATTGTTGTCCTTAAATAAAGAAGGTTGAGACATAGAATCATACAAAGAGAACATGGAGGTCACAAAAAGAGGATCATGTATAAGCCAAGAAATGAAGTCTGAGAGAGACTGTTCTTCATGACCTCAGAAGAACCTCCCAACACCTTGATCTCACACATCTGGCCTCCAGAACACTGAGAAAATATATTCTGTTGTCAACGTAGTGCTTCAGAATTTTGGTAAATGAATGCTGATCCCTCACAAATACTACCCCTTGAGAATCTGTCTGCTCTGGTTTACATCTGGTGGGATAATGTCCTCAGTATCTCACACTTTGAGGACTGTAAGTATCTTCAAAGTAGTAAAGCTACTGATGAGCACATAGCTCCATGAGCTACTAGGAGTGGACAGCTAGGTAAGGTCAGTCTCCGGGGTACGCCTTTAAAGACTATCCGATATTTGTTTATTTATTTATTTATTTTCATTGTTGTTCTCTCCTCCTCTAACCCCCTTCCTTCATGTGGTACCCCATGTCACACAGACACATAACAATGAAACCAGGAACCATGGACAGAAACTTCCTAAAGCATGAACCTGAATAAATTTTTGGCCCTTTAAGTTGTCCGCCTCAGCCACTTTGACTTATTTTACAAAAGGCTGACTAACACATTTGAGATCTACCTCTTTAATTATATTTGCTTCCATTTCCTCCTATTGCTCATCTCCATCTTCTCACCAATAAATGGAGAGAGAGAATCCCAAGACTTTCATACTAACTTAATAGCCACAGCTGTGCCCAAGCACTGCTAAGGTTCTAAGAATCATCGTTACCCCTTATTACAGCTTGCAACCATGCACAGGGAGAAGGATCTAAATAGTAAACACATAGTGAATGGTGTTTGACACTCATCTGTCATGGAGGTTGATTGCCCTCTGCCCTACGCTGTCTGAGAAGAGGGGCAGGCTCCTTTCTAGGTCATCAGCAGCTTTCCAGAGTCTGATTTTCAACTTCCCTGTTTCTACTCTCTGCGCCAGCAGTCTAGGCTGTAGTCATCATAAACTCTGCAATTCTGCAAAGTCCTGTACCACTCACTTTCCTAACTGGCAGCCATTACACCTCTGTGCAAACACACCTAGCCTGGGACCCTCTCAGCCCACGGCCAAAGTCATTGTCCGTGCCACTGCCTCTAGCAAACTTCCTCGCAGCACTTTGAGACCAAAGCAGGAGCTCTTCTTTGTACCCATCACTTTGGGTCTCCCTCTGATTTGTCCACTGAGCTGGTTTGTTGCATCTACTTAGACCTCTTTGGTCCTTACCATATAAAGACAGAGCCCCTGTATTTTGAGCAATATTGAAAAAGAATGATAGATAAATATTCTCTTCTAGGCCCCAGAAAAGCATGTCACAATTTTAGGGAAAACATCACAAGCTAAAGGAAAGAAAGGAATTCATCCAGTGATGAAACTAGCACTTAAGAATGCTAAACATGACCCTGATATAGCTGTCTCGTATGAGGCTATACCAGTGCCTGACAAACACAGAAGTGGATGCTCACAGTCAGCTATAGGATGGAACACAGGGCCCCCAATGGAGGAGCTAGAGAAATTACCCAAGGACCTGAAGGGGTCTGAAACACTATAGGTGGAACAACAATATGAACTAACCAGTACCCCCAGAGCTCGTGTCTCTAGCTGCATATGTAGTAGAAGATGGCCTAGTCGGTCATCATTGGGAAGAGAAGCCCCTAGGTCTTGCAAACTTTATATGCCCCAGTACAGGGGAATGCCAGGGCCAAGAAGTAGGAGTGTGTGAGTAGGGGAGCAGGGCAGGGGGAGGGTATAGGGAACTTTCGGGATAGCATTTGAAATGTAAATAAAGAAAATATCTAATAAAATAAAAAAGAATGCTAAACACTAGCAAAAGTGAAAGGATGCTTTTCATGTAAGTGTTGTACCACCCTGCTCAGTCCCAGCCCTCAATGAGTTTAGAGTCTTACCTTACACCTTGGACTGATGGTATCGGTTCTGTTGATAGTTGAAGGACAAATATGTCTAAAAGAAAGCATAAAAATGAACAGAAGAGTGAATCTTTTATTGATTTTTACAAAAAGTGATACCCAAAGCATTTAAATAATGGAATAAAAGCCAGGACAATTACTAGTCACTTTGAATGACATAAAAAAATGTGATAACCGAAGAAGGTGAGTCAAAGTCTATATTTCTAATATATAAACAGGATTTACTCATCAAAAGTAAAACACTCAACTTTCTAAGTGTGGAAATGATTAACGAAGGTTGATAGGAATGGGCAGGATATTTTATAAGAAGTCAAATGTCACTGGGAGATAAAACAAAGGACTCTTTTACACACCATGCTTGGCCATGACAGTTTTTAATGACAGTAGCAAATTATTGGGGAAGAGACATGGATTTCCCTCCAAGAAAAAAAAAAAGCCTCAGGGAATAAATAGCAAGAATCTTCACAAAGACCAAGAACTCACAGAAATAATCCCTACTAAGCAGGGATTCTAGTCTGATATGGATAGAAGCTCCGTCCAGGCATTCACTGTCCAGTGCAAACCAGGACACTGCTTAGTATATCCGAGACTCTGCTCCTCATGCAGAAGAGTCTAGAAACTGTAACCCACTTGGTATAAGCCGAATGCCAAAGCACGCGCCGCATCACTTAGCGCAGAGTGCACACATGTGGCATCGATTAGCAAACAGTGGGCACTTAATATGCAATTCTTTTCACTGCTGTCTCTCCTTGAAGATTCAAATAGCCAACTGCTCACTTCTGAGTAACATCAAGCTTTTGAACAAAGGTCCCTGCTCTGTATGGGGCATGCATATCCACGATGGCAGCATTTAAAAGAGTGTTTGCACAAAATCTCTCTTGTTAGGAGCATTCAGAAAAAGAGGTGGGAAACAGACAGAAAATATGTTTATCATGGTCATTTATGAGCATAACACTCATAAATGGTTTAAAAATGGTGGATGGTGGTGCTCAAGGGTGAGGAATGTGGACGGGGCTGTGGCTCAATCGGTGGAGTGTAAGACCCACAAAGCTCTGGTCTTAATGACAAGCAGCACAAGGACAAGTGTCATATAGCACACCTATGTTCCCAGCTGTGAGAAAACAGAGGTAGGAGAGTCAGAAATTCAAAGTTATGCACTGTCATATAGAAAGTCTGAAGCCAGTGTGAGCTCTGCCCCATCCCTAGAAGAGAAATGTGGATAAAAGATACAACATATGTGTGTGTATCATATACATGTTTTATATGTATATATTTTATATTGGAAACATAAATGTATACATAGGTAGTATTTATTATATGCTAGTTATAGCTAACAAATACATAAAGAGTTATATAGAAAAATATGAGGGAGGAAGGGAAATTGGTCACTTAATGGAAGAACTTATAACCCTAATAAGTAAGCCCTTAACATTTTATAGTCAAAAATGTACCTAACTGGATATTTATGAATACTTGGATTCAGAAGCCTGCACACACACACATCTCATACAAACTCCTTCGTGTTTATTATATCTAAAACCCACTGTTGTTGGTGCTCCTGACCTTTTGGCATAATTCTGAAACGTCAAGCACATCGCTGAAAATATAGCCATAAAGAGTATATGCACAGTCAGATTCCCATAGACAGATTAACCTGGCTTTTAATTCCTTTGATTCTTGGCATCATAAGTAACAACAACAACAACAACAACAACAACAACAATAAGATTTCAAAATACTTTAAAAACTCAACACAATAGTGACTCAAAAAGCATGGGCAGAAAAACTCTACTTATAGTAACTCTAAGGGTCCTGTTCACTTACAAACAAGAGAATTTGAAAGGGGTTTCGCCTGAATCAAAGATGTGTCAAAAACAACTGTTAGCTAAGAGAGCATGCTTTGGCCAGGTGATTATTTGATGCCACCGTGTTTAAACCTCACACAGACTACTTACCGCCTTTCCCCACGTGAGTACATTGTTTTCCCAACGGAAAGAAACTTGCCATTTGAACATTCCTTTTCACCTTCTCCCCTCACTTTGCTGTGTGAGTGGCTTCTAGAAAATTCTATTCGGAGGAAGAAAATTTGCTCCCCTGAATGGACTTCAACATAATCCCAGAAGATGACCCAGCCCCAACCCCTGCTAAAGAAGCCCAGGCTGTAAAGTGGTTAGAACTACCACACAGCTGTGCTCTCTCTCTTGAACCTGGCCCAGGGTGCTTTGCTCTGCTCAGCTTCGCCTCAAGTCTCTCTCCAAACAGATCATCCTTTCTGCTCAGTCCCGTGCCAGGTGAACCCCACTCTGTCCCTGACACGGAGGCCAGTGTGCAAAAGTTGGAGGCAAATGTACCCAGCCCAGAGACAAACGTGCCTTGCTCCAGCTTTGGCCCGCAGTAAACACATGCTCCGACGTTGTTCCTTTGTAGATTCCGAGCAAGTTTCATGAGCCAGTATCTCACAAACATCTGCCTTCATTATAATTATATTTCTATTTCAGCCGCACCAAGCTATTTACAGAGGAGCCTGTTCATAAAGAGCTTTATAATTAAGCAAACAGAAATATCTTTTTATAGGATGCAGATCTAGGGGTGATAATCACACACAAAACACACAGCAACAGTTGCAAATAGAGTGTTTAACGCTAGTTATATAGTTAGTGATGTGCTCAATAAAGCCTGACATGCCTTTGTTCCTAAATACGAGAAAATATGGTCTTTGCTACACTGCAGTGTAAACTGTCTTCTCCTAGTTTTTTTCCTAAGCAAAGGCCATATTACTCAGGATAGGTTTTTTAAGATGTTTATGTGTGGATGTATGTGCTTTATATGATGAAGTTACAACAGACATTCTCTGGCTTAGTAGCATTTGAAATCTGTGTGGAAACTGGAGAAGAGAGCAAGCAAGTCAATTCTAAATACACGCCAGGATGTATGGTCACCCAGAATGTGACAGATCAAATTAGCAGAGGAGAGTCTATGTGATGGTATTCTGGAAGGAGCTGCTAGACAAAAGAAACGAAAAACACTAAAGGCGGTGTCAGAAGGATTCCACATGCTCCAATCAAAGTCTATCAGGGCAGCCAGCCATTTGCCAGGAATGCCAGTTTTAGCTCATGCACATTTCAATAACTCATACCGACACTCCCCTGCCCATGACACTCTGAAGTTTCTATTTGTTGGCAACATTTGCTTTGTCATTTTGCAGACCTACATGGCCATTTGGAAGTTATGTGATCCCAGAGTTCTGATGAAAAGCAGCCACTGTTTGTTAAGATTCCACCTTCAGCCTCAGAGTTCATACATATTATCAGCCAGAAGTTTATTTTCAAAGCAATTGCTCCTGAGAATGTACATGGTATATTAGCAATATTGTAGAAAGTGATTTGACAAATACACACAGGAGAGACTGGGGAGATGGCTCAGTGGGTATGAGTGCTTTCTTTGCAAATTTGAGAACCTAAGTTCAAACTCTCAGCACTCATATATAAAAAGCCAGCATAGCCAGAGAGATGCATTTCTGATTCAGCAAAAGATCTTGATTCAAGACAATAAGGACAGAGCACTGTGTACACAGGTCAAATGATACATGCAACTACACATTCACTTGCATGTGACACACACACACACACACACACACACACACACACACATGCAAAACCACAAACATATCATTAATACTACCACCACCACCAAAAAGTAATATGAGAAAAAAAAGTTCAGATCTTAATTAGCAATTACCAACTCCAACAAAATATTTCCCCATATACTAGGAAGAAAAGAAATTAAAATGTAACTCCAATTATATATAAGCATATAACAAAAGTCTAAAATGGATTAATAAAATAACTTTTATCCCAGAAAAACATTGATCATATTTTCTATTATTATTACAAATATTGGAATCTCTCAAGTACCTAAATGAAATAGTGCAATAATTTAACACACACACACACACACAGACACACACAGACACACACACACACACACACACACACACACACACACACANACACACACACACACACACACACACACACACACACACACACACACACACACCTACCTACCTACCTCATGGGCTCCTTACCTGTAATAAAGCAATTGTCAATCGAAAGTTAGCAGTGATTTGGAGGAATGCATACTACATGCTGCTAAGGGTCTAGGTGAAAGGTACATAGTGTAAAACCGCGTGTACAGACAGAAGTGTTAAAAGTGGGAAGAAACGGACCAAAATGCCAGTAGCAGTTAAAGCAGGGCAACCATTTTAGATGGATTTTTCGTCATTCTTCCTAATTGACTGTGGTTTTCTCAAACTTTTTATGACAATTATCTACTAAGTTAAGCTGCAATCAAAGGCTGCTTTGCAACTATAACCAACTTCAACAGCCATGAAAATGATAAAACTGAAGGTTTGCATTCATGTTCAGGAGACTCATGCTATCTTTTCAGGCTGTGAATTAGAATCCATGCACTAGCTAGGTGCTCAGCTGTCAATAACAGCCATCTTTTAACTTGGCTAACATTTACTTTCTATTTCTTTTTTAATGGTTTTAAGTTGCGTAGTTGTAGAAGGAAGCAGAGTGGATTGGGGAAACTTCTTTGGATGGTGCATGCCTCCAGGTTACAAAGACCTAAGTGGTGGGGACTCAAAGGTTTGACCCTTACACAAAAGCCCACACAGTGAGTTTTTGGAACAGTGAGAGAGAAATTACTGAGGAAGAACAGGTTGAAATTTCAGACTGATCTATAATTGGACTTGACCCCTAGTTCTGGTGTCAGGATTATTAACACAAAAAAATGCTTTCATTTTCTCACCTTTGAAGCGGTCCCTGAAACCATGGATTGGTAGAGCTTGAAAATATTACATCAATTTGAGAGGTTCCTGGGTTCCTGGGTGAGCCAGGTAGATATCTGCCCATCCATTTCCAATGTGATTGGCAGGGGTTGGAGCTAAGAATTGATGTTGGGGTATTAAGGAAATAAAAGATTTAGGACAAAGAAGGAGAAAGCAACAGAGAAGAAAGGGGGTGGGGGAGGAACGAGATGAGGCAGAGCAAGAGATTGATTCATGCATGTACAGACTAATCAGGGGAGAGATGATGGACCCGGCCTTGTCCAACAGTGGCCCCATCTCAGGAATAAACATTGCTATATCAGTGTATCGGCTGTGGGACCCATCCCATGCCTGTCTGATACACATTGTGGTTGTTGGTGTGGAGGATTTTATAAGCTGATTGTTGTTCATGTTCATGGCCCCTTATGGCATTGTGAGCCTGGGGTACACTCCCATTCTGGCCTATTGGATGCTCTTGGATATTAACAGCTTTGCTCAAATGCAGCCCCGTGTTGGCATTGCACTTCTGGATTTGGCACCAATATGGCTCTCTCTGTCGTTTCTGGGTTACTTCTCTTTGCTTGGGAGAAGTCCCATGTGAAGCGAAAAAACAATCCCCCAAGTCTTTATGTCAAAAAAGAAACAAGATTTGGCCAGACTCCTTTCCCTACCACTCTACTTCCCTCCCGCCATGGCCCTCTTATTAACATCCTCCTCCCCAAGGCCTGTAATTAGCTGTATTCTGGTTGGACATGGGCTGTAAGCAGGCCAGCACTGTGGGTGTAAGCCATGTGCAGTCATCGGAGGATCTGTGCTTCATAAGACCCTGCCTGTGCCTGGTTCCAAACTCTGTTGATACCACCTTAAAATTGGCACTGATTTCAGAGCTCTGCATGCTCACTTTTATGCATGAGTCTAAAAAGTCCGCTCCCTGGCTTGTCCATGTTCAGTGCAACAGTCGCTTCATGGCTGGCCACCCTCCCTGCACTGCCCCTGTCTAGCTCCTCTCTCATGTCCTTGGAACACTGCTCACGCAGCTCTTGCTTCTTCTGTTCCACATTCTTCATGCACTCTCTTCCTGGAACTGCCAAGGTTCTTGCCTTTCCTGCTAACCCCGACAACACTGCTCTGTCGCTGTCCCCTCTGGTCCTTTCTGGCTTCTCTATATGACAGAATCCTTGTTCTACACACTCCACATGGTTTTCTTCTGTTTATGTCTGGAGTTTTCACTACTCAGGAAACTTCTTCCTCCAACTATGTGAGTCAATTTTAAATTGTGGGGTTTTTTTTTTTTTATGACCCATTCTCTCACCTCAGACAAAGATAAAGCTGAGACAGTGACCTACTTTAATTCTTCAGTCTCCCTGGAAACTCAAACTCTCCAGTGTGAAATGCTTTCACTGCCCTTTCTAAACTGCTTCTTCCCTTAGATTTATTTCTTTGGTTAGTGAATCTGTCTTTCCACATGAGACAGATTAGATGATATATGAATGAATTAATATATGTATGTATATATAAATAAATATATTGATAGGTGATAGACATGTTAATAAAAGAGATAAGTGATATAGGATCCATGATAGTTAGAGAGATGATAGATAGTAGATGGATAGATGGATACATAGATAATAGATAGGTGTTCCTATAACGTTTCCCCATGCAGTCAATTATTTAGTTGCACACCTGTTTTAATAATAAACCCACTGGTATAGATACACAAAAGTAAGTTCCTCTCATCTTTACCATTGGAACATACCTTTCTATATGTATGTGAGGTTT
Organism: Mus pahari; assembly: GCF_900095145.1. Taxonomy (NCBI): domain Eukaryota; kingdom Metazoa; phylum Chordata; class Mammalia; order Rodentia; family Muridae; genus Mus; species Mus pahari. The sequence continues at coordinate 24,322,580 of NC_034596.1, forward strand.
CTCTAGAATTTAGAGATTTTCTATTAGCCTTAAACTGAAAACACATACACACACTAAATGGGTACAGTGGCACCAGCAGCCTATTGTATTGGAATAATAAAACCCTGCTGGCTTTCTGTCCAACACTATGGTTCACATAAAATAGCTGCTTGATATCCATGTGACACTGGCAGCAGTGTGGACTTTCCTGTTCAAGTCAGGTAACAAAGGCCTTTTCAGAAGCAATTAATGTGGTCAGAGCTTTTGACCTAAGAATCATTTTTGTACACACAAGGCCATGAATGGTTGGAAAGTGGTCCTAATCAGTCTACATACATTTGTCCATTAGTTGTAGTTAATTCATATTTCACTATACATAACGTACTAAAGAATCTACCAGCTCAAAAGAGAAGGTTGCATGCAAGCTTAAGGGTCAGCTGCCTTGGCCATGCTTCTATTCCAAGCCCACCTTCCTCTGGAATGGTCAGTCTCTTATTCATACGCATCAGCTGTATCCATATGTATTTCTAATAAAAGTATGGGATGATCTTTTAAAATTTTTTTGATCTGAAAATGGAGATGTTCTGTTGGCTATATCGGAATTGTCCACCCAAAAGATATTAATGCCCCTCCCCCTGTGTATTAGTTACTTTTCTTTTGCTGTGACACCGCCATGACAAAGGAAACTTATGGAAAAGTTTATTTGGGTTTAAAATTCCAAATGGATAAGAATCCATGATGGCAGAGTAGAGGCATAGTGGCCAGAACAGGAAGCTGAGAGCTCACACCCTGAAACTGTAATTAGGAAACAGAGAGAAAACACAAACTGTTGGGACTCTTTAAACCTCAAAACCCAGTCTTCAGGACACACCTCCTCTCCCAAGGTGACACCTCCCGGTCTCATTCAAACATCACCACAAACTGGGGACCAAGTATCTAAATGCCTGAGACTATGGGAGACATCTCATTCAAACCCCGGTACCCGCGACATTAACTTTTCTCCATTGTAGCACTCCCCATCGTAGTGGCTCTGGCTTGTTGTGTCCATTTTACTCCATCTATCTATTCAACTACTTTCTACCTGGTGTCTGGCTTGTGCTTCTGCCACTCTTGAGAAATACCCATGGGACATTCTTGCTCAAGACTCATGGTCTGCCCTCCTCGCGTATAGATTAAGTAGTGGAATTTCTGTGCCAGCACTTGAGGACATTGATGGTATTGGAGGAAATGGCAGCTGGTTTTTCATGGTGATCACATAGAATGGCTTTTCCTACCACCAATTAAAGAAGCTCTCCGGGACACCTTTGTGATATTCTCAACCATTAACTTATTGACATCTTAATGGAATGCAGTGCTGTCAATATGGTGTCCATTTGTATCTCAACAAACCTACAAAGATCAAGTATTTATTAGCTATGGAAGGTGTTTTTATCTTGTGACCATTTTTCTATTAGGTTTTATTCCCACTGACTCAAAGCATTTTTTTTTAATGAATTCTTGCTTTGACTCTACATCTCTTAAACAGCACTAGTTCTATCAATAAAAATTCCATTCACCTTTTAATGATAGGCATGACTTTATCTGACCATGATAGGAGCTAAGGATAGCTGAAGGACACATCATACTTCTTCAGGGACACAGGACTTTACTGTAAATTCTCAATGGGTACATATTGAATGTTAGAATGTGCACTTTGTCTTGTTTACACCACTTTGTCTGTTTACACACACACACACACACACACACACACACACACACACACATACACACATGCTGAAGGACACATACACACAACACACTGCCCAAAATACCACACAGCACAGCACTCATCTTTCCTGATTCACTGACAGCCCCTGTGGTCTCTCATCAACACTGAGCAGTGAATTCCAGATGGAACTCTGATCTTTAACCCTCACTGCAGCTCACACATAGACTCCAGAGTCCTCATGAAGAAAACCAAAGTCCCCTAGTCATCTTCCCAGAACAACCAAACCCCATGCCTCCCTCCTGGGCATGCCCACTCCTGCTCTCCCTGAACCATGAGCCATGGGCTGATTGTTCCTGCCTCAACTTAACACTTGGCCCTGTGACAAACAAGGAAATCATTTTCCCTGATTGAAGCTCAGGATCTTCTTTAAACTAAGGATAGTTATAGTGACCATCTTACAACACATATGGTGAGTGGGAAGATTAAGTGAGAGAATCCTTTTTTAAGCATTTGGTATACTATCTACATCGTAGCCACTGATAAATATGGATAGGTTTTCATGGGCGTATGATTGTTTCATTGATGCTACACTGTGAACTGTTCATCTTGCTTTCCACAGATATGGATACAGGATTCTCTTGGCCAGTCTTCCTTGGCATCCCACACTGACATCATACTCGGTTGTTTGAGTTTGAGGCCAGTGGGATGAGCCTCTGAGTTTGGAAGCACTGTGGTAACACTTCCCGTGTAACATGCCTAGGCGTTCTTGATAAAAACATCTCCCTCCCTGTTATTTGTGCGATGCCTGAGAGCAAGGGCGATTCTGTTAGTCATCTCTTTTTCCAGGATCACAGCCAGACCTAGAACAGAACAGGTGTTCAGGAAATTTATGTTGTTTAACTGGCTTCCTCCTTTCTCTTTTTCATCCCTATTTCTTTTCTAACCCTCCTCAAAATCTCACATTAAAAATTCTTACACTTTTATTTTTATCTGCAATTCTTATTGAACCATCACTTATGATATCCAGTCTAAAAACAGTATAGTTTAAAAAGCACAGCCCAAATAGTAATTTATGCCTATCTCTTGTGCACAATGTACCACGGGGTCTTGCTTTTCTTTCTCCTTCTGTCCTGTAAGCCTCTCGGTATCAAACACTTCCCTACCCCTACCGGCTAACACCTTAAACACAGGGATCAGCTTGGCTGTGCTCACAGGCACAGCCCCCCTTAGCCTTTGGCTTCCTCTTCCATCTCCCCATGCCTCTTTTCTCTTATCATCCTGTTGCCCTGTGCTACATATATATATATATATGTGATATATGTGATATATATATCATATATGTGTGTATGTATATATGTATATATATATGTGTGTATTGTATATATGTGTGTAAATATATATATATATATATATATATATATATATATATATACATACATATACATATAGGCTTTGGTTCTGTGACAATGGGACAAGAGGTAACATCCACATCCATTCCCTTTCTCACCCTGGCCTTTCTATTTCTTCTTTCTCTTTCTCAACACCCCCATCTTTCACATACGCATGTATGCACTCACACATATCATTGATTTGAATGAATCTGTAATCTTGTTTTATAAGAATCCTCCAAGTGAGCTAGGAAATTATATCTGATTTACTTAGTTATTTTTTTTCTCACTATGCACGCCACAGTTGTAATCTCTTTAGAAGATAAAGAGGACTCTAAAATTATTTTCCAGAAATATTGTTCCGGTACTTGCTGATGCACAGCCCCTGGTGAGTCAAAGGGCTGCAGGAAGGCATATAAGACTCTACTGGAGACACCGAGCTCATCATTTCTTACTCTCTGCCAGCATTTTCTACCCAGTGGATAACAGATCAATGAGAAATCACACAGTGTTAGAAGAGTAGCCACCAGAGAGTTTGCATGCTTTTCTTTTTGGAGAGAGCCAAAGCTCAGAGCAAATACTGAGCATAGGCATCAAGCTTGAGTATAGCCACTAGAGTTTTCTCTGTTGTGGAAAATAGTTGGGAAGCTTTTCAGAACACTTCCCACTCCTGGTCCAGTAGTCAGGAGGAAACACATTCTGGAATATCCTCCATGCCTCCCAAGCATCCAGATACTCATCAAGGCCATTCCAAAACCTTGTGGCCAAGCTCTCTCAGTGCAGGAATCTGGGCTTTGGAAATGAGCAGTAATGTTCCTATTGCCTCTGTATTCCACCTCCTAAGGGATAGGCTCTGAGAACTAAAGGTGAACAGGCTTCCCAACCAACACTTCTCACATGGACAGGGTGACTGACCAGCTAGAATGTTAACTTCTTTGTAAACTGTAGGTAGGTCAGGAGATCGCATTAGAGTATATGGCTCGTCTTTAACAAGAGACAGGTAAAATTTTCACACAATTCCCTCCATCTATACCATGGAGCTTGATTTGCTGCTGGTAGGTGGCCTGTCTATTGTTGAGTCTGGGACACTAGAACATGAGGAAGGAGTTTTATGCTGAGAGTTATGGGTGAGAACAAAAACAAAAACAAAAAACAAAACAGAAAACAAAATCCAAGCCTAACCAAACCAACCAACCAAACACACACTGATCAGGCATAGAATAAGGAGGTTTTCCAAGAAAAATCAAAATCTTTATTCACCAAAGAAAGGCTCCTCAAGAGTCTCAACATGGAAGAATGACCGATAGATATCAAGACAGAACGCTAAGCTGGGGGCTTCATTAGCAAGTCTTCACTCGGTTCCCTGATGTCATACTTCCATAGCCTACTGTGTGTTGGCACACAGCTCCCTGTTTCACTAAAGCTTTAGGGTGAGCGTCTAGAGTTTCTTTTCCAAGTTCATCTGACAATTCAAGAAATGAAACCAGACAGAAAACATAGACACCTGGTCCCAGGTGACAGTGGAGCCATTATTCCTCAGTTTGGAAATCCCCCCCCCCCAGGACAAGATACAGTGTATTCAGAAGTTTTTATAATGGATAATGGATCTCTCCAATCAAAACAGCACAGATTGTCTCCTTTTTAGTACTGGGGATTGAACCCAAAGTCTTAGCTACCTAGGCAAGCTCTCTACTACTGAATTATATCTCCAACACCCCTCCTTTTTTTCCACTTTGAGACAGAACTTTACTAAGTTGCCCAAGTTGGCCTTGAACTTATGATTCTTTTGTCTCATCCCCCTGATCAGCTGAGAATACCAGCCTTTGTTATCAGGCCTGGCTCAAATGATGGTTTTCTTGATCATTAGTTCTCCAATCAAAGTAGCTGTCAGCATAGCAGGTCTAATTTGGCATGAAACAGAGGCCTCTGGCACAATCCCTACCTACACAGTCTCATTAACACCAGGCCTAGTGTTCTGTGAATATAGGTGGTCCCTGCACATCACCTCATACAGGCAGGTCTTTAAAGATGCCACCAAAATGTTTAAGGAGTGGGATGATGCTAGAGGGTATTTTAATGATAATCACAGAGCCCAAAATAGACCATCTAGTTATGATAACTTTCTATTTCATAGTTTCTGATCTTAAACTAGCTTGATGGTTTGATAAGATGCATCGAACCTCTGCTCAAGCCTAATCTGACAGTTGGCTTTACCATCACTGTACACTCATAGTACTGTGGATTTATAGCTTCCATTATCCCCATCCTGGTCCTGATCCTGCCTCTTCCCCAGCTGTTACTTTGATCCCCACCCTCTAAGATTACAACATGCTCAGAGTGTATGGCCATAACATTGGATGGACTGTGACTCATCTAACTGTTTTAGCAGAGAGAACACTATTAAAAATGACCACCATTTCCAAGTCACCTCTCTTACTTATTTAGCACTAAGAACACCGCAAGGCATGAAGTAGTTTCAACAATAGATTGACTGATCTGTGTAGATGTGGTGCTCTTTCCTATAGCTAGTACAGTTGAAACACCAAGATGTCAGGTTGCACTCAAGGCTGATGGTAGATCATTTGAAAGCAACCAATTTGGCCAGACCACCACCACATCACCACACCATCCTTCACCTACCCTTTACTACCAGATGGCTCCATGTCTCTCCAGTCTAACTAACATTTCAGCCCCTGCGCTGTTTCTTTGTAACACTGCTGTGGCTGGCTAAACCCTGACCCTCCTTGTTTCTCCTAGATTACTTTTCAACCTCCTCACTCCATTCTCTAAGGTCCCCACACCCCCTGTTCTGGTGGTTAGTGTTACTTGTAAGCTTGATAGATTCTACAGCTACCTGGGAGACAAGCCTCTGAGCATACCCATGGGGAGTTATCTCAATTACATTAGTAGATATGAGAAGCTCTATTTTAGTGCTGGGTGGCCAGTTTCATTTCATGGGTCGAGTCCTGGACCAAATGAAAAGGAGACAGGATGCTAAAGCATAGGTATTGATGACTTCTTGACTGTGGGTGCAGTGTGGCCAGTTTCCTTAAGTTCCTACTGCCATGATTTCTATGCCATTATGGACTGTAACCTACAACCCAGCAAAATAAACTTGTTCTTAAGTTACTTTTGTCTGAGTATGCTATCATTGCAGCAGAAAAGGAACTGTGGTCCCCTCCATCTTCCTCTTATTAAAGCTTACATCATCACTGTGACTCTCCCAGGAGAAGACAGCTTCCCAGTGGTGCTTCTAAAGCTTGGTTGAATTTCTTATTCTGTTACACAGTGTCCTACATCAGGGGTGCCTAGAAATAAGGCCTACCTCATTTCCAGTTACCTCCCAAGTTCTCCTAGGTGCAGATACATTGGCTGAATTGGAATTCTCCAAATGCTCATGTATTTCTGATCTATGATGCCTGTCTTGTCAGATTTCATTTCCTCCTCATCCAGTTCTTGGGAATATGTTTTTAGGCTTTTAAGTCTTCATTGGAGCATTATCACTTTTAAAAATAGTCCCTGAGAAAGATCAGCCTAAATTCAAATGATGCCCTGCTAACATGTTGACCTGCTTTGCCACTTAGAGTCCCCGTGCCTGCCTTTGCCATTAGACTGGATGTATCCCTCTTTCAGTGAGTAAGTGTCTCATTGATGTGTGATGCCTCAAAGTTTAACCCTCTGACTTAATAATTGCTCACTATATAAATGAATGATTAGAGAAAAGATGACAAGTATACACGTCTTAGTGAATTTTTACTGTCATCTTGATATAGCCTGAACTCATCTGAGAGGAGAGGCACAGAGAAGGAACTGCCCAGATCAGCCTGGCCTTCGAGTGTGCCTGTGAGTGATTGATATCTTGATAGTTAACTGATGTAGGAGGACCCAGCTCAAATTGTGGGTGGAGCAATATGTAGGCAAGTGGTCCTGAGATAGACAAGAAAACTAGCTGAGGAGAAACTAGCAAGCGGAATCCTCCATGGTTCCAGCTTATTCCCTTCAATGTGAGTTCCTTGATCAGAAGTTATGCTGTGCGAAGTTGCAAACAGGCTTGACATAAAGTTCCTGCCTCGACTTCCCTTGATGATCGACTATAAACTGGAACTGTAAATGAAATAAACCTCTTTCTCCCCAAAGTTGCTTTTGGTTACAAATTTTTAACCATATCAACAGAAATAAAACTAGAATGTGGATAAATAATCGAGCAGAGAAAAACGTGTGAAGCATGAGTGATAACAGTATACAGTCCTTTTGGCTAAGCCTATGGCTGCTTCTCTGCCACACCTAAGTACCACAGAAGCCTGCATCTTGTCACCACTCATGTCCTGGCCGCTTCATCCTCAACCATGTCTTGATTCCTGTGTGCTCATGCCTCATTCTATTACCATGTCAGAAAGAATCACTTGGGCTTCAGAGTCACGTATATGGCTTCCTACCTGGATTTTTCATTAACATCTAATATTTACAAGGTTTAAATTCATATTTCTTCAACTCAATCATTTGCGTTCCTCTCCTCAATGGTATAATCTCCGGGAACATGATAATCCCAATTGACCTAAGTTTTCAAAGTCTTTATTCAAGCAAGTCCCAGAGCTCTCACTTGGTTAGTATGTCTGTCATACCCAGTTTCCCTACACCACTATTTTAGACCAAGCAGCAGCTGTGACTCTCCTGGCTTATCCTCGGTCTTGTGCCTTCTACTTCTGTTCCTTATAATCATGCCACCTGCTACTTGGAACCTGCCTGTATTCACTAATGGCTTGTGTCAAGGGTAAACACTTTAGAGATGCACAGTTCCCTCTGTGACTTGGACTTGCTCAGCTCTCAACCTGATAACTCCCAACTTCCTAACCCTGTCATCTCGAATTCAGTAACATTTTTCAGTTCCTTGGAGACACTGTGCCTTCTGGGGTTCCAGGCTGTGTTGCAAATGGTAGAGTTCCTTGTGAAACATCCATTAATTCTTTCTCCATGGCCTGCAAGTCTCCTAGCTCAGCTGATAGGTCACCTCCCAGGAGAAGCACCCACTGCTGCTGACTAAGGCCACTCCCACATGTTTCCTTGGGATCTTCTATTCCCCCAACACTGAACTTATCAAATGATTTTGGTATCCTGGTCACACTGGATGACTGACTATGAGAGTTGGCAGAGAGATTGGTCATTGAACATAAAATCCATCTGAATTATATAGTGCTGGTATTTTCTCCTGTTTTGGAAAGCCTACCCCATTATGACCAATGGACAAGCAATTGGCTGAGCTTTCTATAAACCAAGTGCTTCAACTGTCTTGAGAGCTGCTCAACTCAAAAAAAAAAAAAAAAAACTTCCACTGTTCTCCTAATATAGAATGCTATTTTCCTCCTTTGAATGTGTAACTATGGTTTTCATAACATACATTATAGCAGTAAATACACTCACATATTGCTGGTAGGAGTTTAAAGGGATACAACCCTTTTTGGAAATCAACTGGGAAATATGTATTAAGAACCTTAACAATGTCCCCTTGGTATCACACTTATTTTTTATCCTGACGAAAAAGATATGGAGACTGAAAAACCCTTGAAGTAAAGACACTTGTGGTATTGCTTACAGGAAGCAGCATTATGGTCAACGCAATGCAACATCCACAGAATGATTTTTAACTGATGTTAATATAAGGACATGAGTCAGGTATCTGCTAATGAAAATTGAAGGCAGATATGAGATTGTATCTCCATGAGGTTATACTTGTGTACATGGCCATAATCTGGGGAGGAGTTTCTCACACTATGTTATAAGACAGCAGTGTTGGTATAATGTAATTAATGATAAGGGTTCCCCCATACTTCTAGATTCAACATTTCAAACTATGACCATGTTTGCTTTAAGAATAAGCATCTTTTTTTTTTTTTCCTTGATATCACAGATAATGGTAGAGGATGGCGGGATATGTTTATAAATAAGAGAAAGGCTTCAATATAATATATTTTGAAGGAAATGTTAATAAGCATTAAGTTGCAAGAAATCATAGGAGAGGTATAGCCAGGTACTGGAAAAGTATAGAATGACTTCCAGACACTCTTATGGCTGCCAAGAGAGGGAGGAGTCAGGATAAGACCTCCTTCAAGAAATATTGAACATTCATTTTCTCAGAGGGGGTCTGACAAACAGATAATTAGAATCCTCCAAGGAGAGAGAAAAATGTGACATTCACTCGACATTAAAAATAGTGATTGTTACAGCTGAGTGGCACCAGAGCCACAGGAGAAGAGTAGAACCTTGGCAGCCATGTTAGGTTGGTAAATGTAGAGCACTAGTCTAGAGAGTTATGATTCAGTAAATACATGTTCCAGGAGGCTCTTCCCCAGCACAATGCCAAGCCTCCACTGTCCACTGTGGTGTGAAGTCAGAGCTGTGGAGTCAGCTGTGGGGTGTGTCGAGAGACTTGTGAGACAGTTTCCTCAGTTTTGAGCACCTGAGTTCAGTGAGGCCAAAGGTGTTGCCACTCAAACATGAGGTTAGCCTTTTCCCTGCAGCCAAGCAGAAGAACGGTTCATCCCACTCAGCATAGTGACCACAGCCACAATGCCAAGCTCGTGTTGGTCCTTCTGGACAGCCAGAGAAATGCTCCCTGGCCTGAGCTGAAGCAAGCTCACAGGGGAAGATGTCATAGGTCAGTGGTTTTTACAAACTCCCTAAGGATTCCTTTGGCACCATTTCATCGGTACAGCCTGGAGATGTGGCTCAGTTAGTAGAATATTTGCAAACACATTCAAAGCCTTGTTTGCCTCCCAGAACCATATAAACCTGGTGTGGTGGTATATGACTATAGTCCTAGCATTCTGGAGGTGGAGGCAGAAGGATCATAAGTTCAAGGTCAGCCAAGGCTCCGTCTCAAAATGAAACACAGCTCTTTGAACATGTATTCACTTACAGTATCATCAATCAGTGCACTAATCAGATGTAACCATCTGCCCTGAAACTACTGTTCATTAATCATGTTACAAACAGAGTTTGATCCATTCAAACTCTGGGGCTGAAGATAATGAGCCTAAGCCCCACCTTTGCTTGTGTGATACTGTGGGTCTCAAATGGAGAAAAGAAGTTAAAAATTTAATAAGCATCTGGACTTACTACCATGACGGAAGTTACATATTTCCCTAAGAAATGCTGTCTTTGTGTCTCTGAGTATGAATCAGGGAATAATATTTTCTAAGCTGCTGCCAGTTTTACAAATATAACTCAAGGTTCTGGAATTTTGGGACAATGTGTCCAAGTCCAAGAGCCAATGACTAAATCACCCATTTAGTGAACGAGGAGCAGGGGCTTGTAGTGCATTTTCGTAGAGCATTAGCTGTGTCTGAGAGCCTGACAAAAGCAACTTCAGGGAGAAGGGTCTGTTTTGGCTCACAGTTTTTAGGGATATAGTTCATCATTATAGAGTCACCATGGCAGGGAACTCTGTTGGTGAGAATATATTCCTGGAATTCCTCATGTCTCAGCAAAACAGGAAGCAGATACATGACAGAATGCACCACTGGGTTATACATATCCTTTAACAAGAGTCCCCTTCCCTCAAAAGTTTCTACAACCTTTTAAAACAGTGCCACCAGCTGAGGACCAAGTTTTCAAGCACATGGTCTGTACATAGTGTTTTCCCATAGGAACCATGATGCCTGGGTCGATAGGATTGGATGCCAGTGATTGGTATTCATGACAGAGAATGAAATGGCTCCAGCATATCCCCTTGCATGTCCTACAACAGGAACATTGCATGGGCCCTGCTTTAGGAAGAAAACTTACAAATTAAAACAGACAATACAGAAAATCATGAAGATGAAGTCTCAGAAACCACTCAATGTAAAGGAATGGAGGATGTCTAGCCCATGGGAGAAAGGAGTTGGGAGGGATATGAAAGCTGTGGTCCAGTCTACACAAAGCACATAGGAAAGAGCAGCTCAGTGGGATTGGTATTGCTCTGGAGAGCCAAACCAAAGTCATCCAGAAGTACTAGAGCCTTAAATGGAGACAGCCTTAATGCAGGAGTCACTGCCACCTGTGTTAATCCGCTAGAATGACAAGAGGTACCACCCTCTACTCCCCATCATGTCCCTTGAACACCTCCATTACAGCAATCTCAGTTTGTAACTAATACTTATTCATACCCATTTCACTCCCAGGACTATATATAGGCCTATTGGTTCTTTCTCATAACACCAAACCTGTCCTTAGGAAATGCAGAGTAAGAAAGAGAATGACTTGGGGCAATTGTCTCTCTGGGATCCAAGGGTACTTCATATACTACTCCTAGGTGTCAACCAAGTAAGGACTGCACCGCACTGCAGGATTCCCTCTTACTTACAAAGGCGTTTCATGTGTGACATGTGCATGCTTTCAAGAGACATCCATTGTCAGCCCCTTGCCCACAGGTTCAGGCGAGACTGGAGAGAGGTACCGGTCCCTCTGGGGTCTTTCTGGGGTTGAGTGGGATGGCAAGTGTTGATGGCCCAAAAGAAACACACCAAGCTGGGAGTCTTGTCAAAGCAGGAACTCAACTTTATGGCATCAACCTCTTGCTTATATAAGTTCTGGAAATAGGGAGGGGGATTTTTGTTGGGGTAAGATGACATAGGAGGTGGGAAAGGGTGCCGGAGGGTATGTATGGAGTAACTGACAGGGCCAACGGCAAAGCTCTACATCAGCAACGGCTGGGCAGAGGCAGGGCCAAACAGGTCTTGCCAAGTCACCCTGATATGGAAGTGACTGAGACAGGTCTCAAAACTTATGCTCTCCCACAAGGCCACAGAAACTTGAGCCAGGCTCGGGTTTGTTCTCAAGGCCCAAACCAAGGTCAAAATGGGACCCAACAATCCATCTACTGGGGAGAATTCAGTTCAGCCCAAAGCAATGCCGTGAACTCTCTATGGAAACCGCATGGCAACTGGCAGCATACTCTCATCTGGGATCCAGGGAAAAAGAATAAAAGTATTGTCTCTTAAAATTAACCAGTGGCCTTAGAAGCAGAACAAGCATGACCTTGTTCATTTGAAGGGTGATTCTAGGCAGAATCTCTGGAATTGACAAAGCTACTGTACTCCTGAACTCACTGTCACTGTGATTCCCTATACAAGACCTGCATAGTATTGAGTCCACTGGCATTTCAGTATGCACAAGGGAAGGGCTCATGAAAGTCTGAGAGAGCTCATGTGTCCAGAGGAGGGCATGTCACTTTCTATAGTGATGTAGCCACTTATAGGTTGTCCATGATCCAATAAACAAACCCCCTTCATGCTCATGGAAACAATCATAATTAAACTCAGTGGGCCAAAAATAGAATATCAAAGTAGGGGGCTTATTGGAAAACAGCAGAGATAAAAGTTGAGTGTGATGCAGAAAGACGATGATCAAAAATCAGTATATGCAAGTGTGAAATTATGAAGGAATAAAAAAATAAATTGATACATATCTTTCAGTGTAGCAAGAGAGAAAAAGGAAGAGAAATGGAAGAAACAGAAAAAGGAAGGAAAGGAGAAATAGAGAGAGGGGGAGAAGGAAGAAGAGGAGAAATGGGAAGAGGAGGAAGGGGAGGAGAGGATAAAGTGAAGGAGGGAGAAAAGGAATAGAAAGAGGAAGGAGGAGAAGGGAGAAGAGGAGGAGAAGGAAGGAGGAGGAAGACTAGGAAAAAGAAGAAGAGGAGGAAGGGTAGAGGGAGGGAGAAATGATGGTAAAATAGTTGTGGTGGCCATGGTGATAGGCAAATGATGAGGAGAATGAAGTAAGAGGATTACTAGTTCAAGGTCATATACGTGAACTAGAAAAATAATAGAAAAAATCTTATAAGACTAATAAAACCATTTGATAAGAGGATTATGGGACTCTGCTAAGATGAAGTCCCCTAGGCCTCCAGAGATTGTGATGGGAACCCCCTCAGCTGAGGTGAAGCTCATGCATACTGAGCTATAGCTCTTTCAGACTTTAGCTACCTGCTCTCCATTTCTGAGCAGCTGTCCTGGGACCTCTAAAATGAGCAGTTGCCTAACTCATGTGCAAACAGTGTATGTACACTTCTGAGTCCTCCATATTCTGCTCACAGGCTGTGTCTACCTGGGCTGTGCTCTAGGGTATGGTGGGAAGTAACAGAAGTGCAATAAGCAGCTTTGTAATGCAGTGCATCCCAGAGAACATTTCTATCCAAAGGTTTTCCTCAAATGTGCAAAGGCTTCATGCCAGGAGTCACTGCTTCACTTACGCATAGTGAAAACATGTATCCCAATTCTCCAATCACCTTGCATTGGCAAGGTGTGACCTGCCCTTCTTAGGTTCCTGGACTTTAGTATCGTCCATCATTCATGGTTTAAAAACAGCCAGGTGTGTGTGTGTGTGTGTGGGGTGGGGGCAGATGGGTTTTCTCTGGTCAGTCAAATCACACAGGAATCCAGCAAGAATGCAGGTGTGGCACCATCTTGCTCCTCCATGGCCTCAGTCAACCCCCCCAGCCTCTACCCTGTTCTTGATTGCACTTTCACTTTAGCTAACAGTGTGGGGGAGTGTCACCGCTCTGCTCTTCCAGGCATCTGCAGAACTGCTCATTAAGGATTGTTTTCTGGTTACGCGCTTGGCTCTGCTGCACAGTAATCAGGGAGTGGTCTGAGTCTCAGCTTCTAACTCAATGCTGTTTCTTACACATGTGTTTCTTAGACCACAATACCTCCCAGCAACCTAAACCATGGCTAGGAATATCACATTCCCACATGGAGAGCCTGGTTCCTATTCTGCTGGATCGCCCACAATTCATGGCCCTGTGGACATAATAAACAAGGCCTCCTGCCATGCCTGGAATATCTCAACATTCTTAAGTCAGACACTGTGGTTCTGATGCTGATCAGTTGCTAGTCCAGTGCTGGGCTGCCATGTTATAATACAGAACCTACCATGAGTCTGTCCCCTTCTGGTACCTTGTGTGTGGCTAAGAGTTAACATTTCCTTTTTCACTTTCTAGCAGTTTGGAAAATGGGGGTTCACAAGCTGACACAAGAAAAATGAGTTTGCAACTGTGCTGCCTTAACTGTTCAAGCTCCCCTTGGACATGTAAGCAGTCTCCAGCAAGGATACTTTCTCAGGTCACATGGGCATCTCAAGGCATCTCTTAGGAACAGATTTCTCATGCCCCTAACAGCTGACAAACTAAGGATAGCAAATAGCAAGCTACACCCACAACCAGCTCTTACTGCAATATTTCCAAGCTCCTTTCAGCTCAGGAATAATACAATGCTACAGACTTAAAACCAAAGTGTACATTCATTGTCCACATAATCTTTTTATTAAACAGAATGCATATCATGTTTATCACATATAATTTGCATCTATAAATCCATATCAATCCATGGTCCAGGCAATGGAATCTAGAGTTAATGATACCTTTGTTTTTAACGTATATCATTAGCTGCTTGTTAAGTATCCAATTCATTTCAGATTTTTGTGTTTGCCAGTGAAGTGTACAAAATTGAAAGAAAGGATGAAAACTGTCTTTAAGAACCCAGAGTCTAGAAAAAGAACCACAAAGGTGATGTAAATATGGTATGTGAGGGTAGATGGATGTGCCTGGTATTAAGAATGCAGAATCAGCATCACATGTGTAGGAGAAGGCTTTAACAGAGAGATAACAATTGACCAGCGTGCTTTAAGTGTTTTCAGAATAAATTATTTGGAAATATCAGGAAACCAAGCCCTGTGCCCCAGTCAGCTTTTGTGGACATGTGGCATAGTTTTCTGCCAGTAGGTTTTAAAACTTTCACATGAGCTTTTGAAGTCACATTGATTAATATGTCCATCATGGGCATATGTGATGGTTCATTCAGTGTTTCTGGATTTTACTGACTCTTTGACATCCTTGTTAAATTAATAACCAGTCATCTCAGTATGGTCACCAGAGAAAGTATTGATTATGTTTTTCAATTGTCAAGAACTAAAAGCAGTATTGATATAATTGACCTTGTACCTGGACTCCTTGCTAAGTATTCTTTATTGGTTTTTAACAATTATTTCACTCTTGTTTTTTATTTTCTAGATCTATGATCACCCTGACTGTTCTAATTTCATTTCGTTTTTTTTTTTTTTTCTGGCAAACTCCATTAGAAAAAAGAAGCTTACAGGAAGACAGGATTTATTTGTTGTACAATTCTATGTGGTAGTACATTCTTGAGGGAAATTAAGGTAGGAACTGAAGCAGAAAGCACAGATGAATGCTGCTTACTGGCTCATTCTCAGGCTCATACTCAGCTAGCTAGCTAGTATTCTTAAACAGTTTAGGACCACCTGCCCAGGAACTGTGCATCCACAGTGGACTTGGACCTCCTATATCGACTAACAATCAAGACAATCTACCATAGATACAAATATGGGCCAATCTGACGTGAGTAATCTCTTAACTGAGACTCCCTTCTGAGATGAGTTCATGCTATGACAAGTCGGCAGTTTAAGCTAACCTGGATACCAACTATAAACAAGACAGTTTCCTTATGTGTCCTACTTTTCTTATAGTATTACCTACCATCTCTAATGCTGCCTCGTCCACAGTGACGGCCCCTGGTGTTCATGTTGGACCCTTGTTCTTTCCTATATGTACCCCTTTCAAACATTGGTGTTTTCTATTTGATTCAGCAATTTATTAAAGATTGATTTGGGGGAAAGGTGTCAGATGTCTCTTCAGTATATGAACCTGACATCTCTCTTGCTCTTTGTATTTTTAACACACTTATGTTGTTCATTTCTTGGAAATGTCATACTTACCATCTCTAGTTTCTTTCTTTCAGAAGTCACTTCAAATGCCATACGCTTGCAGAAGCTTTCTCTGACCCTGCCTGTATGACAGCTTCATCCTGCACATGTACTGAACTTCCTCTCAGTACACTGCAGCCACTTGTAGCAAGTTTTCTTTGAATGGTGAATTAAGTTTTGCTCTAATTATATACAAAACTACTAAAAAAAAATGTCAAACACAACATTGCTCTACCCAGTACATATATACATGCAGGTCTATTTTCCAAAGCCTGAATTTTGAGTCACGGAGAGAAGTTCCCTCTTAACTGAAAGGATGATTGATGGCTAAAAAGTGCTCTGACAGCATTGTCTACAGTAGAAAGAGTCTCACCTGACTTCAAAGTCCTAAGATGTGCGAATTTCCAAGATTACAACACTTTCGGGAATTTTCTACTTTTCTTATTGTTCTTTGAGTCACCACAGTCACTATGAGATTGTTTTCTGTTTTTTATTATTAATACAGGCAAGTGATTCATTGAAATCACCATCCCCTGATCTAGTTTCTTCCTCTACTCTCAGGGTCCCATGACTTCCTGTTGTTTTCCTTCCTAATGCTCCCAGAGCTGGACCTTAGCACAGTCAGTGCCTATCCCTAACCCCTCTCTTGATGGCTTTTATTTGTAATGGCAGTCTTCCTTGTAGTGGCTCTTAAGGGTTATTCCATGTATTTTTCCATGCGTTTACTTATTTAACTCTCCCTCTGTGGCCCAGTTTGCTAGCAAAACACACACACACACACACACACACACACACACACACACACACCCCATATTAAGTACCTTGCCTAAGATCCTATGCTAAACTATTCTATTCTCCCTGATCAGGACTCTCTTACAGCCTTAATACCTAGTCTAGTCTTCCTATAAAAAGAACAAAAATGGGGAGAGGTGGAGTGTGGTGGTTTGAATATACTTGGCCCATAGAAGTGGCAGTATTAAGACCTGTGGCCTTGTTGGAGTCGGTGAGGCCTTGTTGGAGAAAGTTCAGCACTGTGGGAGCGGGCTTTGAGGTCTTATGCTCAAGCTTCACCCAGTGTGGAAGAGAGTTTTCTGCCTACCTTCAGATCAAGAAGTAGAACCCTTGGCTCCTCCCGCACCATGTCTGCCTGCATGCTGCCATGCTTCCTTCCATGATGATAACAGACTGAAGCCAGGCCCAATGAAACGTTTGCCTGTATAAGAGTTGAATTGGTCATGGTGTCTCTTTAGGACAATAAAACCCTAAGACATGGGGGTGGAGGGAGCAGGAAGGAAAAGGAAAGAAAGGAAAAGGAAAGGATGCAAAGGAAGGGGGGCAAGAGAGAAATTGGGGAAAATAAAAATCTCAGGAAGAACTCTTAATTCCATAGAGGCTCCACACACTGTAGGGCTTCACAAAGGATCTTTTTCTTAAGACTTCCTCAGGTTACACACAGCCTGGAATATAAAAATAAATTGGGGGTGGGGTGGGGTGCTGAAGGTGTAGCTCAGTGGTACATTGCTCAGCTAGAGTGAGGACATCTTTGGGTTTGATCCCCAGCACTAAATGAAAGAGAAAAAGAAGGGGAGAGGAGGGGAGAGATGCTAGAACAACTTTCATTGTTTCTCACTCTAATATAAATGCTTTGGGCACATAATAAGTTCTGCAATGGAAGAACAAGTTTAAATCTAACTCACCGTACTTCCAAGGTAAGGATAAATTCTGCCTCAAATTCCCAGAACCTGAAGAGGTGTGACTTTACATCAGCAAGGTTTGTATAGAGTGAAATGGTTTAAAACCTCAAGCAGACCCACCTGGATCCTTTATTCCTATCACCAGTTCCTCATTGACTCAGGATAAAACCTACAGGTAAACTGAGAAACAGTGGCAGAAAATGGAGGTATTTCCTGGCTAAGGGGCAGACTTGGGTCATGTTGGTGGAGGAACCTGTAGCCCCCACTCTCATGAAGCCGCCATTCTCACGAGATAAGAGAAAATTTGAAGTTCAGATGTTAGACACCAGTCTAGATTATATAACAAAAACTCACCTAAACAACAACCACAGCAAAAGATAACATGAAACAAGACAATCTGCTCCAAAATGTAGGTTATTGTTCTGTTGCTTCTTTTGATAAATAGGTTAGTTATAAGTAAATACAAGAAAAATATGGTTAAGGGCTGGAAGTACAGCTCATTGACACAACACTAGTCTACTATGTATACCTACTATGTATAAAGCCTGAGGCTGAATCCCCAGCAGTTAATAATGATACCAACATAATAAGTTTTATCTTCTTGAATCCCTTTACTTAGAGAACATATCAACTTATTCACTAGGCATGTAAGTCAAAGCAAGCCCTGCTAAAGAATGTATTAATCATGATGCTTGACCAAGCACACAGAACATGTATGGGCTCTCCATTTGTCCTGTTGAGACCTTAGCCAACACAACAGCATAAACTGTTGAGTTGTGTATTAAACCCAAGGCCTAGTGCCTACACAGCACACCCAAAGCTTGCTCAGTCTATAAATTAACAACGTAGGATTAACCCTTTACTTATGAGTCACATGCCCAAAGGCCCCTGGAACATATTGAAGCAAGAGTCACTTTAAAGGCAAAATCTACAGCAATGCTGGCTGCTGGAGTTCCTTTGACTGATTATGCAAAATTCCTCAAGTTTTTCCCATTTCCATATCAGATTTCAGTTTTTCTGGGCACAGCTCTCTGTGCATTGGTTTTTCTTTTTATTCACTCACTCACACACACACACACACACACACACACACACACACACACACACACACACAAATGGGTCCACCAAACTCTGTACACAGACATAACAAGCAGACTCTTCTACAAATGTCTCCTAATCTCTTGTCAAACTTTCCTCAGGAGCAAAAATTAACTCTAGCTAACATTTATTAGCTTTTAATAAATTAACCACTGTATTAGTGAAGAGCAGTTGCTAGTGGCACATGCATTTCTTGGCCAAGAATTAATAAAGCTTGAGGTCCTTAATAAAACTCAATTGGGAACAAATTCTTTCTTCTATAGTTTACATTTTTAAATGACAACATGGTTTTCCTTTGTGTTCAGAGAATAAACTTCAGAACATGTATTTTCAGCTTCCTGTGCCATTAACCCAAGAATCCAAAAATGATAACTCTTGCCTGAGGAAGACACCACAGGTGGGCTTTAGCCTACATATCCAAGACTGGCCTAAAGCTCAGAGGGATTCTTGGTTTCAATAGTCATTATACTTCTGTTATATTACTTAAGAATTATATCCTGGGCTGAGGGGGGAGCTTGGTTGGTAGAATGCTTGTCCAACATGCACAAATCCCTAGCGCTGCTTAAAGTTGTTATTCTGGTATACACCTCACCTGTCATCCCAGCCCTCCTCAGGAGGCGGAAGCAGTATGATCCCAAGTTCAAGGTTATCCTTGGATACATAGCCAACTTAGACTAGGTGAGGCCCCTGGCTCAAAAAAGATAAGTAACTAATTTTTTAAAAAATTAATTTTAAGCACAGAAGCCTACGCTGATACAAAGCACCTGCAGTCTGCAGGGTATCCGCAGAGGGCTGCCTGAGGAACTCATGCACGGGCTGGTTCACTCCAAAGCTCATTTTCAAGCTCAGCTGGTTCCAGGACAAACACAAAGACAAACAGACACAGTGGGCTCAGACTCCTTCTTCTGAAGCAGTCACATCCCTGGTGGACAGCAGGGGCAAAAGCTGAATATCTGAGCAGACACTGGATCTAAAAATAGAACTCTGCTCCTCAGCCTGCAGCACCTCACCCAGGAAGCCAGCCCACTTCTCCCCACAAACAACCCAGGAGCCCAGCCTTTGATCAGCCACATTGAGAAAGCTGTCCAGCTATTCCAATGACCAGGCAGGCTGGAAGCAATGATTTCTGTAAAGTTCGTTGCAGATGGCTGGGGCATGACTAAACTGCTGGAGCAATCTCTTAATTTTTGTTCTTTTTTTGTTACTCAGGACCAATGGAATGGAGCAATGATGCCCTGCTTCTAGCTAGCTGCCTCTTAACTTCCCAGGCCAGCAGCCTCCAGCAAGGGCCCACGCAAGGCCTCCTCTTGCTTCTTGGAAAGTTCTGGTACCCCTCACAGCTCCTTCAAACTCAGCTCTGGCAGTTGACTGCTTGCTCTGGCCACCTGAAATAAGCAGCCATCTCATTGGGTGGTCCTGGCTTATTTCCTCAGGTGAAATGCTAGTCATGAAGGGGAGTGCACAGATTTGAAAGTTAGTCTGGAAAAGTCCTTTTCTCTGTCTGACACATAAAACCACAGAGTAAAATGTTGCTTGCATGGATACCTATTGATCTGGAAGCTCTTCTCCAGCAGGAACACTTAGCCCAGATGACACAATGGTACACGTGATTCATACAAAATATACTTTCTTTGAATCCCCATGTTAGAAAGGCACAGACACACATATTCATGTTAGGATGCTGTAGTTCATACATCCCAACAGAGAGAAATTAAAAATTTTAAGAGACTATGCGACAGGAAGACCAAGTCACCCCTCTCTTGTTGATAAAAATAATTACAAATTATTGTCCAATGAAATACTTTTCATTGAGTATACTGCCAAAAAATGTAAGAATAAAAATATCCTAGGGATGTGTCAAGCAGTTAATTAACAAAAAAACATTGTGCTTGTCTTTTAGATGTTTGTGGTATTTGTCCTTTCTTGCTTCTTGAAATTTGCTTTACTTCCTTATTCTGAATAAATATTCACTTATACTTTGAGGCTCTATCTTTTTTCTTAAAGAGAAACCCCCTACACCACCAACAAATGCAATAACAACAACAACAACAATGACAATAACAAATCTGCTCATATTACCTAAGATTCCACACACTCTAGATACAAAAGGAAATTAACTTAGAAGTGTTGCAGCAGTCACTAGCTTTTGGCCAGGTTTTGTCTTCGATGGTCCTCTGAGAACCTGTCTCATCTTGAGTGACAGAAGGTTAAGGGACTCGGCTGCTTTTGGCCTCCTTGGAGACACATGACCCAGAGGTTTGTGGTTTCATGCTTTTGGCCTCATTCAAGGGCAAGAGAGGCTGGGGAAGAAAACTAGGGCAAGGGGAATAGATCTGAACCCCTGGTCCATTGGTGACATGACTCTCACTCTGAGCTCTGTTGTCTGTCCTCAGCAAGACATAGATAATCTTCCATGGTTCTAAAATGGCCCAGGGGGCCATATTTGTCCCTATCTGCTTATTATTCCCTTTTCTGAGATTACAGATAGATTACTCTCTAGAGATCTTTCTTCAGTATGGTCAGTGGGAAGGAAAGGGGAGCAGAAAGGACTGTCCCTTCTCATACTTGCTACCTGTGGCCCCAGCTCTACTGTCTTAAGATACTGCGCTACTCAAAGCTCACCAGAGAAACATAACTGAGAAGGTAATTACCCAGGTATGGTGACTTCTAGTTTTCTTCTTGTTGCTGTAATGAAACACTGACTGACAGAGACTTAAAGGAGGAAAGGGTTTGCTTGACTTACACGTCTAGGTCATATAGCCCACTGTTGATCTTATATAGATCAGAAGAACCTGCCAAGGAATGAGGTGGCTCACAGTAGGCTGGGCCTCCAACACCTATCAGCAATCAAGAAAAATGCTTCACAGACCAATTTTTTTCTCAGCAACTTCTCAATTGATACTCCCTTTTCAGCTCTCTAGGCTGAGTCAATTCGATAGTTAAAGAGACCTAGGGCAGAACTGGGGATATTTAGTAGGATCAGCTGACACAATTATAGCGAATGAGACACCTCACGCCTGCAGTTACCTAGTTGGAGACCCTGGAAGTCAGAAGATTCTGGTCCACTCAAAGGACCTTAATGTGTGAGAAGCTTAACGTGTGAGGACTAAATGCATGAAATCCCAGGAAAACGCATGTGTTGAAACGTAGGTCTCCAATAGGATAAGACTAAGAGGTAGGACTTCGAGACATGATGGAGACCAGGTGAGGGCATAAAGGTAAAACTCCAATAATGGGATTGGGGTTCTTATAACAAGAAAGGGGCAAGAGCTTGCTTTCTTTTCCATGTGAGGTTATAGCCAGAAGGTGGCTGCCTCTAAGCCAGCGACGAGTCTTCACAAAACACTGTAACTGCCAGTTCTTGACCTGGACGGTCTTGTCTCTAGAGCTATGGAGAACACATGTTTCTTATTTAGGCCATCCTCTGTGTTATTTTTGCCACTGTATCCCAAATACACAAAGGCATCAGTGGAGTAAGCTCTAGTCTGAAAGCCAGCAGTCAGGAGGACTCAGGAGCCAACCCTTCAGTCCAAACCCAAAAGCCAGATGAGACCAGTGACCCACCCAGAATGATGTTCTGCCACAAGTCTGGGCAAGCCTAGGCCCAAGCAGGCTGACGGTGAAATGGTCTCTGGTGTCCCTTGTATGGACAACAATGCAATAAAGGAAACCTAAGGGACTCATCTGAACCTGATAACCTCCCCTGGGCCACTGGAACACTATCATACTGGAGAGTTGGGCTCTAACACAGTACTTTGTAAAAGACACAATTGAGGGGGTTGATAGGTAAAGTGATGGGTAAGTCAGATTAAGAAAAAGATGAGGGTAATCTAGGTTTTAGTTGCTTTCTGAGAATGCACGAGGCTTGGGACTGTGAGCATGGGCTGGAAAATAGCAAGGGTTCATACATGCAGAGTTTACTGTAAATATCTGGAATTCCTATAGATGATTAAAAGATGGTTATATTGTATATAGACTATATTTGTACGAAGTGGTTTAGTAGTCATTTTTTTTTACAGAAAATTACATATATCTTAAGGCAACATTTCACAGAACTCAACAGAATTCAGTTAATTAATTTCTTTGTGTTTGAGTTTCAAATGGACTATTTGCCCAAATGCAAACTCCAATGGGATAGGCTCGGACTGCAGCCTGTGCTCCTGTGCCTGTGACCATCTGCTAGTAGATGCCAAGATGGTTGTCCTCAGAGGAGCTCTTCTGAGCAACAAGGGTACATTGGGAGCACAGGAACCCTAGGCTGATCATCACAGAGTTTCAGTGCTCCCCACAGTGTTGTCCCTGTCCCTCCCTCTTTTCCTCCCTCCCTCCCTCCCTCAGGTCTCATTTTCTTTGTCTAAGTATTTAAGGATAGAAGGTCCTGGTTGCTTGAAGTCTGTCATTGGGTGATCTCTGGCCTTCGTTCTAAGTAGTAGAGGAAGAATAGTCTGTTGTAGTTGGCACGAGTATCTGGCCCCAGAAGCATATCACCAGGGTTGTAAAATGACTTTAAAAAGGAATGCTGGGGCTAGGGAGATAGTGTGGTCAGTAAAAGGCTTGCTGTAGAAGCATGACCGTGGAAAGGTAGATCCTCTGCAGGCACATGTCAGATGTAGCATCAACAATCTGTAACGGGAAGGCGGAGGTAAACAGATTCCTGGTGCTTGCTGGACATCTAGCTGAATCAGTGAGCTCCAGGTTTAGTGACAGATTCTGTCCCCAAACACAAGGTGGAGAGCAGCAGCTTGACAAAAGATACTGATGGTAACCTCTGGTCTCTACAACTATATACATGTATGCACACCTACACACCACACACACACACACACACACACACACACACACACACACACACACACATGAACACATCCACACACATCCAGAAAAGAGAGATGCTTGCCTTTAAAACTGTCTTTAAGGAGCTGGGGGTGTAAATTAGTGGTGAAATGTTAGCCTAGTATACATGAGGTCACAGGTTCTATTCCCAGGACTACAAGACAAAACAGAACAGAACAAAAATAAAACAAAAAAGACCAACAAATATATATATATATATATATATATATATATATATATATATATATATATATATATAAAGCAAATAGGCCAGTGAGAAGGCAGTTTCTTTTCAGCAGAGTTAATTTCAAGTTTAGTCTTGGCTTTGAAATGCTTGCTGTCTTGTCCCTCCTCTGAGAAGCCTTAATAAGCAGGTCAGCATTCTTCAGGAATTCAGGGGTAAGCCACGCTGACCTGGGGCCTTGAGCTTTCCTTTCCCATGAATGTACCTGTCAGGTTAGCTTTCACAGCTGCCAAGAGTCCCTAGGGATGGTAACCGTCCTTTGGTTTTAAAAAAAAAAGGCATTTTGACTCTTCATTTAAGATAATTTGCCTACAGGATCTAAATTATAGAGTCAAGTTACTTGTCACTTCAATCAATTTTCTTTACATTAACCTGGCCTCCACAGACGAAGTGGTAGGGAAGTAGGCCAAGTTCACTGTGTTTAATTCATTTGGTGTCAAGAAAAGAAGTCATCACGAGGCAGACTTTATACAAACTGCAATTCACACCCACGGACTTGTGCTTTTAACTGGAAATGGGCTGTTGGCAAAGCACACATGGGTGACTGGATCTCTAGCACTATCCTCCCATCCTGGCCGATGCACCATGTGGCTCAGAGCCAGGCTCCGGATCTTAGGTGCCCTAACCCCCAGGTCCAGGCAAGGTAAATAGCTCACCCAAACTCCACTTGAAGTCAATCTCTTTCCATCCTGTTGCCTGTGAATATGGCTATCAGCTGCGCTCCTGAGCAGCTGTGTGCAGGTAGACAGTCTTGGAACCAGTGAGGTGGAACATCTGAAGCCTTCAGAAGGTTCTGGAAACCCCCAAGGATGGAATCTGGAATAGAGAGCTACATGGAACCGGAGAATCTTCGGGAACCATGGTCTTGTGGAGGTAGGGGCAGCAGAAAGGAGAGGAGTTTTCTAAAAGTGATGCCCCCTTCTTCATGCACTGGATCCCAGCCTCTCCTTTATCTCTTTCCAACCCAGACGGATTTCAGTGGGTTCAACAGGAACATCTAATACATACTTCAGTAAGGACTGGCACTTGGTACCTCATCCAGTATTGACTCCAGAAGCTCCTAAAAGAAGTCAGGACTGCTTTCTTTCCTGCATACATTAAGAACCAAACATGCAAAAGTGCCAAACGGCTTCTTCTCAGGTTATAAAATGGTAAAATGGACTCCAAAACCCTGCCAGGGTATCAGCCCTGGGCTCCCCCATCTGGGCTATGCTGTCTCACTTTATTTAGCTCTATACTCTGCCTCTCCCTTTCCTTCAGAAGGTCAGGTCTTCCTTCAAGGCTGTGTTCCTGTTGGGCAATGCAGGTCCTTCCCACTCATGGCTGTCTCTCGCTCAGCTCCCCACCCCCCCTGAACTGTGGTCTGGCTTCCTAACTTGCTCCATCTAAAAAAGACCAGAAAATTCAACAAGAATGGAACTACAGAGAGCATTGTCAAGGTAGACAGCACAGTAGCCCAGCACAACATCTGTCTTGAAGTCTTTCTGACAGCCATGTGGGGCACCCTCCCCTGAGACTCCCCTGAAAACACTGTAGCAGTCTCAGCCAGGTAGCCTGTGGAGCTGTGGCCAAGAAACCTCCCTAAACAAAATGGGAAGGTCTCCTGAGGATCTACACCAAAGATTGTCCTTTGCCTTCCATATATGTATGCCTAAACCCAAACAGGAAAGTAGGAAGGAAGGAGAGAGAGAGAGAGAGAGAGAGAGAGAGAGAGAGAGAGAGAGAGAG